>NC_054478.1:9801641-10121358 GCF_017639515.1 Carcharodon carcharias | reverse complement strand
TCAGTGTGTTGTTTTGTCCGTGTGTAGTTACATTAGTCTGTAGTTACGTAGTGTGTAGAAGTGTCAGTGTTTAGTTACGTCAGTCTCTAATTATGCCAGTGTGTAGTTGTGTCAGTGTTTAGGTACGTCGGTGTGTAGTTGTGTCAGTGTTTAGTTGTGTCAATGTTTAATTACATCAGTCTGTAGTTGTATCAGTGTGTAGTTGCAGCAGTGTGTGGTTGCGTCAGTGCGTTGTTGCGTCTGTGTGTTGTTGCATCAGTGTGTAGTTGCATCACTTTGTTGTTGCATCAGTGTGTAGTTGTGCCATTGTGTAGTTGCACAGTGTGTAGTTACATTAGTCTGTAGTTATGTCAGTGTATATTGTGCCAGTGTTTAGTTACATCAATGTGTTGTTGCATCAGAGTGTAGTTGTATCAGTGTGTAGTTGTGTCAGTGTGTTATTTCGTCCGTGTGCAGTTACATTAGTCTGTAGTTAAGTAGTGTTTAGTTGTGTCAGTGTTTAGTTACATCAGTCGCTAATTAAACCAGTGTGTAGGTGTGTCAGTGTTTAGTTGTGTCAATGTTTAATTACGTCAGTCTGTAGTTGTATCAGTGTGTATTTGCATCAGTGTGTAGTTGTGTCACTGTACAGCTGCGTCTGTGTGTACTTGTGTCAGAGTGTTGTTGCGTCAGAGTGTAGTTGCATCAATGCTTAGTTACATCAGTGTGTAGTTGCATCAGTGTGTAGTTGCATCAGTGTGTAGATGTGCCAGTTTGTAGTTGTGTCATTGTTTAGTTACATTCTTGTGTAGTTGTGTCAGTGCGTAGTTGCGACTGTGTGTTGTTGCGTCAGTGTGTTGTTGCATCAGTGTGTAGTTCCGTCAGTGATTATTTGCGTCAGTGTGTAGTGCTGTCAGTGTGTAGTTGCATCAATGTGTAGTTGCGACTCTGTGTGGTTGCAACACTCTGTTGTTGCATCACTATAATGTTGCGACAGTGTCGATTTGTGTCACTGTTTATTTACGTCAGTGTGTCATTGTGTCAGTGTGTAGTTACGTCAGTGTGTTGTTGCGTCAGTGTGCAGTTGTGTCAATGTGTAGTTGAATCAGTGTGTAGTTACATCAGTGTGTTGTTGTGTCAGTGTGCAGTTACATCAGTGATTAGTTGCATCAGTGTGTAGTTGCGTGAACGTGTAGTTACAAAAGTGTGTTCTTGTGTCAGTGTGTATTTGCCTCAGTATGTAGTTGCATCAGTGTGTTGTTTTGTCATTGTGTAGTAGTGCAGTGTGTAGTTACATTAGTCTGTAGTGATGTCAGTGTGTAGTTGTGTCAGTGTTTAGTTACATCATTGTGTTGCTGCATCAGTGTGTAGTTGTGTCAATGTGTTTTTGCGCCAAAGTGTTGTTGCATTAGTGTGTAGTTGTGTCGGTGTGTTGTTGTGTCAGTGCGTAGTTACATCAGTGAGTAGTTGCATCAGTGTGTAGTTGCGTGAACGTCTAGTTACAAAAATGTGTTCTTGTGTCAGTGTGTATTGCCTCAGTATGTAATTGCATCAGTGTATAGTTACATCAGTGTTTATTTGGATCAGTGTGTAGTGGCGTCAGTGTGTTGTTGCATCAGAGTTTAGTTGCATCAGTGTGTTGTTGTGTCATTGTGTAGTAGTGCAGTGTGTAGTTACATTAGTCTGTAGTGATGTCAGTGTGTAGTTGTGTCAGTGTTTAGTTACATCATTGTGTTGCTGCGTCAGTGTGTAGGTGTTTCATGTGTAGTTGTGTCAGTATGTTGTTTTGTCCGTGTGTAGTTACATTAGTCTGTAGTTACGTAGTGTGTAGTTGTGTCAGTGTTTAGTTGTGTCAGTGTTTAGTTACGTCAGTTTGTTGTTTCATCAGTGTGTAGTTGTGTCAATGTGTTTTGGTGCCAAAGTGTTGTTGCATCAGTGTGTAGTTGTGTCGGTGTGTAGTTGAGTCAGTGTGTAGTTGCATCAGTGTTTTGTTGCTTCAGTGTATAGTTGCATCAGTGTGTAGTTGCATCTGTGTGTAGTTTCTTCAGCGTGTAGTTCTGTAAGTGTGTAGTTGTCTCAGTGTTTAGTTACATCGGTGAATAGTTGTGTCAGTGTGTAGTTGAGACTGTGTGTAGTGGCGTCAGTGTGTTGTCTCGTCAGTGTATAGTTGCATCAGTGTGTAGTTACGAAAGTGTGTAGTTGTGTCAGTGCGTTGTTGCTTCAGTGTGTAGTTGCGTCGTGTGTAGTTTGTTCAGCGTGTAGTTGTGTAAGTGTGTAGTTGTGTCAGTGTTTAGTTATATCGGTGCATAGTTGTGTCAGTGTGTAGTTGAGACTGTGTAGTGGCGTCAGTGTGTTGTTGCATCAGTGTGTAGTTGCGTCACTGTCTAGTTGTGTCAGTGTCTAGTTGCGCAGTGTGTAGTTACATTAGTCTGTAGTTATGTCAGTGTGTAGTTGTGCCAGTGTTTAGTTACGTCAGTGTGTTGTTGCGTCAGTGTGTGGTTGTGTCAGTGTGTAGTTGTGTCAGTCTCTAATTATAACAGTGTGTAGTTGTGTCAGTGTTTAGGTACAACAGTGTGTGGTTGCGTCAGTGTTTAGTTGTGTCAATGTTTAGTTACGTCAGTCTGTACTTGTATCAGTGTGTAGTTGCATCAGTGTCTTGTTGCATCAGTATGTATTTGTGTTAGTGTGTAGTTGTTTCAGTGTTTAGTTACGTCAGTGTGTAGTTGTGTCAGTGTGTAATTGCGACAGAGTGTTTTTGCGTCAGTGTGTTTCTGCATCATTGTGTAGTTGCATCCGTGTGTTGTTGTGTCACTGTATAGTTGCGTCTGTGTGTGCTTGCGTCAGTGTGTTGTTGCGTCAGTGTGTTATTTCGTCCGTGTGCAGTTACATTAGTCTGTAGTTAAGTAGTGTTTAGTTGTGTCAGTGTTTAGTTACATCAGTCGCTAATTAAACCAGTGTGTAGGTGTGTCAGTGTTTAGTTATGTCAGTGTGTAGTTGTGTCAGTGTTTAGTTGTGTCAATGTTTAATTACGTCAGTCTGTAGTTGTATCAGTGTGTATTTGCGTCAGTGTGTAGTTGCGTCAGTGCGTTGTTGCATCAGTGTGTTGTTGCGTCAGTGTGTAGTTGCATCAGTGTGTTGTTGTGTCACTGTATAGCTGCGTCTGTGTGTACTTGTGTCAGAGTGTTGTTGCGTCAGAGTGTAGTTGCATCAATGCTTAGTTACATCAGTGTGTAGTTGCATCAGTGTGTAGTTGCATCAGTGTGTAGATGTGCCAGTTTGTAGTTGTGTCATTGTTTAGTTACATTCTTGTGTAGTTGTGTCAGTGTGTAGTTGCGACTGTGTGTATTTGCGTCAGTGTGTTGTTGCATCAGTGTGTAGTTCCGTCAGTGATTATTTGCGTCAGTGTGTAGTGCTGTCAGTGTGTAGTTGCATCAATGTGTAGTTGCGACTCTGTGTGGTTGCAACACTGTGTTGTTGTATCACTATAATGTTGCGTCAGTGTCGATTTGTGTCACTGTTTATTTACGTCAGTGTGTCAATGTGTCAGTGTGTAGTTACATCAGTGTGTTGTTGCATCAGTGTGCAGTTGTGTCAATGTGTAGTTGAATCAGTGTGTAGTTACATCAGTGTGTTGTTGTGTCAGTGTGTAGTTACATCAGTGATTAGTTGCATCAGTGTGTAGTTGCGTGAACGTGTAGTTACAAAAGTGTGTTCTTGTGTCAGTGTGTATTTGCCTCAGTATGTAGTTGCATCAGTGTGTTGTTGTGTCATTGTGTAGTAGTGCAGTGTGTAGTTACATTAGTCTGTAGTGATGTCAGTGTGTAGTTGTGTCAGTGTTTAGTTACATCATTGTGTTGCCTCATCAGTGTGTAGGTGTTTCATGTGTAGTTGTGTCAGTATGTTGTTTCGTCCGTGTGCAGTTACATTAGTCTGTAGTTACGTAGTGCGTAGTTGTGTCAGTGATTAGTTACGTCAGTCTGTAATTATGCCAGTGTGTAGTTGCGTCAGTGTTTAGTTGTGTCAGTGTTTAGTTACGTCAGTTTGTTGTTTCATCAGTGTGTAGTTGTGTCAATGTGTTTTTGAGCCAAAGTGTTGTTGCATTAGTGTGTAGTTGTGTCGGTGTGTTGTTGTGTCAGTGCGTAGTTACATCAGTGAGTAGTTGCATCAGTGTGTAGTTGCGTGAACGTGTAGTTACAAAAATGTGTTCTTGTGTCAGTGTGTATTGCCTCAGTATGTAATTGCATCAGTGTGTAGTTACATCAGTGTTTATTTGGATCAGTGTGTAGTGGCGTCAGTGTGTTGTTGCATCAGAGTTTAGTTGCATCAGTGTGTTGTTGTGTCATTGTGTAATAGTGCAGTGTGTAGTTACATTAGTCTGTAGTGATGTCAGTGTGTAGTTGTGTCAGTGTTTAGTTACATCATTGTGTTGCTGCGTCAGTGTGTAGGTGTTTCATGTGTAGTTGTGTCAGTATGTTGTTTTGTCCGTGTGTAGTTACATTAGTCTGTAGTTACGTAGTGTGTAGTTGTGTCAGTGTTTAGTTGTGTCAGTGTTTAGTTACGTCAGTTTGTTGTTTCATCAGTGTGTAGTTGTGTCAATGTGTTTTTGAGCCAAAGTGTTGTTGCATTAGTGTGTAGTTGTGTCGGTGTGTTGTTGTGTCAGTGCGTAGTTACATCAGTGAGTAGTTGCATCAGTGTGTAGTTGCGTGAACGTGTAGTTACAAAAATGTGTTCTTGTGTCAGTGTGTATTGCCTCAGTATGTAATTGCATCAGTGTGTAGTTACATCAGTGTTTATTTGGATCAGTGTGTAGTGGCGTCAGTGTGTTGTTGCATCAGAGTTTAGTTGCATCAGTGTGTTGTTGTGTCATTGTGTAATAGTGCAGTGTGTAGTTACATTAGTCTGTAGTGATGTCAGTGTGTAGTTGTGTCAGTGTTTAGTTACATCATTGTGTTGCTGCGTCAGTGTGTAGGTGTTTCATGTGTAGTTGTGTCAGTATGTTGTTTTGTCCGTGTGTAGTTACATTAGTCTGTAGTTACGTAGTGTGTAGTTGTGTCAGTGTTTAGTTGTGTCAGTGTTTAGTTACGTCAGTTTGTTGTTTCATCAGTGTGTAGTTGTGTCAATGTGTTTTGGTGCCAAAGTGTTGTTGCATCAGTGTGTAGTTGTGTCGGTGTGTAGTTGAGTCAGTGTGTAGTTGCATCAGTGTTTTGTTGCTTCAGTGTATAGTTGCATCAGTGTGTAGTTGCATCTGTGTGTAGTTTCTTCAGCGTGTAGTTCTGTAAGTGTGTAGTTGTGTCAGTGTTTAGTTACATCGGTGAATAGTTGTGTCAGTGTGTAGTTGAGACTGTGTGTAGTGGCGTCAGTGTGTTGTCGCGTCAGTGTGTAGTTGCATCAGTGTGTAGTTACGAAAGTGTGTAGTTGTGTCAGTGCGTTGTTGCTTCAGTGTGTAGTTGCGTCGTGTGTAGTTTGTTCAGCGTGTAGTTGTGTAAGTGTGTAGTTGTGTCAGTGTTTAGTTACATCGGTGCATAGTTGTGTCAGTGTGTAGTTGAGACTGTGTAGTGGCGTCAGTGTGTTGTTGCATCAGTGTGTAGTTGCGTCACTGTCTAGTTGTGTCAGTGTCTAGTTGCGCAGTGTGTAGTTACATTAGTCTGTAGTTATGTCAGTGTGTAGTTGTGCCAGTGTTTAGTTACGTCAGTGTGTTGTTGCGTCAGTGTGTGGTTGTGTCAGTGTGTAGTTGTGTCAGTCTCTAATTATAACAGTGTGTAGTTGTGTCAGTGTTTAGGTACAACAGTGTGTGGTTGCGTCAGTGTTTAGTTGTGTCAATGTTTAGTTACGTCAGTCTGTAGTTGTATCAGTGTGTAGTTGCATCAGTGTCTTGTTGCATCAGTATGTATTTGTGTTAGTGTGTAGTTGTTTCAGTGTTTAGTTACGTCAGTGTGTAGTTGTGTCAGTGTGTAATTGCGACAGAGTGTTTTTGCGTCAGTGTGTTTTTGCATCATTGTGTAGTTGCATCAGTGTGTTGTTGTGTCACTGTATAGTTGCGTCTGTGTGTGCTTGCGTCAGTGTGTTGTTGCGTCAGTGTGTAGTTGCTTCAGTGCTTAGTTACATCAGTGTGTAGTTGCATCTGTGTGTAGTTTCTTCAGCGTGTAGTTCTGTAAGTGTGTAGTTTTGTCAGTGTTTAGTTACATTGGTGAATAGTTGTGTCAGTGTGTAGTTGAGACTGTGTGTAGTGGCGTCAGTGTGTTGTCGCGTCAGTGTGTAGTTGCATCAGTGTGTAGTTACGAAAGTGTGTAGTTGTGTCAGTGCGTTTTTGCTTCAGTGCGTAGTTGCGTCGTGTATTGTTGCATCAGTGTGTAGGTGTGTTAGTATGTAGTTGAATCAGTGTGTAGTAAAATCAGTGTGTAGTTGTGTCAGTGTGTAGTTACATCAGTGAGTAGTTGCATCAGTGTGTAGTTGCGTAACCGTGTAGTTGCATCATTGTTTTCCTGTGTCAGTGTGTACTTGTGTCAGTATGTAGTTGCATCAGTGTGTTGTTGTAACAGTGTGTAGTTACATCAGTGTTTAATTGCATCAGTTTGTAGTGGCGTCAGTGTGTTGTTGCGTCAGTGTGTTTTTGCATCAGTGTGTAGTTGCTTTAGTGTGTTGTTGTGTGAGTGTGTAGTTGCGCAGTGTGTAGTTACATTAGTCTGTTGTTATGTCAGTGTGTAGTTGTGCCAGTGTTTAGTTATGTCAGTGTGTAGTTGCGTCTGTGTGTGGTTGTCTCAGTGTGTAGTTGTGTCAGTGTGTTGTTTTGTCCGTGTGTAGTTACATTAGTCTGTAGCTACGTAGTGTGTAGAAGTGTCAGTGTTTAGTTATGTCAGTCTCTAATTATACCAGTGTGTAGTTGTGTCAGTGTTTAGGTACGTCGGTGTGTAGTTGCGTCAGTGTTTAGTTGTGTCAATGTTTAATTACATCAGTCTGTAGTTGTATCAGTGTGTAGTTGCAGCAGTGTGTGGTTGCATCAGTGCGTTGTTGCGTCTGTGTGTTGTTACATCAGTGTGTAGTTGCATCACTTTGTTGTTGCATCAGTGTGTAGTTGTGCCAGTGTGTAGTTGCACAGTGTGTAGTTACATTAGTCTGTAGTTATGTCAGTGTGTAGTTGTGCCAGTGTTTAGTTACATCAATGTGATGTTGCATCAGAGTGTAGTTGTATCAATGTGTAGTTGTGTCAGTGTGTTATGTCGTCCATGTGCAGTTACATTAGTCTGTAGTTAAGTAGTGTTTAGTTGTGTCAGTGTTTAGTTACGTCAGTTTGTTGTTTCATCAGTGTGTAGTTGTGTCAATGTGTTTTGGTGCCAAAGTGTTGTTGCATCAGTGTGTAGTTGTGTCGGTGTGTAGTTGAGTCAGTGTGTAGTTGCATCAGTGTTTTGTTGCTTCAGTGTATAGTTGCATCAGTGTGTAGTTGCATCTGTGTGTAGTTTCTTCAGCGTGTAGTTCTGTAAGTGTGTAGTTGTGTCAGTGTTTAGTTACATCGGTGAATAGTTGTGTCAGTGTGTAGTTGAGACTGTGTGTAGTGGCGTCAGTGTGTTGTCACGTCAGTGTGTAGTTGCATCAGTGTGTAGTTACGAAAGTGTGTAGTTGTGTCAGTGCATTGTTGCTTCAGTGTGTAGTTGCGTCGTGTGTAGTTTGTTCAGCGTGTTGTTGTGTAAGTGTGTAGTTGTGTCAGTGTTTAGTTACATCGGTGCATAGTTGTGTCAGTGTGTAGTTGAGACTGTGTAGTGGCGTCAGTGTGTTGTTGCATCAGTGTGTAGTTGCGTCACTGTCTAGTTGTGTCAGTGTCTAGTTGCGCAGTGTGTAGTTACATTAGTCTGTAGTTATGTCAGTGTGTAGTTGTGCCAGTGTTTAGTTACGTCAGTGTGTTGTTGCGTCAGTGTGTGGTTGTGTCAGTGTGTAGTTGTGTCAGTCTCTAATTATAACAGTGTGTAGTTGTGTCAGTGTTTAGGTACAACAGTGTGTGGTTGCGTCAGTGTTTAGTTGTGTCAATGTTTAGTTACGTCAGTCTGTAGTTGTATCAGTGTGTAGTTGCATCAGTGTCTTGTTGCATCAGTATGTATTTGTGTCAGTGTGTAGTTGTTTCAGTGTTTAGTTACGTCAGTGTGTAGTTGTGTCAGTGTGTAATTGCGACAGAGTGTTTTTGCGTCAGTGTGTTTTTGCATCATTGTGTAGTTGCATCAGTGTGTTGTTGTGTCACTGTATAGTTGCGTCTGTGTGTGCTTGCGTCAGTGTGTTGTTGCGTCAGTGTGTAGTTGCTTCAGTGCTTAGTTACATCAGTGTGTAGTTGCATCTGTGTGTAGTTTCTTCAGCGTGTAGTTCTGTAAGTGTGTAGTTTTGTCAGTGTTTAGTTACATTGGTGAATAGTTGTGTCAGTGTGTAGTTGAGACTGTGTGTAGTGGCGTCACTGTGTAGTTGCATCAGTGTGTAGTTACGAAAGTGTGTAGTTGTGTCAGTGCGTTTTTGCTTCAGTGCGTAGTTGCGTCGTGTATTGTTGCATCAGTGTGTAGGTGTTTTAGTATGTAGTTGAATCAGTGTGTAGTAAAATCAGTGTGTAGTTGTGTCAGTGTGTAGTTACATCAGTGAGTAGTTGCATCAGTGTGTAGTTGCGTAACCGTGTAGTTGCATCATTGTTTTCCTGTGTCAGTGTGTACTTGTGTCAGTATGTAGTTGCATCAGTGTGTTGTTGTAACAGTGTGTAGTTACATCAGTGTTTAATTGCATCAGTTTGTAGTGGCGTCAGTGTGTTGTTGCGTCAGTGTGTTTTTGCATCAGTGTGTAGTTGCATTAGTGTGTTGTTGTGTGAGTGTGTAGTTGCGCAGTGTGTAGTTACATTAGTCTGTTGTTATGTCAGTGTGTAGTTGTGCCAGTGTTTAGTTACGTCAGTGTGTAGTTGCGTCTGTGTGTGGTTGTCTCAGTGTGTAGTTGTGTCAGTGTGTTGTTTTGTCCGTGTGTAGTTACATTAGTCTGTAGCTACGTAGTGTGTAGAAGTGTCAGTGTTTAGTTATGTCAGTCTCTAATTATACCAGTGTGTAGTTGTGTCAGTGTTTAGGTACGTCGGTGTGTAGTTGCATCAGTGTTTAGTTGCGTCAATGTTTAATTACGTCAGTCTGTAGTTGTATCAGTGTGTAGTTGCAGCAGTGTGTGGTTGCATCAGTGCGTTGTTGCGTCTGTGTGTTGTTACATCAGTGTGTAGTTGCATCACTTTGTTGTTGCATCAGTGTGTAGTTGTGCCAGTGTGTAGTTGCACAGTGTGTAGTTACATTAGTCTGTAGTTATGTCAGTGTGTAGTTGTGCCAGTGTTTAGTTACATCAATGTGATGTTGCATCAGAGTGTAGTTGTATCAATGTGTAGTTGTGTCAGTGTGTTATGTCGTCCATGTGCAGTTACATTAGTCTGTAGTTAAGTAGTGTTTAGTTGTGTCAGTGTTTAGTTACGTCAGTTTGTTGTTTCATCAGTGTGTAGTTGTGTCAATGTGTTTTTGCGCCAAAGTGTTGTTGCATCACTGTGTAGTTGTGTCGGTGTGTAGTTGAGTCAGTGTGTAGTTGCATCAGTGTGTTGTTGCTTCAGTGTATAGTTGCATCAGTGTGTAGTTGCGTAACCGTGTAGTTGCATCAGTGTGTTCCTGTGTCAGTGTGTAGTTGCGTCAGTATGTAGTTGCATCAGTGTGTTGTTGCGACAGTGTGTAGTTACATCAGTGTTTAGCTGCATCAGTGTGTAGTGGCGTCAGTGTGTTGTTGCATCAGTGTGTAGTTGCATTAGTGTGTAGTTGTGTGAGTGTGTAGTTGCGCAGTGTGTAGTTATATTAGTCTGTTTTTATGTCAGTGTGTAGTTGTGCCAGTGTTTAGTTACGTCAGTGTGTAGTTGCGTCTGTGTGTGGTTGTCTCAGTGTGTAGTTGTGTCAGTGTGTTGTTTTGTCCGTGTGTAGTTACATTAGTCTGTAGTTACGTAGTGTGTAGAAGTGTCAGTGTTTAGTTACGTCAGTCTCTAATTATACCAGTGTGTAGTTGTGTCAGTGTTTAGGTACGTCGGTGTGTAGTTGCGTCAGTGTTTAGTTGTGTCAATGTTTAGTTACGTCAGTCTGTAGTTTTTATCAGTGTGTAGTTGCATCAGTGTGTGGTTGCATCAGTGCATTGTTGCGTCTGTGTGTTGTTGCATCAGTGTGTAGTTGCATCACTTTGTTGTTGCATCAGTGTGTAGTTGTGCCAGTGTGTAGTTGCACAGTGTGTAGTTACATTAGTCTGTAGTTATGTCAGTGTGTAGTTGTGCCAGTGTTTAGTTACATCAGTGTGTTGTTGTATCAGAGTGTAGTTGTATCAGTGTGTAGTTGTGTCAGTGTGTTATTTCGTCTGTGTGCAGTTACATTAGTCTGTAGTTAAGTAGTGTTTAGTTGTGTCAGTGTTTAGTTACGTCAGTCGCTAATTAAACCAGTGTGTAGGTGTGTCAGTGTTTAGTTACGTCAGTGTGTAGTTGTGTCAGTGTTTAGTTGTGTCAATGTTTAATTACGTCAGTCTGTAGTTGTATCAGTGTGTATTTGCGTCAGTGTGTAGTTGCGTCAGTGCGTTGTTCCATCAGTGTGTTGTTGCGTCAGTGTGTAGTTGCATCAGTGTGTTGTTGTGTCACTGTATAGCTGCATCTGTGTGTACTTGTGTCAGAGTGTTGTTGCGTCAGAGTGTAGTTGCGTCAATGCTTAGTTACATCAGTGTGTAGTTGCATCAGTGTGTAGTTGCATCAGTGTGTAGATGTGCCAGTGTGTAGTTGTGTCATTGTTTAGTTACATTCTTGTGTAGTTGTGTCAGTGTGTAGTTGCAACTGTGTGTAGTTGCGTCAGTGTGTTGTTGCATCAGTGTGTAGGTCCGTCAGTGATTATTTGCGTCAGTGTGTAGTGCTGTCAGTGTGTAGTTGCATCATTGTGTAGTTGCGACTCTGTGTGGTTGCAATACTGTGTTGTTGCATCACTATAATGTTGCGTCAGTGTCGATTTGTGTCACTGTTTATTTACGTCAGTGTGTCATTGTGTCAGTGTGTAGTTATGTCAGTGTGTTGTTGCGTCAGTGTGCAGTTGTGTCAATGTGTAGTTGAATCAGTGTGTAGTTACATCAGTGTGTTGTTGTGTCAGTGTGTAGTTACATCAGTGAGTAGTTGCATCAGTGTGTAGTTGCGTGAACGTGTAGTTACAAAAGTGTGTTCTTGTGTCAGTGTGTATTTGCCTCAGTATGTAGTTGCATCAGTGTGTAGTTACATCAGTGTTTATTTGGATCAGTGTGTAGTGGCGTCAGTGTGTTGTTGCATCAGTGTTTAGTTGCATCAGTGTGTTGTTGTGTCATTGTGTAGTAGTGCATTGTGTAGTTACATTAGTCTGTAGTGATGTCAGTGTGTAGTTGTGTCAGTGTTTAGTTACATCATTGTGTTGCTGCGTCAGTGTGTAGGTGTTTCATGTGTAGTTGTGTCAGTATGTTGTTTCGTCCGTGTGTAGTTACATTAGTCTGTAGTTACGTAGTGTGTAGTTGTGTCAGTGTTTAGTTACGTCAGTCTGCAATTATGCCAGTGTGTAGTTGCGTCAGTGTTTAGTTGCGTCAGTGTTTAGTTATGTCAGTTTGTTGTTTCATCAGTGTGTAGTTGTGTCAATGTGTTTTTGCGCCAAAGTGTTGTTGCATCAGTGTGTAGTTGTGTCGGTGTGTAGTTGAGTCAGTGTGTAGTTGCATCAGTGTGTTGTTGCTTCAGTGTATAGTTGCATCAGTGTGTAGTTGCGTAACCGTGTAGTTGCATCAGTGTGTTCCTGTGTCAGTGTGTAGTTGCGTCAGTATGTAGTTGCATCAGTGTGTTGTTGCGACAGTGTGTAATGACATCAGTGTTTAGTTGCATCAGTGTGTCGTGGCGTCAGTGTGTTGTTGCATCAGTGTGTGGTTGTGTCAGCGTGTAGTTGTGTCAGTGTGTTGTTTTGTCCGTGTGTAGTTACATTAGTCTGTAGTTACGTAGTGTGTAGAAGTGTCAGTGTTTAGTTACGTCAGTCTCTAATTATACCAGTGTGTAGTTTTGTCAGTGTTTAGGTATGTCAGTGTGTAGTTGCGTCAGTGTATAGTTGTGTCAATGTTTAGTTACGTCAGTCTGTATTTGCATCAGTGTGTAGTTGCATCAGTGTGTGGTTGCATCAGTGCATTGTTGCATCTGTGTGTTGTTGCATCAGTGTGTAGTTGCATCACTTTGTTGTTGCATCAGTGTGTAGTTGTGCCAGTGTGTAGTTGCACAGTGTGTAGTTACATTAGTCTGTAGTTATGTCAGTGTGTAGTTGTGCCAGTGTTTAGTTACATCAGTGTGTTGTTGCATCAGAGTGTAGTTGTATCAGTGTGTAGTTGTGTCAGTGTGTTATTTCGTCTGTGTGCAGTTACATTAGTCTGTAGTTAAGTAGTGTTTAGTTGTGTCAGTGTTTAGTTACGTCAGTCGCTAATTAAACCAGTGTGTAGGTGTGTCAGTGTTTAGTTACGTCTGTGCATAGCTGTGTCAGTGTTTAGTTGTGTCAATGTTTAATTACGTCAGTCTGTAGTTGTATCGGTGTGTATTTGCGTCAGTGTGTAGTTGCATCAGTGCGTTGTTGCATCAGTGTGTTGTTGCATCAGTGTGTAGTTGCATCAGTGTGTTGTTGTGTCACTGTATAGCTGCATCTGTGTGTACTTGTGTCAGAGTGTTGTTGCGTCAGAATGTAGTTGCGTCAATGCTTAGTTACATCAGTGTGTAGTTGCATCAGTGTGTAGTTGCATCAGTGTGTAGATGTGCCAGTGTGTAGTTGTGTCATTGTTTAGTTACATTCTTTTGTAGTTGTGTCAATGTGTAGTTGCGACTGTGTGTAGTTGCGTCAGTGTGTTGTTGCATCAGTGTGTAGTTCCGTCAGTGCTTATTTGCGTCAGTGTGTAGTGCTGTCAGTGTGTAGATGCATCATTGTGTAGATGCGACTCTGTGTGGTTGCAACACTGTGTTGTTGCATCACTATAATGTTGCGTCAGTGTTGCATCAGCGTGTAGTTTCGACAGTGTTTAGTTGTCTTAGTGTTTAGTTGTTTCAGTGTTTAGTTATGTCAGTGTGTAGTTATGTCAGTGTATAAATGTGACAGTGTGTTGTTGCGTCTGTGTGTTTTTGCATCAGTGTGTAGTTGCATCAGTGTGTTGTTGTGTCACTGTATAGTTGCGTCTCTGTGTACATGCGTCAGTGTGTTGTTGCGTCAGTGTGTAGTTGCTTCTGTGCTTAGTTACATCAGTGTGTAGTTGCATCAGTGTGTAGTTTCTTCAGCGTGTAGTTGTGTAAGTGTGTAGTTGTGTCAGTGTTTAGTTACATCGGTGCATATTTGTGTCAGTGCGTAGTTGTGCTAGTGTTTAGTAACGTCAGTGTGTTGTTGCGTCAGTGTGTGGTTGTGTCAGTGTGTAGTTGTGTCAGTCTCTAATTGTAACAGTGTGTAGTTGTGTCAGTGTTTACGTAAAACAGTGTGTGGTTGCGTCAGTGTGTAGTTGTGTCAATGTTTAGTTACGTGAGTCTGTAGTTGTATCAGTGTGTAGTTGTGTCAGTGTCTTGTTGCATCAGTATGTATTTGTGTTAGTGTGTAGTTGTTTCAGTGTTTAGTTACGTCAGTGTGTAGTTGTGTCAGTGTGTAATTGCGACAGTGTGTTGTTGCGTCAGTGTGTTTTTGCATCAGTGTGAAGTTACATCAGTGTGTTGTTGTGTCACTGTATAGTTGCGTCTATGTGTACTTGCGTCAGTGTGTTGTTGCATCAGTGTGTAGTTGCATCAGTGCTTAGTTACATCAGTGTGTAGTTGCATCTGTGTGTAGTTTCTTCAGCGTGTAGTTCTGTAAGTGTGTAGTTTTGTCAGTGTTTAGTTACATTGGTGAATAGTTGTGTCAGTGTGTAGTTGAGACTGTGTGTAGTGGCGTCACTGTGTAGTTGCATCAGTGTGTAGTTACGAAAGTGTGTAGTTGTGTCAGTGCGTTTTTGCTTCAGTGCGTAGTTGCGTCGTGTATTGTTGCATCAGTGTGTAGGTGTTTTAGTATGTAGTTGAATCAGTGTGTAGTAAAATCAGTGTGTAGTTGTGTCAGTGTGTAGTTACATCAGTGAGTAGTTGCATCAGTGTGTAGTTGCGTAACCGTGTAGTTGCATCATTGTTTTCCTGTGTCAGTGTGTACTTGTGTCAGTATGTAGTTGCATCAGTGTGTTGTTGTAACAGTGTGTAGTTACATCAGTGTTTAATTGCATCAGTTTGTAGTGGCGTCAGTGTGTTGTTGCGTCAGTGTGTTTTTGCATCAGTGTGTAGTTGCATTAGTGTGTTGTTGTGTGAGTGTGTAGTTGCGCAGTGTGTAGTTACATTAGTCTGTTGTTATGTCAGTGTGTAGTTGTGCCAGTGTTTAGTTACGTCAGTGTGTAGTTGCGTCTGTGTGTGGTTGTCTCAGTGTGTAGTTGTGTCAGTGTGTTGTTTTGTCCGTGTGTAGTTACATTAGTCTGTAGCTACGTAGTGTGTAGAAGTGTCAGTGTTTAGTTATGTCAGTCTCTAATTATACCAGTGTGTAGTTGTGTCAGTGTTTAGGTACGTCGGTGTGTAGTTGCATCAGTGTTTAGTTGCGTCAATGTTTAATTACGTCAGTCTGTAGTTGTATCAGTGTGTAGTTGCAGCAGTGTGTGGTTGCATCAGTGCGTTGTTGCGTCTGTGTGTTGTTACATCAGTGTGTAGTTGCATCACTTTGTTGTTGCATCAGTGTGTAGTTGTGCCAGTGTGTAGTTGCACAGTGTGTAGTTACATTAGTCTGTAGTTATGTCAGTGTGTAGTTGTGCCAGTGTTTAGTTACATCAATGTGATGTTGCATCAGAGTGTAGTTGTATCAATGTGTAGTTGTGTCAGTGTGTTATGTCGTCCATGTGCAGTTACATTAGTCTGTAGTTAAGTAGTGTTTAGTTGTGTCAGTGTTTAGTTACGTCAGTTTGTTGTTTCATCAGTGTGTAGTTGTGTCAATGTGTTTTTGCGCCAAAGTGTTGTTGCATCACTGTGTAGTTGTGTCGGTGTGTAGTTGAGTCAGTGTGTAGTTGCATCAGTGTGTTGTTGCTTCAGTGTATAGTTGCATCAGTGTGTAGTTGCGTAACCGTGTAGTTGCATCAGTGTGTTCCTGTGTCAGTGTGTAGTTGCGTCAGTATGTAGTTGCATCAGTGTGTTGTTGCGACAGTGTGTAGTTACATCAGTGTTTAGCTGCATCAGTGTGTAGTGGCGTCAGTGTGTTGTTGCATCAGTGTGTAGTTGCATTAGTGTGTAGTTGTGTGAGTGTGTAGTTGCGCAGTGTGTAGTTATATTAGTCTGTTTTTATGTCAGTGTGTAGTTGTGCCAGTGTTTAGTTACGTCAGTGTGTAGTTGCGTCTGTGTGTGGTTGTCTCAGTGTGTAGTTGTGTCAGTGTGTTGTTTTGTCCGTGTGTAGTTACATTAGTCTGTAGTTACGTAGTGTGTAGAAGTGTCAGTGTTTAGTTACGTCAGTCTCTAATTATACCAGTGTGTAGTTGTGTCAGTGTTTAGGTACGTCGGTGTGTAGTTGCGTCAGTGTTTAGTTGTGTCAATGTTTAGTTACGTCAGTCTGTAGTTTTTATCAGTGTGTAGTTGCATCAGTGTGTGGTTGCATCAGTGCATTGTTGCGTCTGTGTGTTGTTGCATCAGTGTGTAGTTGCATCACTTTGTTGTTGCATCAGTGTGTAGTTGTGCCAGTGTGTAGTTGCACAGTGTGTAGTTACATTAGTCTGTAGTTATGTCAGTGTGTAGTTGTGCCAGTGTTTAGTTACATCAGTGTGTTGTTGTATCAGAGTGTAGTTGTATCAGTGTGTAGTTGTGTCAGTGTGTTATTTCGTCTGTGTGCAGTTACATTAGTCTGTAGTTAAGTAGTGTTTAGTTGTGTCAGTGTTTAGTTACGTCAGTCGCTAATTAAACCAGTGTGTAGGTGTGTCAGTGTTTAGTTACGTCAGTGTGTAGTTGTGTCAGTGTTTAGTTGTGTCAATGTTTAATTACGTCAGTCTGTAGTTGTATCAGTGTGTATTTGCGTCAGTGTGTAGTTGCGTCAGTGCGTTGTTCCATCAGTGTGTTGTTGCGTCAGTGTGTAGTTGCATCAGTGTGTTGTTGTGTCACTGTATAGCTGCATCTGTGTGTACTTGTGTCAGAGTGTTGTTGCGTCAGAGTGTAGTTGCGTCAATGCTTAGTTACATCAGTGTGTAGTTGCATCAGTGTGTAGTTGCATCAGTGTGTAGATGTGCCAGTGTGTAGTTGTGTCATTGTTTAGTTACATTCTTGTGTAGTTGTGTCAGTGTGTAGTTGCAACTGTGTGTAGTTGCGTCAGTGTGTTGTTGCATCAGTGTGTAGGTCCGTCAGTGATTATTTGCGTCAGTGTGTAGTGCTGTCAGTGTGTAGTTGCATCATTGTGTAGTTGCGACTCTGTGTGGTTGCAATACTGTGTTGTTGCATCACTATAATGTTGCGTCAGTGTCGATTTGTGTCACTGTTTATTTACGTCAGTGTGTCATTGTGTCAGTGTGTAGTTATGTCAGTGTGTTGTTGCGTCAGTGTGCAGTTGTGTCAATGTGTAGTTGAATCAGTGTGTAGTTACATCAGTGTGTTGTTGTGTCAGTGTGTAGTTACATCAGTGAGTAGTTGCATCAGTGTGTAGTTGCGTGAACGTGTAGTTACAAAAGTGTGTTCTTGTGTCAGTGTGTATTTGCCTCAGTATGTAGTTGCATCAGTGTGTAGTTACATCAGTGTTTATTTGGATCAGTGTGTAGTGGCGTCAGTGTGTTGTTGCATCAGTGTTTAGTTGCATCAGTGTGTTGTTGTGTCATTGTGTAGTAGTGCATTGTGTAGTTACATTAGTCTGTAGTGATGTCAGTGTGTAGTTGTGTCAGTGTTTAGTTACATCATTGTGTTGCTGCGTCAGTGTGTAGGTGTTTCATGTGTAGTTGTGTCAGTATGTTGTTTCGTCCGTGTGTAGTTACATTAGTCTGTAGTTACGTAGTGTGTAGTTGTGTCAGTGTTTAGTTACGTCAGTCTGCAATTATGCCAGTGTGTAGTTGCGTCAGTGTTTAGTTGCGTCAGTGTTTAGTTATGTCAGTTTGTTGTTTCATCAGTGTGTAGTTGTGTCAATGTGTTTTTGCGCCAAAGTGTTGTTGCATCAGTGTGTAGTTGTGTCGGTGTGTAGTTGAGTCAGTGTGTAGTTGCATCAGTGTGTTGTTGCTTCAGTGTATAGTTGCATCAGTGTGTAGTTGCGTAACCGTGTAGTTGCATCAGTGTGTTCCTGTGTCAGTGTGTAGTTGCGTCAGTATGTAGTTGCATCAGTGTGTTGTTGCGACAGTGTGTAATGACATCAGTGTTTAGTTGCATCAGTGTGTCGTGGCGTCAGTGTGTTGTTGCATCAGTGTGTGGTTGTGTCAGCGTGTAGTTGTGTCAGTGTGTTGTTTTGTCCGTGTGTAGTTACATTAGTCTGTAGTTACGTAGTGTGTAGAAGTGTCAGTGTTTAGTTACGTCAGTCTCTAATTATACCAGTGTGTAGTTTTGTCAGTGTTTAGGTATGTCAGTGTGTAGTTGCGTCAGTGTATAGTTGTGTCAATGTTTAGTTACGTCAGTCTGTATTTGCATCAGTGTGTAGTTGCATCAGTGTGTGGTTGCATCAGTGCATTGTTGCATCTGTGTGTTGTTGCATCAGTGTGTAGTTGCATCACTTTGTTGTTGCATCAGTGTGTAGTTGTGCCAGTGTGTAGTTGCACAGTGTGTAGTTACATTAGTCTGTAGTTATGTCAGTGTGTAGTTGTGCCAGTGTTTAGTTACATCAGTGTGTTGTTGCATCAGAGTGTAGTTGTATCAGTGTGTAGTTGTGTCAGTGTGTTATTTCGTCTGTGTGCAGTTACATTAGTCTGTAGTTAAGTAGTGTTTAGTTGTGTCAGTGTTTAGTTACGTCAGTCGCTAATTAAACCAGTGTGTAGGTGTGTCAGTGTTTAGTTACGTCTGTGCATAGCTGTGTCAGTGTTTAGTTGTGTCAATGTTTAATTACGTCAGTCTGTAGTTGTATCGGTGTGTATTTGCGTCAGTGTGTAGTTGCATCAGTGCGTTGTTGCATCAGTGTGTTGTTGCATCAGTGTGTAGTTGCATCAGTGTGTTGTTGTGTCACTGTATAGCTGCATCTGTGTGTACTTGTGTCAGAGTGTTGTTGCGTCAGAATGTAGTTGCGTCAATGCTTAGTTACATCAGTGTGTAGTTGCATCAGTGTGTAGTTGCATCAGTGTGTAGATGTGCCAGTGTGTAGTTGTGTCATTGTTTAGTTACATTCTTTTGTAGTTGTGTCAATGTGTAGTTGCGACTGTGTGTAGTTGCGTCAGTGTGTTGTTGCATCAGTGTGTAGTTCCGTCAGTGCTTATTTGCGTCAGTGTGTAGTGCTGTCAGTGTGTAGATGCATCATTGTGTAGATGCGACTCTGTGTGGTTGCAACACTGTGTTGTTGCATCACTATAATGTTGCGTCAGTGTTGCATCAGCGTGTAGTTTCGACAGTGTTTAGTTGTCTTAGTGTTTAGTTGTTTCAGTGTTTAGTTATGTCAGTGTGTAGTTATGTCAGTGTATAAATGTGACAGTGTGTTGTTGCGTCTGTGTGTTTTTGCATCAGTGTGTAGTTGCATCAGTGTGTTGTTGTGTCACTGTATAGTTGCGTCTCTGTGTACATGCGTCAGTGTGTTGTTGCGTCAGTGTGTAGTTGCTTCTGTGCTTAGTTACATCAGTGTGTAGTTGCATCAGTGTGTAGTTTCTTCAGCGTGTAGTTGTGTAAGTGTGTAGTTGTGTCAGTGTTTAGTTACATCGGTGCATATTTGTGTCAGTGCGTAGTTGTGCTAGTGTTTAGTAACGTCAGTGTGTTGTTGCGTCAGTGTATGGTTGTGTCAGTGTGTAGTTGTGTCAGTCTCTAATTGTAACAGTGTGTAGTTGTGTCAGTGTTTACGTAAAACAGTGTGTGGTTGCGTCAGTGTGTAGTTGTGTCAATGTTTAGTTACGTGAGTCTGTAGTTGTATCAGTGTGTAGTTGTGTCAGTGTCTTGTTGCATCAGTATGTATTTGTGTTAGTGTGTAGTTGTTTCAGTGTTTAGTTACGTCAGTGTGTAGTTGTGTCAGTGTGTAATTGCGACAGTGTGTTGTTGCGTCAGTGTGTTTTTGCATCAGTGTGAAGTTACATCAGTGTGTTGTTGTGTCACTGTATAGTTGCGTCTATGTGTACTTGCGTCAGTGTGTTGTTGCATCAGTGTGTAGTTGCGTCAG
Organism: Carcharodon carcharias; assembly: GCF_017639515.1. Lineage (NCBI taxonomy): Eukaryota > Metazoa > Chordata > Chondrichthyes > Lamniformes > Lamnidae > Carcharodon > Carcharodon carcharias. Next base: position 10,102,054 of record NC_054478.1, on the reverse strand, counting down.
TGCTTAGTTACATCAGTGTGTAGCTGCATCTGTGTGTATTTTCTTCAGCGTGTAGTTCTGTAAGTGTGTAGTTGTGTCAGTGTTTAGTTACATCGGTGCATTGTTGTGTCAGTGTGTAGTTGAGCCTGTGTGTAGTGGCGTCAGTGTGTTGTTGCATCAGTGTGTAGTTGCGTCACTGTGTAGTTGCGTCAGTGCTTAGTTACATCAGTGTGTAGTTGCATCTGTGTGTATTTTATTCAGCGTGTAGTTCTGTAAGTGTGTAGTTGTGTCAGTGTTTAGTTACATCGGTGCATAGTTGTGTCAGTGTGTAGTTGAGCCTGTGTGTAGTGGCGTCAGTGTGTTGTTGCATCAGTGTGTAGTTGCGTCACTGTGTAGTTATGTCAGTGTGTAGTTGTGCAGTGTGTAGTTACATTAGTCTGTAATTATGTCAGTGCGTAGTTGTGCCAGTGTTTAGTTACGTCAGTGTGTTGTTGCGTCAGTGTGTGGTTGTGTCAGTGTGTAGTTGTGTCAGTCTCTAATTAAAACAGTGTGTAGTTGTGTCAGTGTTTAGGTACAACAGTGTGTGGTTGCGTCAGTGTTTAGTTGTATCAATGTTTAGTTACGTCAGTCTGTAGTTGTATCAGTGTGTAGTTGCGTCAGTGTGTAGTTGTGTCAGTGCGTTGTTGCATCAGTGTGTTGTTGCAATCAGTGTGTAGTTGCATCAGTGTGTGGTTGTGTCACTGTATAGTTGCGGCTGTGTGTACTTGTGTCAGAGTGTTGTTGCGTCAGAGTGTAGTTGCGTCAATGCTTAGTTACATCAGTGTGTAGTTGCATCAGTGTGTAGTTGCATCAGTGTGTAGATGTGCCAGTGTGTAGTTGTGTCATTGTTTAGTTACATTCTTGTGTAGTTGTGTCAGTGTGTAATTGCGACTGTGTGTAGTTGCATCAGTGTGTTGTTGCATCATTGTGTAGTTCTGTCAGTGTTGATTTGCGTCAGTGTGTAGTGCTGTCAGTGTGCAGTTGTGTCAATGTGTATTTGTGTCATGTGTTGTTGCATCAGTATGTAGTTGAGTGAGTGTGTAGTTGCCTCAGTGTGTAGTTACATCAGTGTGTAGTTGCATCAGTGTGTTGTTGCATCAGCGTGTAGTTGCGACAGTGTTTAGTTGTCTTAGTGTTTAGTTGTTTCAGTGTTTAGTTATGTCAGTGTGTAGTTATGTCAGTGTATAAATGTGACAGTGTGTTGTTGCGTCTGTGTGTTTTTGCATCAGTGTGTAGTTGCATCAGTGTGTTGTTGTGTCACTGTATAGTTGCGTCTGTGTGTACATGCGTCAGTGTGTTGTTGCCTCAGTGTGTAGTTGCTTCTGTGCTTAGTTACATCAGTGTGTAGTTGCATCAGTGTGTAGTTTCTTCAGCGTGTAGTTGTGTAAGTGCGTAGTTGTGTCAGTGTTTAGTTACATCGGTGCATATTTGTGTCAGTGTGTAGTTGTGCCAGTGTTTAGTAACGTCAGTGTGTTGTTGCGTCAGTGTGTGGTTGTGTCAGTGTGTAGTTGTGTCAGTCTCTAATTGTAACAGTGTGCAGTTGTGTCAGTGTTTACGTAAAACAGTGTGTGGTTGCGTCAGTGTGTAGTTGTGTCAATGTTTAGTTACGTGAGTCTGTAGTTGTATCAGTGTGTAGTTGTGTCAGTGTCTTGTTGCATCAGTATGTATTTGTGTTAGTGTGTAGTTGTTTCAGTGTTTAGTTACGTCAGTGTGTAGTTGTGTCAGTGTGTAATTGCGACAGTGTGTTGTTGCGTCAGTGTGTTTTTGCATCAGTGTGAAGTTACATCAGTGTGTTGTTGTGTCACTGTATAGTTGCGTCTGTGTGTACTTGCGTCAGTGTGTTGTTGCATCAGTGTGTAGTTGCGTCAGTGCTTAGTTACATCAGTGTGTAGCTGCATCTGTGTGTATTTTCTTCAGCGTGTAGTTCTGTAAGTGTGTAGTTGTGTCAGTGTTTAGTTACATCAGTGCATTGTTGTGTCAGTGTGTAGTTGAGCCTGTGTGTAGTGGCGTCAGTGTGTTGTTGCATCAGTGTGTAGTTGCGTCACTGTGTAGTTGCGTCAGTGCTTAGTTACATCAGTGTGTAGTTGCATCTGTGTGTATTTTCTTCAGCGTGTAGTTCTGTAAGTGTGTAGTTGTGTCAGTGTTTAGTTACATCGGTGCATAGTTGTGTCAGTGTGTAGTTGAGCCTGTGTGTAGTGGCGTCAGTGTGTTGTTGCATCAGTGTGTAGTTGCGTCACTGTGTAGTTATGTCAGTGTGTAGTTGTGCAGTGTGTAGTTACATTAGTCTGTAATTATGTCAGTGCGTAGTTGTGCCAGTGTTTAGTTACGTCAGTGTGTTGTTGCGTCAGTGTGTGGTTGTGTCAGTGTGTAGTTGTGTCAGTCTCTAATTAAAACAGTGTGTAGTTGTGTCAGTGTTTAGGTACAACAGTGTGTGGTTGCGTCAGTGTTTAGTTGTATCAATGTTTAGTTACGTCAGTCTGTAGTTGTATCAGTGTGTAGTTGCGTCAGTGTGTAGTTGTGTCAGTGCATTGTTGCATCAGTGTGTTGTTGCAATCAGTGTGTAGTTGCATCAGTGTGTGGTTGTGTCACTGTATAGTTGCGGCTGTGTGTACTTGTGTCAGAGTGTTGTTGCGTCAGAGTGTAGTTGCGTCAATGCTTAGTTACATCAGTGTGTAGTTGCATCAGTGTGTAGTTGCATCAGTGTGTAGATGTGCCAGTGTGTAGTTGTGTCATTGTTTAGTTACATTCTTGTGTAGTTGTGTCAGTGTGTAATTGCGACTGTGTGTAGTTGCGTCAGTGTGTTGTTGCATCATTGTGTAGTTCTGTCAGTGTTGATTTGCGTCAGTGTGTAGTGCTGTCAGTGTGCAGTTGTGTCAATGTGTATTTGTGTCATGTGTTGTTGCATCAGTATGTAGTTGAGTGAGTGTGTAGTTGCCTCAGTGTGTAGTTACATCAGTGTGTAGTTGCATCAGTGTGTTGTTGCATCAGCGTGTAGTTGCGACAGTGTTTAGTTGTCTTAGTGTTTAGTTGTTTCAGTGTTTAGTTATGTCAGTGTGTAGTTATGTCAGTGTATAAATGTGACAGTGTGTTGTTGCGTCTGTGTGTTTTTGCATCAGTGTGTAGTTGCATCAGTGTGTTGTTGTGTCACTGTATAGTTGCGTCTGTGTGTACATGCGTCAGTGTGTTGTTGCCTCAGTGTGTAGTTGCTTCTGTGCTTAGTTACATCAGTGTGTAGTTGCATCAGTGTGTAGTTTCTTCAGCGTGTAGTTGTGTAAGTGCGTAGTTGTGTCAGTGTTTAGTTACATCGGTGCATATTTGTGTCAGTGTGTAGTTGTGCCAGTGTTTAGTAACGTCAGTGTGTTGTTGCGTCAGTGTGTGGTTGTGTCAGTGTGTAGTTGTGTCAGTCTCTAATTATAACAGTGTGTAGTTGTGTCAGTGTTTAGGTAAAACAGTGTGTGGTTGCGTCAGTGTGTAGTTGTGTCAATGTTTAGTTACGTCAGTCTGTAGTTGTATCAGTGTGTAGTTGCGTCAGTGTCTTGTTGCATCAGTATGTATTTGTGTTAGTGTGTAGTTGTTTCAGTGTTTAGTTACGTCAGTGTGTAGTTGTGTCTGTGTGTACTTGCGTCAGTGTGTTGTTGCGTCAGTGTGTAGTTGCGTCAGTGCTTAGTTACATCAGTGTGTCGTTGCATCAGTGTGTAGTTTCTTCAGCGTGTAGTTGTGTAAGTGTGTAGTTGTGTGAGTGTTTAGTTACATCGGTGCACTGTTGTGTCAGTGTGTAGTTGAGCCTGTGTGTAGTGGCGTCAGTGTGTTGTTGCATCAGTGTGTAGTTGCTTCACTGTGTAGTTACATTAGTCTGTAGTTATGTCAGTGTGTAGTTGTGCCACTGTTTAGTTATGTCAGTGTGTTGTTGCGTCAGTGTGTGGTTGTGTCAGTGTGTAGTTGTGTCAGTCTCTAATTATAGCAGTATGTAATTGTGTCAGTGTTTAGGTACAACAGTGTGTGGTTGCGTCAGTGTTTAGTTGTGTCAACGTTTAGTTTCGTCACTCTGTAGTTTTTTCAGTGTGTAGTTGCGTCAGTGTCTTGTTGCATCAGTATGTATTTGTGTCAGTGTGTAGTTGCCTCAGTGTGTAGTTACATCAGTGTGTAGTTGCGTCGGTGTGTAGTTGCATCAGTGTGTAGTCATGTCACTGTTTAGTTACATCAGTGTGTTCCTGTGTCAGTGTATAGTTGCATCAGTGTATTGTTGCATCAGTGTGTTGTTGCATCAGTGTGTAGTTACGACAGTGTTAAGTTGTGTTAGTGTGTAGTTGTTTCAGTGTTTAGTTACGTCGGTGTGTAGTTGTGTCAGTGTCTTTTTGTGGCAGTGTGTAGTGACATCAGTGTGTCTGTAATTATGCCAGTGTGCAGTTGCGTCAGTGTTTAGTTGTGTCAGTGTTTAGTTACGTCTGTTTGTTGTTGCATCAGTGTGTAGTTGCGTCAAAGTGTTTTTGCGTCAATGTGTTGTTGCATCAGTGTGTAGTTGTGTCGGTGTGTAGTTGAGTCAGTGTGTAGTTGCATCAGTGTGTTGTTGCTTCAGTGTATAGTTGCATCAGTGTGTAGTTGCGTAACCGTGTAGTTACATCAGTGTGTTCTTGTGTCAGTGCGTAGTTGCATCAGTATGTAGTTGCCTCAGTGTGTTGTTGCGACAGTGTGTAGTTATTTCAGTGTTTAGTTGCATCAGTGTGTAGTGGCGTCAGTGTGTTGTTGCATCAGTGTGTAGTTGCATTAGTCTGTAGTTATGTCAGTGTGTAGTTGTGCCAGTGTTTAGTTACGTCAGTGTGTTGTTGCTTCAGTGTGTGGTTGTGTCAGTGTGTAGTTGTGTCAGTGTGTTTTTTCATCCGTGTGTAGTTACATTAGTCTTTATTTACATAGTGTGTAGAAGTGTCAGTGTTTAGTTACGTCAGTCTCTAATTATACCAGTGTGTAGTTGTGTCAGTGTTTAGGTACGTCGGTGTCTAGTTGTGTCAGTGTTTAGTTGTGTCAATGTTTAGTCACGTCAGTCTGTAGTTGTATCAGTGTGTAGTTGCGTCAGTGTGTGGTTGCGTCAGTGCATTGTTGCGTCAGTGTGTTGGTGCATCAGAGTGTAGTTGCATCAATGTGTTGTTGTGTCACTGTTTAATTGCGTCTGTGTGTACTTGCGTCAGTGTGTTGTTGTGTCAGAGAGTAGTTGCGTCAGTGCTTAGTTACATCAGTGTGAATTTGCGTCAGTGTGTAGTTGCACCAGTGTGTTGTTGAGCCAATGTGTAGTTGTGTCATTGTTAGTTAAATCGGTGTGTAGTTGTTTCAGTGTGTAGTTGCGACTGTGTGTAGTTGCGTCAGTGTGTTGTTGCATCAGTGTGTAGTTCTGTCAGTGTTTACTTGCGTCAGTGTGTAGCGCTGTCAGTGTGTAGTTGCATCAGTGTTTAGTTGCGACTCTGTGTGGTTGCAACACTGTGTTGTTGCATCACAGTGTTGTTGCGTCAGTGTTGATTTGTGCCACTGTTTATTTACGTCAGTGTGTCGTTGTGTCAGTGTGTAAATGTGTCAATGTGTAGATGTGTCGTGTGTTGTTGTGTCTGTATGTAGTCGTGTCAGTGTGTAGTTGCCTCAGTGTGTAGTTACATCAATGTGTAGTTGCATCAGTGTGTTGTTGTGTCACTGTATAGTTGCGTCTGTGTGTACTTGCGTCAGTGTGTTGTTGTGTCAATGTGTAGTTGCGTCAGTGCTTAGTTACATCAGTGTGTATTTGCATCAGTGTGTAGTTTCTTCAGCGTGTAGTTGTGTAAGTGTGTAGTTGTGTCAGTGTTTAGTTACATCGGTTCAGAGTTGTGTCAGTGTGTAGTTGAGACTGTGTGTAGTGGCGTCAGTGTGTTGTTGCATCAGTGTGTAGTTGCGTCACTGTGTAGTTGTGTCAGTGTGTAGTTGCGCAGTGTGTAGTTACATTAGTCTGTAGTTATGTCAGTTTATAGTTGTGCCAGTGTTTAGTTACGTCAGTGTGTTGTAGCGTCAGTGTGTGGTTGTGTCAGTGTGTAGTTGTGTCAGTCTCTAATTATAACAGTGTGTAGTTGTGTCAGTGTTTAGGTACAACAGTGTGTGGTTGCGTCAGTGTTTAGTTGTGTCAATGTTTAGTAACGTCAGTCTACTGATGCAACAACACACTGACGCCACTTCACAATGGATCATTGTGTAGTGGCGTCAGTGTGTTGTTGCATCAGTGTTTAGTTGCATCAGTGTGTTGTTGTGTCAGTGTGTAGTAGTGCAGTGTGTAGTTACATTAGTCCATAGTGATGTCAGTGTGTAGTTGTGTCAGTGTTTAGTAACATCAGTGTGTTGCTGCGTCAGTGTGTAGGTGCATCATGTGTAGTTGTGTCAGTGTTTTGTTTCGTCCGTGTGTAGTTACATTAGTCTGTAGTTACGTAGTGTGTAGTTGTGTCAGTTTTTAGTTCCGTCAGTCTGTAATTATGCCAGTGTGTAGTTGCGTCAGTGTTTCGTTGTTTCAGTGTTTAGTTATGTCAATTTGTTGTTTCATCAGTGTGTAGTTGTGTCAATGTGTTTTTGCGCCAAAGTATTGTTGCATAAGTGTGTAGTTGTGTCGGTGTGTAGTTGAGTCAGTGTGTAGTTGCATCAGTGTGTTGTTGCTTCAGATTTTAGTTGCGTCAATGCTTAGTTACATCAGTGTGTAGTTGCTTCAGTGTGTAGTTGCATCAGTGTGTAGTTGTGCCAGTGTGTAGTTGTGTCATTGTTTAGTTACATTGGTGTGTAGTTGTGTCAGTGTGTAGTTGCGACTATGTGTAGTTGTGTCAGTGTTTAGTTGCATCAGTGTGTAGTTCTGTCAGTGTTTATTTGCGTCAGTGTGTAGTGCTGTCAGTGTGTAGTTGCATCAGTGTGTGTTGTTGCGACTCTGTGTCATTGCAACACTGTGTTGTTGCATCACTGTGTTGTTGCGTCAGTGTTGATTTGTGTCACTGTTTATTTACGTCAGAGTGTCGTTGTGTCAGTGTGTAGTTACGTCAGTGTGTTGTTGCATCTGTGTGTAGTTGCGTCAGTGCGTAGTTTTGTCAGTGTGTAGTTGTGTCAATGTGTAGTTGTGTCGTGTGTTGTTGCATCAGTATGTAGTTGTGTCAGTGTATAGTTGCCTCAGTGTGTAGTTACCTCAGTCTGTAGTTGCGTCAGTGTGTAGTTGCATTAGTGTATAGTTGTGTCAATGTGTAGTTGTGTCGTGTGTAGTTGCATCAGTATGTAGTAGTGTCAGTGTGTAGTTGACTCAGTGTGTAGTTACATCAGTGTGTAATTGCGTCAGTTTGTAGTTGCATCAGTGTGTAGTCGTGTTACTGTTTAGTTACGTCAGTGTGTTCTTGTGTCAATGTGTAATTGCATCAGTGTATAGTGCATCAGTGTGTTGTTGCATCAGTGTGTAGTTATGACAGTGTTAAGATGTGTTAGTGTGTAGTTGTTTCAGTGTTTAGTTACGTCGGTGTGTAGTTGTGTCAGTGTGTAATTGTGACAGTGTGTTGTTGCGTCAGTGTGTTTTTGCATCAGTGTGTATTTGCATCAGTGTGTTGTGTCACTGTATAGTTGCTTCTGTGTGTACTTGCATCTGTGTGTTGTTACGTCAGTGTGTATTTGCGTCAGTGCTTAGTTACATCAGTGTGCAGTTGCATCAGTGTGTAGTTTCTTCAGCGTGTAGTTGTGTAAGTGTGTAGTTGTGTCAGTGTTTAGTTACATTGGTGCATAGTTGTGTCAGTGTGTAGTTGAGACTGTGTGTAGTGGCGAGAGTGTGTTGTTGCATCAGTGTGTATTTGAGTCACTGTGTAGTTGTGTCAGTGTGTAGTTGTGCAGTGTTTAGTTACATTAGTCCGTCGTTATGTCAGTGTGTAGTTGTGCCAGTGTTTAGTTACGTCAGTGTGTTGTTGTGTCAGTGTGTGGTTGTGTCAGTGTGTGGTTGTGTCAGTCTCTAATTATAACAGTGTGTAGTTGTGTCAGTGTTTAGGTACAACAGTGTGTAGTTACATCAGTGTTTAGTTGCATCAGTTTGTAGGGGCGTCAGTGTGTTGTTGCATCATTGTGTAGTTGCAGTGGTGTGTAGGTGTGTGAGTGTGTAGTTGTGCAGTGTGTAGTTACATTAGTCTGCAGTTATTTCAGTGTGTAGTTGTGCCAGTGTTTAGTTACGTCAGTGTGTTGTTGCTTCAGTGTGTGGTTTTGTCAGTGTGTAGTTGTGTCATGTGTAGTTGCATTAGTATGTAGTTGTGTCAGTGTGTATTTGCCTCAGTGTGTAGTTACATCAGGTTGTATTTGCGTCAGTGTGTAGTTGCATCAGTGTGTTGTTGTGTCACTGTATAGTTGTGTCTGTGTGTACTTGCGTCAGTTTGTTGTTGTGTCAGAGAGTAGTTGTTTCAGTGCTTAGTTTCATCAGTGTGTATTTGCGTCAGTGTGTAGTTGTGCCAGTGTGTATTTTTGTCATTGTTTAGTTACATTGGTGTGTAGTTGTGTCAGTGTGTAGTTGTGACTGTGTGTAGTTGCGTCAGTGTGTTGTTGCATCAGTGTGTAGTTCTGTCAGTGTTTATTTGCGTCAGTGTGTATTGCTGTCAGTGTGTAGTTGCATCAGTGTGTAGTTGCGACTCTGTATGGTTGCAACACTGTGTTGTTGCATCACTGTGTTGTTGCATCAGTGTTCATTTGTGTCACTGTTTATTTACATCAGTGTGTCGTTGTTTCAGTGTGCAGTTGTGTCAATGTGTAGTTGTGTCGTGTATTGTTGCATCAGTATGTAGTTGTGTCAGTGTGTAGTTGCCTCACTGTGTAGTTACATCAGTGTGTAGTTGTGTCAATGTGTAGTTGTGTCGTGTGTTGTTGCATCAGTATGTAGTTGTGTCAGTGTGTAGTTGCCTCAGTGTGTAGTTACATCAGTGTGTAGTTGCGTCAGTGTGTAGTTGCATCAGTGTGTAGTTGCATCAGTGTGTTGTTGCATCAGTGTGTAGTTACGAAAGTGTTTAGTTGTGTTAGTGTGTAGTTGTTTCAGTGTTTAGTTACGTCAGCGTGTAGTTGTGTCAGTGCCTTGTTGTGTCAGTGTGTAGTGACATCAGTGTGCTGTTGTGTCAGTGTGTATTTGAGTCAGTGTGTACCTGCGTCAGTGTGTTGTTGTGTCAGTGTGTAGTTGCGTCTGTGCTTAGTTACATCAGTGTTTAGTTGCATCAGTGTGTAGTTTCTTCAGCATGTAATTGTGTAAGTGTGTAGTTGTATCAGTGTTTAGTTACATCGGTGCATAGTTGTGTCAGTGTGTAGTTGAGACTGTGTGTAGTGGCATCAGTGTGTAGTTGTGCAGTGTGTAGTTACATTAGTCTGTAGTTATGTCAGTGTGTAGTTGTGCCAGTGTTTAGTTACATCAGCGTGTTGTTGAGTCAGTGTGTGGTTGTGTCAGTGTGTAGTTGTGTCAGTCTCTATTTATAACAGTGTGTAGTTGTGTCAGTGTTTAGGTACAACAGTGTGTGGTTGCGTCAGTGTTTAGTTGTGTCAATGTTTAGTTACGTCAGTCTGTATTTGTATCAGTGTGTAGTTGTGTCAGTGTCTTGTTGCATCAGTATGTATTTGTGTCAGTGTGTAGTTGCCTCAGTGTTTAGTTACATCAGGGTGTAGTTGCGTCGGTGTGTAGTTGCATCAGTGTGTAGTCATGTCACTGTTTAGTTACATCAGTGTGTTCTTGTGTCAGTGTGTAGTTGCATCAGTGTATAGTTGCATCAGTGTGTTGTTGCATCAGTGTGTAGTTACGACAGTGTTAAGTTGTGTTAGTGTGTAGTTGTTTCAGTGTTTAGTTACATCAGTGTGTAGTTGTGTCAGTGTCTTTTTGTGTCAGTGTGTAGTGACATCAGTGTGCTGTTGTGTCAGTGTGTAGTTGAGTTAGTGTGTTGTTACGTGAGTGTTTACTTACGTCAGTGTGTAGTTGCATCCGTTTGTTATTGCTTCAGTATGTCGTTGTGTCAGTGTGTTGTTACATCAGTGTGTAGCTGTGTTATTGTGTTGTTGTGTCAGTGTGTTGTTGCGTCAGTGTGTAGTTGCATCAGTGTGTAGTTAGGAAAGTGTGTAGTTGTGTCAGTGAGTTGTTGCGTCAGTGTGTAGTTGCATCGTGTGTTGTTGCATCAGTGTGTAGTTGTGTCAGTATGTAGATGAATCAGTGTATAGTTACATCAGTGTGTAGTTGTGTCAGTGTGTAGTTACATCAGTGAGTAGTTGCATCATTGTGTAGTTGCGTGAACGTGTAGTTACAAAAGTGTGTTCTTGTGCCAGTGTGTATTTGCCTCGGTATGTAGTTGCATCAGTGTGTTCTTAAGTCAGTGCTTAGTTGGATCAGTGTGTAGTGGCATCATTGTGTTGTTGCATCAGTGTTTAGTTGCATCAGTGTGTTGTTGTGTCAGTGTGTAGTAGTGCAGTGTGTATTTCCATTAGTCTCTAGTTATGTCAGTGTGTGGTTGTGTAAGTGTTTAGTTACATCCGTGTGTTGCTGAATCAGTGTTTAGGTGCATCATGTGATATTGTGTCAGTGTGTTGTTTCATCCGTGTGTAGTTACATTAGTCTGTAGTCACACAGTGTGTAGTTGTGTCAGTGTTTAGTTGCATCAGTGTGTAGTGGCGTCAGTGAGTTGTTGCATCAGTGTTTAGTTGCGTCAGTGTGTAGTTGTGTCAGTGTGTAGTTGTGTCAGTGTGTAGTTTTGCAGTGTGTTGTTACATTAGTCTGTAGTTATGTCAGTGTGTCGTTGTGTCAGTTTGTAGTTGCGTCAGTGTGTAGTTGTGTCAGTGGTTTTTTCATCCGTGTGTATTTACAATAGTCTGTAGTTACGTAGTCTGTAGATGTGTCAGTGTTTAGTTACGTTAGTTTGTTGTTGCATCAGTGTGTAGTTGTGTCAATGTGTAGTTGCTTCAGTTTATAGTTGCATCAGTGTGTAGTTACATCAGTGTTTAGTTGCATCAGTGTGTAGTTGCATCGTTTGTTGTTGCATCAGTGTGTAGTTGTGTCAGTATGTAGTTGAATCAGTGTGTAGTTACATCAGTGTGTAGTTGTGTCAGTGTGTAGTTACATCAGTGAGTAGTTGCATCATTGTGTAGTTGCGTGAACGTGTAGTTACAAAAGTGTGTTCTTGTGTCAGTGTGTATTTGCCTCAGTATGTAGTTGCATCAGTGTGTAGTTACGTCAGTGTTTAGTTGGATCAGTGTGTAGTGGTGTCATTGTGTTGTTGCATCAGTGTTTAGTTGCATCAGTGTGTTGTTGTGTCAGTGTGTAGTAGTGCAGTGTGTATTTCCATTAGTCTCTAGTTATGTCAGTGTGTAGTTGTGTAAGTGTTTAGTTACATCAGTGTGTTGCTGAATCAGTGTGTAGGTGCATCATGTGACATTGTGTCAGTGTGTTGTTTCGTCCATGTGTAGTTACATTAGTCTGTAGTCACGCAGTGTGTAGTTGTGTCAGTGTTTAGTTGCATCAGTGTGTAGTGGCGTCATTGAGTTGTTCCATCAGTGTTTAGTTGCGTCAGTGTGTAGTTGTGTCAGTGTGTAGTTGTGCAGTGTGTTGTTACATTATTCTGTAGTTATGTCAGTGTGTAGTTGTGTCAGTTTGTAGTTGCATCACTGTGTAGTTGTGTCAGCGTTTTTTTCATCCGTGTGTATTTTCATTAGTTTATAGTTACGTAGTCTGTAGATGTGTCAGTGTTTAGTTACGTCAGTCTGTAATTATGCCAGCGTGTAGTTGCGTCAGTGTTTAGTTGTGTCAGTGTTTAGTTACGTTAGTTTGTTGTTGCATCAGTGTGTAGTTGTGTCAATGTGTAGTTGCTTCAGTTTCTAGTTGCATCAGTTTGTAGTTACATCAGTGTTTAGTTGCATCAGTGTGTATTGGCGTCAGTGTGTTGTTGCATCTGTGTGTAGTTGCATCAGTGTGTAGTTGTGTCAGTGTGTAGTTTTGTCAATGTGTAGTTGTGTCGTGTGTTGTTGCATCAGTATGTAGTTGTGTCAGTGTGTAGTTGCCTCAGTGTGCAGTTACCTCAGTGCGTAGTTCCGTCAGTGTGTAGTTGCATCAGTGTATAGTTGTGTCAATGTGTAGTTGTGTCAGTGTGTAGTTGCATCAGTATGTAGTTGTGTCAGTGCGTAGTTGCCTCAGTGTGTAGTTACATCAGTGTGTAGTTGCGTCAGATTGTAGTTGCATCAGTGTGTAGTCTTGTCACTGTTTAGTTACATCAGTGTGTTCTTGTGTCAGTGTGTAGTTGCATCAGTGTATAGTTGCATCAGTGTGTTGTTGCATCAGTGTGTTGTTGCATCAGTGTTTAGTTGCGTCAGTGTGTAGTTGTGTCAGTGTGTAGTTGTGCAGTGTGTTGTTACATTAGTCTGTAGTTATGTCAGTGTGTAGTTGTGTCAGTTTGTAGTTGCATCAGTGTGTAGTTGTGTCAGTGTTTTTTTCATCCGTGTGTATTTACATTAGTCTGTAGTTACGTAGTCTGTAGATGTGTCAGTGTTTAGTTACGTCAGTCTGTAATTATGCCAGCGTGTACTTGTGTCAGTGTTTAGTTGTGTCAGTGTTTAGTTACGTTAGTTTGTTGTTGCATCAGTGTGTAGTTGTGTCAATGTGTAGTTGCTTCAGTTTATAGTTGCATCAGTGTGCAGTTACATCAGTGTTTAGTTGCATCAGTGTGTATTGGCGTCAGTGTGTTGTTGCATCTGTGTGTAGTTGCGTCAGTGTGTAGTTGTGTCAGTGTGTAGTTTTGTCAATGTGTAGTTGTGTCGTGTGTTCTTGCATCAGTATGTAGCTGTGTCAGTGTGTAGTTGCCTCAGTGTGCAGTTACCTCAGTGCGTAGTTGCGTCAGTGTGTAGTTGCATCAGTGTATAGTTGTGTCAATGTGTAGTTGTGTCGTGTGTAGTTGCATCTGTATGTAGTTGTGTCAGTGTGTAGTTGCCTCAGTGTGTAGTTACATCAGTGTGTAGTTGCGTCAGATTGTAGTTGCATCAGTGTGTAGTCATGTCACTGTTTAGTTACATCAGTGTGTTCTTGTGTCAGCGTGTAGTTGCATCAGTGTATAGTTGCATCAGTGTGTTGTTGCATCAGTGTGTAGTTACGACAGTGTTAAGTTGTGTTAGTGTGTAGTTGTTACAGTGTTTAGTTACGTCGGTGTGTAGTTGTGTCAGTGTGTAATTGCGACAGTGTGTTGTTGCGTCAGTGTGTTTTTGCATCAGTGTGTAGTTGCATCAGTGTGTTGTTGTGTCACTGTATAGTTGCGTCTGTGTGTACTTGCATCACTGTGTTGTTGTATCAGTGTGTAGTTGCGTCAGTGCTTAGTTACATCGGTGTGTAGTTGCATCAGTGTGTAGTTTCTTCAGCGTGTAGTTGTGTAAGTGTGTAGTTGTGTCAGTGTTTAGTTACATTGATGCATAGTTGTGTCAGTGTGTAGTTGAGACTGTGTGTAGTGGCGTCAGTGTGTTGTTGCATTAGTCTGTAGTTATGTCAATGTGTAGTTGTTCCAGTGTTTAGATATGTCAGTGTGTTGTTGTCTCAATGTGTGGTTGTGTCAGTGTGTGGTTGTGTCAGTCTCTTATTATAACAGTGTGTAGTTGTGTCAGTGTTTAGGTACAACAGTGTTTAGTTACATCAGTGTGTAGTTGTGCCAGTGTTTAGTTACGTCAGTGTGTTGTTGCGTCAGTGTGTGGTTGTGTCAGTGTGTAGTTGTGTCAGTGTGTAGTTGCACCGTGTGTAGTTACATTAGTCTGTAGTTATGTAGTGTGTAGAATTGTCAGTGTTTAGTTACGTTAGTCTCTAATTATACCAGTGTGTAGTTGTGTCAGTGTTTATGTACGTCAGTGTGTAGTTGCATCAGTGTTTAGTTGTGTCAATGTTTAGTTACGTCAGTCTGTAGTTGTGTCAGTGTGTAGTTGCGTCAGTGTGTGGTTGCGTCAGTGCATTGTTGCGTCAGTGTGTTGCTGCATCAGTGTGTAGTTGTGTCAGTGTGTAGTTGCCTCAGTGTGTAGTTACATCAGTGTGTAGTTGTGTCGTGTGTAGTTGCATTAGTATTTAGTTGTGTCAGTGTGTAGTTGCCTCAGTGTGTAGTTACATCAGTGTGTAGTTGTGTCGTGTGTAGTTGCATTAGTATGGAGTTGTGTCAGTGTGTAGTTGCCTCAGTGTGTAGTTACATCAGTGTGTAGTTGCGTCAATGTGTAGTTGCATCAGTGTGTTGTTGTGTCACTGTATAGTTGCGTCTGTGTGTACTTGCATCAGTTTGTTGTTGTGTCAGAGAGTAGTTGTGTCAGTGCTTAGTTTCATCTGTGTGTATTTGCATCAGTGTGTAGTTGCATCAGTGTGTAGTTGAGCCAGTGTGTAGTTGTCTCATTGTTTAGTTACATCGGTGTGTAGTTGTGTCAGTGTGTAGTTGCGACTGTGTGTAGTTTCGTCAGTGTGTTGTTGCATCAGTGTGTAGTTCTGTCAGCGTTTATTTGCGTCAGTGTGTATTGCTGTCAGTGTGTAGTTGCATCAGTGTGTAGTTGCAACTCTGTGTGGTTGCAACACTGTGTTGTTGCATCACTGTGTTGTTGCGTCACTGTTCATTTGTGTCACTGTCTATTTATGTCAGTGTGTCATTGTTTCAGGGTGTAGTTGTGTCAATGTGTAGTTGTGTCATGTATTGTTGCATCAGAATCTAGTTGTGTCAGTGTGTAGTTGCCTCACTGTGTAGTTACATCAGTGTGTAGTTGTGTCAATGTGTAGTTGTGTCGTGTGTTGTTGCATCAGTATGTAGTTGTGTCAGTGTGTAGTTGCCCCAGCGTATAGTTACATCAGTGTGTAGTTGCGTCAGTTTGTAGTTGCATCAGTGTGTAGTCGTGTCACTGTTTAGTTACATCAGTGTGTTCTTGAGTCAGTGTGTAGTTGCATCAGTGTATAGTTGAATCAGTGTGCTGTTGCATCAGTGTGTAGTTACGAAAGTGTTTAGTTGTGTTAGTGTGTAGTTGTTTCAGTGTTTAGTTACGTCAGCGTGTAGTTGTGTCAGTCTCTTGTTGTGTCAGTGTGTAGTGACATCAGTGTGCTGTTGTGTCAGTGTGTAGTTGAGTCAGTGGGTTGTTACATGAGTGTTTACTTACGTCAGTATGTAGTTGCATCAGTGTGTTGTTGCGTCAGTGTGTTGCTGTGTCAGTGTGTTGTTACATCAGTGTGTAGCTATGTTAGTGTGTTGTTGTGTCAGTGTGTTGTCACGTCAGTGTGTAATGCATCAGTGTGTAGTTATGTCAATGTGTAGTTGTGTCAGTGTGTTGTTGCATCAGTGTGTAGTTGTGTCAGTGTGTTATTGCATCAGTGTGTAGTTTTGTCAGTGTGTAGTTGAATCAGTGTGTAGTTGCATCAGTGTGTAGCTCCATAAGTGTGTAGTTGCATCAGTGTGTAGTTGTATCAGTGTGTAGTTGCGTGAACGTGTAGTTACAAAAGTGTGTTCTTGTGTCAGTGTGTATTTGCCTCAGCATGTAGTTGCATCAGTTGTTGTTGCATCAATGTGTAGTTACATCAGTGTTTTGATGCATCAGTGGGGAATGGCGTCAGTGAATTGATGCATCAGTGTTTAGTTGCTTCAGTGTGTAGTGGTGTCAGTGTGTAGTTGTGCAGTGTGTAGTTACATTAGTCTGTAGTTATGTCAGTGTGTAGTTGTGTCAGTTCGTAGTTGCGTCAGTGTGTAGTTGTGTCAGTGTGTTTTTTCATCCGTGTGTAGTTACATTAGTCTGTAGTAACGTAGTATGTAGATGTGTCAGTGTTTAGCTACGTCAGACTGTAATTATGCCAGTGTGTAGTTGCGACAGTGTTTAGTTGTGTCAGTGTTTAGTTACGTCAGTTTGTTGTTGCATCAGTGTGTAGTTGCGTCAATGTGTAGTTGCTTCAGTTTATAGTTGCATCAGTGTGTAGTTACATCAGTGTTTAGTTGCATCAGTGTGTAGTGGCATCAGTGATTTGTTGCATCAGTGTTTAATTCCGTCAGTGTATAGTTGTGTCAGTGTGTAGTTTTGCAGTGTGTAGTTACATTAGTCTGTAGTTATGTCAGTGTGTAGTTGTGTCAGTTTGTAGTTGCGTCAGTGTGTAGTTGTGTCAGTGCGTTTTTTCGTCCGTGTGTAATTACATTAGTCTGTAGTTACGTAGTCTGTAGATGTGTCAGTGTTTAGTTACGTCAGTCTGTAATTATGCCAGTGTGTAGTTGTGCCAGTGTTTAGTTGTGTCAGTGTGTACTTGTGTCGATGTGCAGTTGTGTCTTGTGTTGCTGCATCAGTATGTCGTTGTGTCAGTGTGTAGTTGCCTCAGTGTGTAGTTACATCAGTGTGTAGTTGCGTTTGTGTGCAGTTGTGTCTATGTGTAGTTGCTTCAGTTTATAGTTGCATCAGTGTGTAGTTACATCAGTGTTTAGTTGCATCAGTGTGTAGTGGCGTCAGTGTGTTGTTGCATCTGTGAGTAGTTGCATCAGTGTGTAGTTGTGTCAGTGTGTAGTTGTGTCAATTTGTATTTGTGTCGTGTGTTGTTGCATCAGTATGTAGTTGTGTCAGTGTGTAGTTGCCTCAGTGTGTAGTTACATCAGTGTGTAGTTGCGTCAGTGTGTAGTTGCATCAGTGTGTAGTTGTGTCAATGTGTAGTTGTGTCGTGTGTAGTTGCATCAGTGTGTAGTTGCGTCAGTGTGTAGTTACATCAGTGTGTAGTCGAGTCACTGTTTAGTTACATCAGTGTGTTCTTGTGTCAGTGTATAGTTGCATCAGTGTATAGTTGCATCAGTGTGTTGTTGCATCAGTGTGTAGTTACGACAGTATTAAGTTGTGTTAGTGTGTAGTTGTTTCAGTGTTTAATTACGTCAGTGTGCAGTTGTGTCAGTGTGTAATTAAGACAGTGTGTTGTTGCGTCAGTGTGTTTTTGCATTAGTGTGTAGTTGCATCAGTGTGTTGTTGTGTCACTGTATAGTTGCGTCTGTGTGTACTTGCGTCAGTGTGTAGTTGCATCAGTGTGTAGCTTCTTCAGCGTGTAGTTGTGTAAGTGTGTAGTTGTGTCAGTGTTTAGTTGCATCGGTGCATAGTTGTGTCAGTGTGTAGTTGAGACTGTGGGTAGTGGCGTCAGTGTGTTGTTGCGTCAGTGTGTAGTTGCATCACTGTGTAGTTGTGTCAGTGTGTAGTTGTGCAGTGTGTAGTTATATTAGTCCGTAGTTATGTCAGTGTGTAGTTGTGCCAGTGTTTAGTTACGTCGGTGTGTAGTTGTGTCAGTGTGTAATTGCGACAGTGTGTTGTTGCGTCAATGTGGTTTTGCATCAGTGTGTAGTTGCATCAGTGTGTTGTTGTGTCACTGTATAGTTGCGTCTGTGTGTACTTGCGTCACTGTCTTGTTGCATCAGTGTGTAGTTGTGTCAGTGCTTAGTTACATCAGTGTTTAGTTGCATCAGTGTGTAGTTTCTTCAGCGTGTAGTTGTGTAAGTGTGTAGTTGTGTCAGTGTTTAGTTACATTGATGCATAGTTGTGTCAGTGTGTAGTTGAGACTGTGTGTAGTGGCATCAGTGTGTTGTTGCATTAGTCTGTAGTTATGTCAATGTGTAGTTGTGCCAGTGTTTAGTTACGTCAGTGTGTTGTTGTCTCAATGTGTGGTTGTGTCAGTGTGTGGTTGTGTCAGTCTCTTATTATAACAGTGTATAGTTGTTTCAGTGTTTAGGTACAACAGTGTGTAGTTACATCAGTGTGTAGTTGTGCCAGTGTTTAGTTATGTCAGTGTGTTGTTGCGTCAGTGTGTGGTTGTGTCAATGTGTAGTTGTGTCAGTGTGTAGTTGCGCAGTGTGTAGTTACATTAGTCTGTAGTTACGTAGTGTGTAGAATTGTCAGTGTTTAGTTATGTCAGTCTCTAATTATACCAGTGTGTTGTTGTGTCAGTGTTTAGGTACGTCGGTGTGTAGTTGCATCAGTGTTTAGTTGTGTCAATGTTTAGTTACGTCAGTCTGTAGTTGTATCAGTGTGTAGTTGCGTCAGTGTGTGGTTGCGTCAGTGTGTTGTTGCATCAGTGTGTAGTTGTGTCAGTGTGTAGTTGCCTCAGTGTGTAGTTACATCAGTGTGTAGTTGTGTCGTGTGTAGTTGCATTAGTATGTAGTTGTGTCAGTGTATAGTTGCCTCAGTGTGTAGTTACATCAGTGTGTAGTTGTGTCGTGTGTAGTTGCATTAGTATGTAGTTGTGTCAGTGTGTAGTTGCCTCAGTGTGTAGTTACATCAGTGTGTAGTTGTGTCAGTGTGTAGTTGCATCAGTGTGTTGTTGTGTCACTGTATAGTTGCGTCTGTGTGTACTTGCATCAGTTTGTTGTTGTGTCAGAGAGTAGTTGTGTCAGTGCTTAGTTTCATCAGTGTGTATTTGCATCAGTGTGTAGTTGCATCAGTGTGTAGTTGAGCCAGTATGTAGTTGTGTCATTGTTTAGTTACATCGGTGTGTAGTTGTGTCAGTGTGTAGTTGCGACTGTATGTAGTTTCGTCAGTGTGTTGTTGCATCAGTGTGTAGTTCTGTCAATGTTTATTTGCGTCAGTGTGTATTGCTGTCAGTGTGTAGTTGCATCAGTGTGTAGTTGCAACTCTGTATGGTTGCAACAGTGTGTTGTTGCATCACTGTGTTGTTGCATCAGTGTTCATTTGTGTCACTGTTTATTTACGTCAGTGTGTCATTGTTTCAGTGTGTAGTTGTGTCAATGTGTAGTTGTGTCGTGTATTGTTGCATCAGTATGTAGTTGTGTCAGTGTGTAGTTGCCTCACTGTGTAGTTACATCAGTGTGTAGTTGTGTCAATGTGTAGTTGTGTCGTGTGTTGTTGCATCAGTATGTAGTTATGTCAGTGTGTAGTTGCCCCAGTGTGTAGTTACATCAGTGTGTAGTTGAGTCAGTTTGTAGTTGCATCAGTGTGTAGTCGTGTCACTGTTTAGTTACATCAGTGTGTTCTTGAGTCAGTGTGTAGTTGCATCAGTGTATAGTTGCATCAGTGTGTTGTTGCATCAGTGTGTAGTTACGAAAGTGTTTAGTTGTGTTAGTGTGTAGTTGTTTCAGTGTTTAGTTACGTCAGCGTGTAGTTGTGTCAGTGTCTTGTTGTGTCAGTGTGTAGTGACATCAGTGTGCTGTTGTGTCAGTGTGTAGTTGAGTCAGTGGGTTGTTACATGAGTGTTTACATATGTCAGTATGTAGTTGCATCAGTGTGTTGTTGCGTCAGTGTGTTGCTGTGTCAGTGTGTTGTTACATCAGTGTTTAGCTATGTTAGTGTGTTGTTGTGTCAGTGTTTAGTTACATCGGTGCATAATTGTGTCAGTGTGTAGTTGACACTGTGGGTAGTGGCGTCAGTGTGTTGTTGCATCAGTGTGTAGTTGCATCACTGTGTAGTTGTGTCAGTGTGTAGTTGTGCAGTGTGTAGTTATATTAGTCTGTAGTTATGTCAGTGTGTAGTTGTGCCAGTGTTTAGTTATGTCGGTGTGTAGTTGTGTCAGTGTGTAATTGCGACAGTGTGTTGTTGCGTCAGTGTGGTTTTGCATCAGTGTGTAGTTGCATCAGTGTGTTGTTGTGTCACTGTATAGTTGCGTCTGTGTGTACTTGCGTCACTGTCTTGTTGCATCAGTGTGTAGTTGTGTCAGTGCTTAGTTACTTCCGTGTTTATTTGCATCAGTGTGTAGCTTCTTCAGCGTGTAGTTGTGTAAGTGTGTAGTTGTGTCAGTGTTTAGTTACATTGATGTTTTAGTTGTGTCAGTGTGTAGTTGAGACTGTGTGTAGTGGAATCAGAGTGTTGTTGCATTAGTCTGTAGTTATGTCAATGTGTAGTTGTGCCAGTGTTTAGTTACGTCAGTGTGTTGTTGTCTCAATGTGTGGTTGTGTCAGTGTGTGGTTGTGTCAGTCTCTTATTATAACAGTGTATAGTTGTGTCAGTGTTTAGGTACAACAGTGTGTATTTACATCAGTGTGTAGTTGTGCCAGTGTTTAGTTACGTCAGTGTGTATTTGCATCAGTGTGTAGTTGCATCAGTGTGTAGTTGAGCCAGTATGTAGTTGTGTCATTGTTTAGTTACATCGGTGTGTAATTGTGTCAGTGTGTAGTTGCGACTGTATGTAGTTTCGTCAGTGTGTTGTTGCATCAGTGTGTAGTTCTGTCAATGTTTATTTGCGTCAGTGTGTATTGCTGTCAGTGTGTAGTTGCATCAGTGTGTAGTTGCAACTCTGTATGGTTGCAACAGTGTGTTGTTGCATCACTGTGTTGTTGCATCAGTGTTCATTTGTGTCACTGTTTATTTACGTCAGTGTGTCATTGTTTCAGTGTGTAGTTGTGTCAATGTGTAGTTGTGTCGTGTATTGTTGCATCAGTATGTAGTTGTGTCAGTGTGTAGTTGCCTCACTGTGTAGTTACATCAGTGTGTAGTTGTGTCAATGTGTACTTGTGTCGTGTGTTGTTGCATCAGTATGTAGTTATGTCAGTGTGTAGTTGCCCCAGTGTGTAGTTACATCAGTGTGTAGTTGAGTCAGTTTGTAGTTGCATCAGTGTGTAGTCGTGTCACTGTTTAGTTACATCAGTGTGTTCTTGAGTCAGTGTGTAGTTGCATCAGTGTATAGTTGCATCAGTGTGTTGTTGCATCAGTGTGTAGTTACGAAAGTGTTTAGTTGTGTTAGTGTGTAGTTGTTTCAGTGTTTAGTTACGTCAGCGTGTAGTTGTGTCAGTGTCTTGTTGTGTCAGTGTGTAGTGACATCAGTGTGCTGTTGTGTCAGTGTGTAGTTGAGTCAGTGGGTTGTTACATGAGTGTTTACATATGTCAGTATGTAGTTGCATCAGTGTGTTGTTGCGTCAGTGTGTTGCTGTGTCAGTGTGTTGTTACATCAGTGTTTAGCTATGTTAGTGTGTTGTTGTGTCAGTGTTTAGTTACATCGGTGCATAGTTGTGTCAGTGTGTAGTTGACACTGTGGGTAGTGGCGTCAGTGTGTTGTTGCATCAGTGTGTAGTTGCATCACTGTGTAGTTGTGTCAGTGTGTAGTTGTGCAGTGTGTAGTTATATTAGTCTGTAGTTATGTCAGTGTGTAGTTGTGCCAGTGTTTAGTTATGTCGGTGTGTAGTTGTGTCAGTTTGTAATTGCGACAGTGTGTTGTTGCGTCAGTGTGGTTTTGCATCAGTGTGTAGTTGCATCAGTGTGTTGTTGTGTCACTGTATAGTTGCGTCTGTGTGTACTTGCGTCACTGTCTTGTTGCATCAGTGTGTAGTTGTGTCAGTGCTTAGTTACTTCAGTGTTTATTTGCATCAGTGTGTAGCTTCTTCAGCGTGTAGTTGTGTAAGTGTGTAGTTGTGTCAGTGTTTAGTTACATTGATGTTTTAGTTGTGTCAGTGTGTAGTTGAGACTGTGTGTAGTGGAATCAGAGTGTTGTTGCATTAGTCTGTAGTTATGTCAATGTGTAGTTGTGCCAGTGTTTAGTTACGTCAGTGTGTTGTTGTCTCAATGTGTGGTTGTGTCAGTGTGTGGTTGTGTCAGTCTCTTATTATAACAGTGTATAGTTGTGTCAGTGTTTAGGTACAACAGTGTGTAGTTACATCAGTGTGTAGTTGTGCCAGTGTTTAGTTACGTCAGTGTGTTGTTGCGTCAGTGTGTGGTTGTGTCAATGTGTAGTTGTGTCAGTGTGTAGTTGCGCAGTGTGTAGTTACATTAGTCTGTAGTTACGTAGTGTGTAGAATTGTCAGTGTTTAGTTACGTTAGTCTCTAATTATACCAGTGTGTAGCTCTGTCAGTGTTTAGGTACGTCGGTGTGTATTTGCATCAGTGTTTAGTTGTGTCAATGTTTAGTTACGTCAGTCTGTAGTTGTATCAGTGTGTAGTTGCGTCAGTGTGTGGTTGCGTCAGTGCGTTGTTGCGTCAGTGTGTTGTTGCATCAGTGTATAGTTGTGTCAGTGTGTAGTTGCCTCAGTGTGTAGTTACATCAGTGTGTAGTTGTGTCGTGTGTAGTTGCTTTAGTATGTAGTTGTGTCAGTGTGTAGTTGCCTCAGTGTGTAGTTACATCAGTGTGTAGTTGTGTCGTGTGTAGTTGCATTAGTATGTAGTTGTGTCAATGTGTAGTTGCCTCAGTGTGTAGTTACATCAGTGTGTAGTTGTGTCAGTGTGTAGTTGCATCAGTGTGTTGTTGTGTCACTGTATAGTTGCGTCTGTGTGTACTTGCATCAGTTTGTTGTTGTGTCAGAGAGTCGTTGTGTCAGTGCTTAGTTTCATCAGTGTGTATTTGCATCAGTGTGTAGTTGCATCAGTGTGTAGTTGAGCCAGTATGTAGTTGTGTCATTGTTTAGTTACATCGGTGTGTAGTTGTGTCAGTGTGTAGTTGCGACTGTATGTAGTTTCGTCAGTGTGTTGTTGCATCAGTGTGTAGTTCTGTCAATGTTTATTTGCGTCAGTGTGTATTGCTGTCAGTGTGTAGTTGCATCAGTGTGTAGTTGCAACTCTGTATGGTTGCAACAGTGTGTTGTTGCATCACTGTGTTGTTGCATCAGTGTTCATTTGTGTCACTGTTTATTTACGTCAGTGTGTCATTGTTTCAGTGTGTAGTTGTGTCAATGTGTAGTTGTGTCGTGTATTGTTGCATCAGTATGTAGTTGTGTCAGTGTGTAGTTGCCTCACTGTGTAGTTACATCAGTGTGTAGTTGTGTCAATGTGTAGTTGTGTCGTGTGTTGTTGCATCAGTATGTAGTTATGTCAGTGTGTAGTTGCCCCAGTGTGTAGTTACATCAGTGTGTAGTTGAGTCAGTTTGTAGTTGCATCAGTGTGTAGTCGTGTCACTGTTTAGTTACATCAGTGTGTTCTTGAGTCAGTGTGTAGTTGCATCAATGTATAGTTGCATCAGTGTGTTGTTGCATCAGTGTGTAGTTACGAAAGTGTTTAGTTGTGTTAGTGTGTAGTTGTTTCAGTGTTTAGTTACGTCAGCGTGTAGTTGTGTCAGTGTCTTGTTGTGTCAGTGTGTAGTGACATCAGTGTGCTGTTGTGTCAGTGTGTAGTTGAGTCAGTGGGTTGTTACATGAGTGTTTACATATGTCAGTATGTAGTTGCATCAGTGTGTTGTTGCGTCAGTGTGTTGCTGTGTCAGTGTGTTGTTACATCAGTGTTTAGCTATGTTAGTGTGTTGTTGTGTCAGTGTTTAGTTACATCGGTGCATAGTTGTGTCAGTGTGTAGTTGAGACTGTGGGTAGTGGCGTCAGTGTATTGTTGCATCAGTGTGTAGTTGCATCACTGTGTAGTTGTGTCAGTGTGTAGTTGTGCAGTGTGTAGTTATATTAGTCTGTAGTTATGTCAGTGTGTAGTTGTGCCAGTGTTTAGTTATGTCGGTGTGTAGTTGTGTCAGTGTGTAATTGTGACAGTGTGTTGTTGCGTCAGTGTGGTTTTGCATCAGTGTGTTGTTGTGTCACTGTATAGTTGCGTCTGTGTGTACTTGCGTCACTGTCTTGTTGCATCAGTGTGTAGTTGTGTCAGTGCTTAGTTACATCAGTGTTTATTTGCATCAGTGTGTAGCTTCTTCAGCGTGTAGTTGTGTAAGTGTGTAGTTGTGTCAGTGTTTAGTTACATTGATGCATAGTTGTGTCAGTGTGTAGTTGAGACTGTGTGTAGTGGAATCAGAGTGTTGTTGCATTAGTCTGTAGTTATGTCAATGTGTAGTTGTGCCAGTGTTTAGTTACGTCAGTGTGTTGTTGTCTCAATGTGTGGTTGTGTCAGTGTGTGGTTGTGTCAGTCTCTTATTATAACAGTGTATAGTTGTGTCAGTGTTTAGGTACAACAGTGTGTAGTTACATCAGTGTGTAGTTGTGCCAGTGTTTAGTTACGTCAGTGTGTTGTTGCGTCAGTGTGTTGTTGTGTCACTGTATAGTTGCGTCTGTGTGTACTTGCATCAGTTTGTTGTTGTGTCAGAGAGTAGTTGTGTCAGTGCTTAGTTTCATCAGTGTGTATTTGCATCAGTGTGTAGTTGCATCAGTGTGTAGTTGAGCCAGTATGTAGTTGTGTCATTGTTTAGTTACATCGGTGTGTAATTGTGTCAGTGTGTAGTTGCGACTGTATGTAGTTTCGTCAGTGTGTTGTTGCATCAGTGTGTAGTTCTGTCAATGTTTATTTGCGTCAGTGTGTATTGCTGTCAGTGTGTAGTTGCATCAGTGTGTAGTTGCAACTCTGTATGGTTGCAACAGTGTGTTGTTGCATCACTGTGTTGTTGCATCAGTGTTCATTTGTGTCACTGTTTATTTACGTCAGTGTGTCATTGTTTCAGTGTGTAGTTGTGTCAATGTGTAGTTGTGTCGTGTATTGTTGCATCAGTATGTAGTTGTGTCAGTGTGTAGTTGCCTCACTGTGTAGTTACATCAGTGTGTAGTTGTGTCAATGTGTAGTTGTGTCGTGTGTTGTTGCATCAGTATGTAGTTATGTCAGTGTGTAGTTGCCCCAGTGTGTAGTTACATCAGTGTGTAGTTGAGTCAGTTTGTAGTTGCATCAGTGTGTAGTCGTGTCACTGTTTAGTTACATCAGTGTGTTCTTGAGTCAGTGTGTAGTTGCATCAGTGTATAGTTGCATCAGTGTGTTGTTGCATCAGTGTGTAGTTACGAAAGTGTTTAGTTGTGTTAGTGTGTAGTTGTTTCAGTGTTTAGTTACGTCAGCATGTAGTTGTGTCAGTGTCTTGTTGTGTCAGTGTGTAGTGACATCAGTGTGCTGTTGTGTCAGTGTGTAGTTGAGTCAGTGGGTTGTTACATGAGTGTTTACATATGTCAGTATGTAGTTGCATCAGTGTGTTGTTGCGTCAGTGTGTTGCTGTGTCAGTGTGTTGTTACATCAGTGTGTAGCTATGTTAGTGTGTTGTTGTGTCAGTGTTTAGTTGCATCGGTGCATAGTTGTGTCAGTGTGTAGTTGAGACTGTGGGTAGTGGCGTCAGTGTGTTGTTGCATCAGTGCGTAGTTGCATCACTGTGTAGTTGTGCCAGTGTGTAGTTGTGCAGTGTGTAGTTATATTAGTCCGTAGTTATGTCAGTGTGTAGTTGTGCCAGTGTTTAGTTACGTCGGTGTGTAGTTGTGTCAGTGTGTAATTGCGACAGTGTGTTGTTGCGTCAGTGTGGTTTTGCATCAGTGTGTAGTTGCATCAGTGTGTTGTTGTGTCACTGTATAGTTGCGTCTGTGTGTACTTGCGTCACTGTCTTGTTGCATCAGTGTGTAGTTGTGTCAGTGCTTAGTTACATCAGTGTTTAGTTGCATCAGTGTGTAGTTTCTTCAGCGTGTAGTTGTGTAAGTGTGTAGTTGTGTCTGTGTTTAGTTACATTGATGCATAGTTGTGTCAGTGTGTAGTTGAGACTGTGTGTAGTGGAATCAGTGTGTTGTTGCATTAGTCTGTAGTTATGTCAATGTGTAGTTGTGCCAGTGTTTAGTTACGTCAGTGTGTTGTTGTCTCAATGTGTGGTTGTGTCAGTGTGTGGTTGTGTCAGCCTCTTATTATAACAGTGTATAGTTGTTTCAGTGTTTAGGTACAACAGTGCGTAGTTACATCAGTGTGTAGTTGTGCCAGTGTTTAGTTACGTCATTGTGTTGTTGCGTCAGTGTGTGGTTGTGTCAGTGTGTAGTTGTGCCAGTGTGTAGTTGCGCAGTGTGTAGTTACATTAGTCTGTAGTTACGTAGTGTGTAGAATTGTCAGTGTTTAGTTACGTCAGTCTCTAATTATACCAGTGTGTAGTTGCGTCAGTGTTTAGGTACGTCGGTGTGTAGTTGCATCAGTGTGTAGTTGTGTCGTGTGTAGTTGCATTAGTATGTAGTTGTGTCAGTGTGCAGTTGCCTCAGTGTGTAGTTACATCAGTGTGTAGTTGTGTCGTGTGTAGTTGCATTAGTATGTAGTTGTGTCAGTGTGTAGTTGCCTCAGTGTGTAGTTACATCAGTGTGTAGTTGTGTCAGTGTGTAGTTGCATCAGTGTGTTGTTGTGTCACTGTATAGTTGCGTCTGTGTGTACTTGCATCAGTTTGTTGTTGTGTCAGAGAGTAGTTGTGTCAGTTCTTAGTTTCAATAGTGTGTATTTGCATCAGTGTGTAGTTGCATCAGTGTGTAGTTGAGCCAGTGTGTAGTTGTGTCATTGTTTAGTTACATCGGTGTGTAGTTGTGTCAGTGTGTAGTTGCGACTGTGTGTATTTTCGTCAGTGTGTTGTTGCATCAGTGTGTAGTTCTGTCAATGTTTATTTGCGTCAGTGTGTATTGCTGTCAGTGTGTAGTTGCATCAGTGTGTAGTTGCAACTCTGTATGGTTGCAACAGTGTGTTGTTGCATCACTGTGTTGTTGCATCAGTGTTCATTTGTGTCACTGTTTATTTACGTCAGTGTGTCATTGTTTCAGTGTGTAGTTGTGTCAATGTGTAGTTGTGTCGTGTATTGTTGCATCAGTATCTAGTTGTGTCAGTGTGTAGTTGCCTCACTGTGTAGTTACATCAGTGTGTAGTTGCGTCAATGTGTAGTTGTGTCGTGTGTTGTTGCATCAGTATGTAGTTGTGTCAGTGTGTAGTTGCCCCAGTGTGTAGTTACATCAGTGTGTAGTTGAGTCAGTTTGTAGTTGCATCAGTGTGTAGTCGTGTCACTGTTTAGTTACATCAGTGTGTTCTTGAGTCAGTGTGTAGTTGCATCAGTGTATAGTTGCATCAGTGTGTTGTTGCACCAGTGTGTAGTTACGAAAGTGTTTAGTTGTGTTAGTGTGTAGTTGTTTCAGTGTTTAGTTACGTCAGCGTGTAGTTGTGTCAGTGTCTTGTTGTGTCAGTGTGTAGTGACATCAGTGTGCTGTTGTGTCAGTGTGTAGTTGAGTCAGTGGGTTGTTACATGAGTGTTTACATATGTCAGTATGTAGTTGCATCAGTGTGTTGTTGCGTCAGTGTGTTGCTGTGTCAGTGTGTTGTTACATCAGTGTGTAGCTATGTTAGTGTGTTGTTGTGTCAGTGTGTTGTCACGTCAGTGTGTAATGCATCAGTGTGTAGTTATGTCAATGTGTAGTTGTGTCAGTGTGTTGTTGCTTCAGTGTGTAGTTGTGTCAGTGTGTTGTTGCATCAGTGTGTAGTTTTGTCAGTGTGTAGTTGAATCAGAGTGTAGTTACATCATTGTGTAGCTCCATAAGAGTGTAGTTGCATCAGTGCGTAGTTGTATTAGTGTGTAGTTGCGTGAACGTGTAGTTACAAAAGTGTGTTCTTGTGTCAGTGTGTATTTGCCTCAGCATGTAGTTGCATCAGTTGTTGTTGCATCAGTGTGTAGTTACGTCAGTGTTTTGATGCATCAGTGGGTAGTGGCGTCAGTGAATTGTTGCATCAGTGTTTAGTTGCATCAGTGTGTAGTTGTGTCAGTGTGTAGTCGTGCAGTGTGTAGTTACATTACTCTCATTGTTATGTCAGTGTGTAGTTGTGTCAGTTCGTTGTTGCGTCAGTGTGTAGTTGTGTCAGTGTGTTTTTTCATCCGTGTGTAGTTACATTAGTCTGCAGTTACGTAGTCTGTAGATGTGTCAGTGTTTAGCTACGTCAGACTGTAATTATGCCAGTGTGTAGTTGCGTCAGTGTTTAGTTGTGTCAGTGTTTAGTTACGTCAGTTTGTTGTTGCATCAGTGTGTAGTTGCGTCAATGTGTAGTTGCTTCAGTTTATAGTTGCATCAGTGTGTAGTTACATCAGTGTTTAGTTGCATCAGTGTGTAGTGGCATCAGTGAGTTGTTGCATCAGTGATTAATTGCGTCAGTGTGTAGTTGTGTCAATGTGTAGTTATGCCGTGTGTTGTTACATTAGTCTATAGTTATGTCAGTGTGTAGTTATGTCAGTTTGTAGTTGCGTCAGTGTGTAGTTGTGTCAGTGTGTTTTTTCGTCTGTGTGTAGTTACATTAGTCTGTAGTTACGTAGTCTGTAGATGTGTCAGTGTTTAGTTACGTCAGTCTGTAATTATGCCAGTGTGTAGTTGCGTCAGTTTTTAGTTGTGTCAGTGTGTAGTTGTGTCAATGTGTAGTTGTGTCGTGTGTTGTTGCATCAGTATGTAGTTGTGTCAGTGTGTAGTTGCGTCAATGTGTAGTTGCCTCAGTTTATAGTTGCATCAGTGTGTAGTTACATCAGTCTTTAGTTGCATCAGTGTGTATTGGCATCAGTGAGTTGTTGCATCAGTGATTAATTGCGTCAGTGTGTAGTTGTGTCAGTGTGTAGTTTTGCAGTGTGTAGTTACATAAGTCTGTAGTTATGTCAGTGTGTAGTTGTGTCAGTTTGTAGTTGCGTCAGTGTGTAGTTGTGTCGTGTGTTGTTGCATCTGTGAGTAGTTGCATCAGTGTGTAGTTGTGTCAGTGTGTAGTTGTGTCAATGTGTAGTTGTGTCATGTGTTGTTGCATCAGTATGTAGTTGTGCCAGTGTGTAGTTGCCTCAGTGTGTAGTTACATCAGTGTGTAGTTGCGTCAGTGTGTAGTTGCATCAGTGTGTAGTTGTGTCAATGTGTAGTTGTGTCGTGCGTAGTTGCATCAGTATGTAGTTGTGTCAGTGTGTAGTTGCCTCAGTGTGTAGTTACATCAGTGTGTAGTTGCATCAGTGTGTAGTTGCATCAGTGTGTAGTTGTGTCAGTGCTTAGTTACATCAGTGTTTAGTTGCATCAGTGTGTAGTTTCTTCAGCGTGTAGTTGTGTAAGTTTGTAGTTGTGTCAGTGTTTAGTTACATTGATGCATAGTTGTGTCAGTGTGTAGTTGTGCCAGTGTTTAGTTACGTCAGTGTGTTGTTGTCTCAATGTGTGGTTGTGTCAGTGTGTGGTATTGTCAGTCTCTTATTATAACAGTGCATAGTTGTGTCAGTGTTTAGGTACAACAGTGAGTAGTTACATCAGTGTGTAGTTGTGCCAGTGTTTAGTTACGTCAGTGTGTTGTTGCGTCAGTGTGTGGTTGTGTCAGTGTGTAGTTGTGCCAGTGTGTAGTTGCGCAGTGTGTAGTTACATTAGTCTGTAGTTACGTAGTGTGTAGAATTGTCAATGTTTAGTTACGTCAGTCTCTAATTATACCAGTGTGTAGTTGTGTCAGTGTTTAGGTACGTCGGTGTGTAGTTGCATCAGTGTTTAGTTGTGTCAATGTTTAGTTACGTCAGTCTGTAGTTGTATCAGTGTGTAGTTGCGTCAGTGTGTGGTTGCGTCAGTGCGTTGTTGCGTCAGTGTGTTGTTGCATCAGTGTGTAGTTGTGTCAGTGTGTAGTTGCCTCAGTGTGTAGTTACATCAGTGTGTAGTTGTGTCGTGTGTAGTTGCATTAGTATGTAGTTGTGTCAGTGTGTAGTTGCCTCAGTGTGTAGTTACATCAGTGTGTAGTTGTGTCGTGTGTAGTTGCATTAGTATGTAGTTGTGTCAGTGTGTAGTTGCCTCAGTGTGTAGTTGCATCAGTGTGTTGTTGTGTCACTGTATAGTTGCGTCTGTGTGTACTTGCATCAGTTTGTTGTTGTGTCAGAGAGTAGTTGTGTCAGTGTTTAGTTTCATCAGTGTGTATTTGCATCAGTGTGTAGTTGCATCAGTGTGTAGTTGAGCCAGTGTGTAGTTGTGTCATTGTTGACTTACATCGGTGTGTAGTTGTGTCAGTGTGTAGTTGCGACTGTGTGTAGTTTCGTCAGTGTGTTGTTGCATCAGTGTGTAGTTCTCTCAGTGTTTATTTGCGTCAGTGTGTATTGCTGTCAGTGTGTAGTTGCATCAGTGTGTAGTTGCGACACTGTGTGGTTGCAACACAGTGTTGTTGCATCACTGTGTTGTTGTGTCAGTGTTCATTTGTGACTCTGTTTATTTACGTCAGTGTGTGCTTGTTTCAGTGTGTAGTTGTGTCAATGTGTAGTTGTGTCGTGTATTGTTGCATCAGAATCTAGTTGTGTCAGTGTGTAGTTGCCTCACTGTGTAGTTACATCAGTGTGTAGTTGTGTCAATGTGTAGTTGTGTCGTGCGTAGTTGCATCAGTATGTAGTTGTGTCAGTGTGTAGTTGCCTCAGTGTGTAGTTACATCAGTGTGTAGTTGCATCAGTGTGTAGTTGCATCAGTGTGTAGTTGTGTCAGTGCTTAGTTACATCAGTGTTTAGTTGCATCAGTGTGTAGTTTCTTCAGCGTGTAGTTGTGTAACTTTGTAGTTGTGTCAGTGTTTAGTTACATTGATGCATAGTTGTGTCAGTGTGTAGTTGTGCCAGTGTTTAGTTACGTCAGTGTGTTGTTGTCTCAATGTGTGGTTGTGTCAGTGTGTGGTATTGTCAGTCTCTTATTATAACAGTGCATAGTTGTGTCAGTGTTTAGGTACAACAGTGAGTAGTTACATCAGTGTGTAGTTGTGCCAGTGTTTAGTTACGTCAGTGTGTTGTTGCGTCAGTGTGTGGTTGTGTCAGTGTGTAGTTGTGCCAGTGTGTAGTTGCGCAGTGTGTAGTTACATTAGTCTGTAGTTACGTAGTGTGTAGAATTGTCAATGTTTAGTTACGTCAGTCTCTAATTATACCAGTGTGTAGTTGTGTCAGTGTTTAGGTACGTTGGTGTGTAGTTGCATCAGTGTTTAGTTGTGTCAATGATTAGTTACGTCAGTCTGTAGTTGTATCAGTGTGTAGTTGCGTCAGTGTGTGGTTGCGTCAGTGCGTTGTTGCGTCAGTGTGTTGTTGCATCAGTGTGTAGTTGTGTCAGTGTGTAGTTGCCTCAGTGTGTAGTTACATCAGTGTGTAGTTGTGTCGTGTGTAGTTGCATTAGTATGTAGTTGTGTCAGTGTGTAGTTGCCTCAGTGTGTAGTTACATCAGTGTGTAGTTGTGTCGTGTGTAGTTGCATTAGTATGTAGTTGTGTCAGTGTGTAGTTGCCTCAGTGTGTAGTTGCATCAGTGTGTTGTTGTGTCACTGTATAGTTGCGTCTGTGTGTACTTGCATCAGTTTGTTGTTGTGTCAGAGAGTAGTTGTGTCAGTGTTTAGTTTCATCAGTGTGTATTTGCATCAGTGTGTAGTTGCATCAGTGTGTAGTTGAGCCAGTGTGTAGTTGTGTCATTGTTGAGTTACATCGGTGTGTAGTTGTGTCAGTGTGTAGTTGCGACTGTGTGTAGTTTCGTCAGTGTGTTGTTGCATCAGTGTGTAGTTCTCTCAGTGTTTATTTGCGTCAGTGTGTATTGCTGTCAGTGTGTAGTTGCATCAGTGTGTAGTTGCGACACTGTGTGGTTGCAACACAGTGTTGTTGCATCACTGTGTTGTTGTGTCAGTGTTCATTTGTGACTCTGTTTATTTACGTCAGTGTGTGCTTGTTTCAGTGTGTAGTTGTGTCAATGTGTAGTTGTGTCGTGTATTGTTGCATCAGAATCTAGTTGTGTCAGTGTGTAGTTGCCTCACTGTGTAGTTACATCAGTGCGTAGTTGTGTCAATGTGTAGTTGTGTCGTGTGTTGTTGCATCAGTATGTAGTTGTGTCAGTGTGTAGTTGCCCCAGTGTGTAGTTACATCAGTGTGTAGTTGCGTCAGTTTGTAGTGGCATCAGTGTGTAGTCGTGTCACTGTTTAGTTACATCAGTGTGTTCTTGAGTCAGTGTGTAGTTGCATCAGTGTATAGTTGCATCAGTGTGTTGTTGCATCAGTGTGTAGTTACGAAAGTGTTTAGTTGTATTAGTGTGTAGTTGTTTCAGTGTTTAGTTACGTCAGCGTGTAGTTGTGTCAGTGTCTTGTTGTTTCAGTGTGTAGTGACATCAGTGTGCTGTTGTGTCAGTGTGTAGTTGAGTCAGTGGGTTGTTACATGAGTGTTTACTTACGTCAGTATGTAGTTTCATCAGTGTGTTGTTGCGTCAGTGTGTTGCTGTGTCAGTGTGTTGTTACATCAGTGTGTAGTTATGTCAATGTGTAGTTGTGTCAGTGTGTTGTTGCATCAGTGTGTAGTTGTGTCAGTTTGTTGTTGCATCAGTGTGTAGTTTTGTCAGTGTGTAGTTGAATCAGTGTGTAGTTACATCATTGTGTAGCTCCATAAGCGTGTAGTTGCTTCAGTGTGTAGTTGTATCAGTGTGTATTTGTATCAGTGTGTAGTTGCGTGAATGTGTAGTTACACAAGTGTGCTCTTGTGTCAGTGTGTATTTGCCTCAGCATGTAGTTGCATCAGTTGTTGCTGCATCAGTGTGTAGTTACGTCAGTGTTTTGATGCATCAGTGGGTAGTGGCGTCAGTGAATTGTTGCATCAGTGTTTAGTTGCATCAGTGTGTAGTTGTGTCAGTGTGTAGTTGTGCAGTGTGTAGTTACATTAGTCTGTAGTTATGTCAGTGTGTAGTTGTGTCAGTTCGTAGTTGCATCAGTGTGTAGTTGTGTCATTGTGTTTTTTCATCCGTGTGTAGTTAAATTAGTCTGTAGTTACGTAGTCTGTAGATGTGTCAGTGTTTAGCTACATCAGACTGTAATTATGCCAGTGTGTATTTGCGTCAGTGTTTAATTGTGTCAGTGTTTAGTTACGTCAGTTTGTTGTTGCATCAGTGTGTAGTTGTGTCAATGTTTAGTTGCTTCAGTTTATAGTTGCATCAGTGTGTAGTTACATCAGTGTTTAGTTGCATCAGTGTGTAGTGGCATCAGTGAGTTGTTGCATCAGTGTTTAATTGCGTCAGTGTGTAGTTGCGTCAGTGTGTAGTTTTGCAGTGTGTAGTTACATTAGTCTGTAGTTATGTCAGTGTGTAGTTGTGTCAGTTTGTAGTTGCGTCAGTGTGTAGTTGTGTCAGTGTGTTTTTTCATCCATGTGTAGTTACATTAGTCTGTAGTTACGTAGTCTGTAGATGTGTCAGTGTTTAGTTACGTCAGTCTGTAATTATGCCAGTGTGTAGTTGTGTCAGGGTTTAGTTGTGTCAGTGTGTAGTTGTGTCAATGTGTAGTTGTGTCGTGTGTTGTTGCATCAGTATGTAGTTGTGTCAATGTGTAGTTGCCTCAGTGTGTAGTTACATCAGTGTGTAGTTGTGTCAGTGTGCAGTTGCGTCAGTGTGCAGTTGTGTCCATGTGTAGTTGCTTCAGTTTATAGTTGCATCAGTGTGTAGTTAAATCAGTGTTTAGTTGCATCAGTGTGTAGTGGCGTCAGTGTGTTGTTGCATCTGTGATTGGTTGCATCAGTGTGTAGTTGTGTCAGTGTGTAGTTGTGTCAATGTGTAGTTGTGTCGTGTGTTGTTGCATCAGCATGTAGTTGTGTCAGTGTGTAGTTGCCTCAGTGTGTAGTTACATCAGTGTGTAGTTGCGTCAGTGTGTGGTTGCATCAGTGTGTAGTTGTGTCAATGTGTAGTTGTGTCGTGTGTAGTTGCATCAGTATGTAGTTGTGTCAGTGTGTAGTTGGCTCAGTGTGTAGTTACATCAGTGTGTAGTTGCATCAGTGTGTAGTTGCATCGGTGTGTAGTTGTGTCAATGTGTAGTTGTGTCATGTGTAGTTGCATCAGTGTGTAGTTGTGTCAGTGTGTAGTTACATCAGTGTGTAGTCGTGTCAATGTTTAGTTACATCAGTGTGTTCTTGTGTCAGTGCATAGTTGCATCAGTGTATAGTTGCATCAGTGTGTTGTTGCATCAGTGTGTAGTTACGACAGTATTAAGTTGTGTTAGTGTGTAGTTGTTTCAGTGTTTAATTACGTCGGTGTGTAGTTGTGTCAGTGTGTAATTGCGACAGTGTGTTGTTTCGTCAGTGTGTTTTTGCATCAGTGTGCAGTTGCATCAGTGTGTTGTTGTGTCACTGTATAGTTGCATCTGTGTGTACTTGCGTCAGTGTGTTGTTGCATCAGTGTGTAGTTGTGTCAGTGCTTAGTTACAACAGTGTGTAGTTGCATCAGTGTGTAGCTTCTTCAGCGTGGAGTTGTGTAAGTGTGTAGTTGTGTCAGTGTTTAGTTGCATCGGTGCATAGTTGTGTCAGTGTGTAGTTGAGACTGCGTGTAGTGGCGTCAGTGTGTTGTTACATCAGTGTGTAGTTGCATCACTGTGCAGTTGTGTCAGTGTGTAGTTGTGCAGTGTGTAGTTACATTAGTCCGTAGTTATGTCAGTGTGTAGTTGTGCCAGTGTTTAGTTACGTCAGTGTGTTGTTGTGTCAGTGTGTGGTTGTGTCAGTGTGTGGTTGTGTCAGTCTCTAGTTATAACAGTGTGTAGTTGTGTCAGTGTTTAGGTACAACAGTGTGGGGTTGCGTCAGTGTTTAGTTGCATCAGTATTTAATTGTGTCAGTGTGTTGTTGCCTCAGTGTGTAGTTACATCAGTGTGTAGAAGCTTCGGTGTGTAGTTATATCAGTGTGTATTCAAATCACTGTTAAGTTACATCAGTTTATTCTTGTGTCAGCGTGTAGTTGCCTCAGTGTGTAGTTACATCAGTGTGTAGTTTTGTCAGCATGTAGTTGCATCAGTGTGTAGTTTTGTCAATGTTAGTTGTGTCGTGTGTTGTTGCATCATGTATGTAGTTGTGTCAGTGTGCAGTTGCCTCAGTGTGTAGTTACATCAGTGTGTAGTCATGTCACTGTTTAGTTACATCAGTGTGTTTTTGCATCAGTGTGTAGTTGCATCAGTGTGTTGTTGTGTCACTGTATAGTTGCATCTGTGTGCCTTGCGTCAGTGTTTTGTTGCGTCAGTGTGTAGTTGTGTCAGTGCTTAGTTACATTAGTGTGTAGTTGCATCAGTGTGTATCTTCTTCAGTGTGTAGTTGCGTAAGTGTGTAGTTGTGTCAGTGTTTAGTTGCATCGGTGCATAGTTGAGTCAGTGTGTAGTTGAGACTGCGTGTAGTGGTGTCAGTGTGTAGTTGCATCAGTGTGTAGTTGCATCACTGTGTAGTTGTGTCAGTGTGTAGTTGTGCCAGTGTTTAGTTACGTCAGTGTGTTGTTGTGTCAGTGTGTGGTTGTGTCAGTGTGTGGTTGTGTCAGTCTCTATTTATATCAGTGTGTAGTTGTGTCAGTGTTTAGGTACAACAGTGTGTGGTTGCGTCACTGTTTAGTTGCATCAGTATGTATTTGTGTCAGTGTGTTTTTGCTTCAGTGTGTAGTTACATTACAGTGTAGAAACGTCGGTGTGTAGTTGTATCAGTGTGTATTCAAATCACTGTTAAGTTACATCAGTTTATTCTTGTGTCAGCGTGTAGTTGCCTCAGTGTGTAGTTACATCAGTGTGTAGTTGCGTCAGCGTGTTGTTGCATCAGTGTGTAGTTGTGTCAATGTGTATTTGTGTCGTGTGTTGTTGCATCATGTATGTAGTTGTGTCAGTGTGCAGTTGCCTCAGTGTGTAGTTACATCAGTGTGTAGTCGTGTCACTGTTTAGTTACTCAGTGTGTTCTTGTGTCAGTGTGTAGTTGCATCAGTGTATAGTTGCATCAGTGTGATGTTGCATCTGTGTGTAGTTATGACAGTGTTACGTTGTGTTAGTGTGTAGTTGTTTCAGTGTTTAGTTACATCAGTGTGTAGTTGTGTCAGTGTTTAATTGCGACAGTGTGTTGTTGCATCAGTGTGTTTTTGCCTCAGTGTGTAGTTGCATCAGTGTGTTGTTGTGTCACTGTATAGTTGCGTCTGTGTGTACTTGCGTCGGTGTGTTGTTGCATCAGTGTGTAGTTGCATCAGTGCTTAGTTATATCAGTGTGTAGCTGCATCAGTGTGTAGTTTCTTCAGTGTGTAGTTGTGTAAGTGTGTAGTTTTGTCAATGTTTAGTTACATCGGTGCATAGTTGTGTCAGTGTGTAGTTGAGACTGTGTGTAGTGGTGTCAGTGTGTTGTTGCATCAGTGTGTAGTTGCGTCACTGTGTAATTGTGTCAGTGTGTAGTTGTGCATTGTGTAGTTACATTAGTCTTTAGTTAAGTCAGTGTCTAGTTGTGCCAGTGTTTAGTTACGTCAGTGTGTGGTTGTGTCAGTGTGTGGTTGTGTCAGTCTCTAATTATAACAGTGTGTAGTTGTGTCAGTGTTTAGGTACAACAGTGTGCGGTTGCGTCAGTGTTTAGTTGCATCAGTATGTATTTGTGTCAGTGTGTAGTTGCCTCAGTGTCTAGTTACATCTGTGTGTAGAAGCATCGGTGTGTAGTTGCATCAGTGTGTAGTCAAATCACTGTTTAGTTACATCAGTTTGTTCTTGTGTCAGTGTGTAGTTGCATCAGCGTATAGTTGCATCAGTGTGTTGTTTCATCAGTGTGTAGTTACGACAGTGTTAAGTTGTGTTAGTGTGTAGTTGTTTCAGTGTTTAGTTACGTCGGTGTGTAGTTGTGTCAATGTCTTTTTGTGTCAGTGTGTAGTGACATCTTTGTGCTGTTGTGTCAATGTGTAGTTGAGTCAGTGGGTTGTTACTTGAGTGTTTACTTACATCATTGTGTAGTTGCATCAGTTTGTTATTGCTTCAGTATGTTGTTGTGTCAGTGTGTTGTTACATCAGTGTGAAGCTGTGTTAGTGCGTTGTTGTGTCAGTGTGTTGTTGCGTCAGTGTGTAGTTGCATCAGTGTGTTGTTAGTAAAGTGTGTAGTTGTGTCAGTGCGTTGTTGCGTCAGTGTGTAGTTGCGTCGCGTGTTGTTGCATCAGTGTGTAGTTGTGTCAGTATGTAGTTAAATCAGTGTGTAGTTACATCAGTGTGTAGATGTGTCAGTGCGTAGTTACATCAGTGAGTAGTTGCATCAGTGTGTAGTTGCGTGAACGTGTAGTAACAAAAGTGTGTTCTTGTGTCAGTGTGTATTTGCCTCAGTATGTAGTTGCATCAGTGTGTAGTTACTTCAGTGTTTAGTTGGATCAGTGTGTAGTGGCGTCAGTGTGTTGTTGCATCAATGTTTAGTTGCATCAGTGTGTTGTTGTGTCAGTGTGTAGTAGTGCAGTGTGTAGTTGCATTAGTCTGTAGTTATGTCAGTGTGTAGTTGTTTCAGTGTTTAGTTACATCAGTGTGTAGTTGTGTCAGTGTGTAATTGCGACAGTGTGTTGTTGCGTCAGTGTGTTTTTGCTTCAGTGTGTAGTTGCATCAGTGTGTTGTTGTGTCACTGTATAGTTGCGTCTGTGTGTACTTGCGTCAGTGTGTTGTTGCGTCAGTGTGTAGTTGTGTCAATGCTTAGTTACATCAGTGTGTAGTTGCATCAGTGTGTAGCTTCTTCAGCGTGTAGTTGCGTAAGTGTGTAGTTGTGTCAGTGTGTTTTTTTGTCCGTGTGTAGTTACATTAGTCTGTAGTTACATAGTCTGTAGATGTGTCATTGTTTAGTTACGTCAGTCTGTATTATTGCGACAGTGTGTTGTTGCGTCCGTGTGTTTTTGCATCAGTGTGTAGTTGCATCAGTGTGCCGTTGTGTCACTTTATTGTTGCGTCTGTGTGTACTTGCGTCAGTGTGTTGTTGCGTCAGTGTGTAGTTGCGTCAGTGCTTAGTTACATCAGTGTTCAGTTGCATCAGTGAGTAGTTTCTTCAGCGTGTAGTTGTGTAAGTGTGTAGTTGTGTCAGTGTTTGTTACATCGGTGCATAATTGTGTCAGTGTGTAGTTGAGACTGTGTGTAGTGGCGTCAGTGAGTTTTTGCATCAGTGTGTAGTTGTGTCACTGTGTAGTTGTGTCATTGTGTAGTTGTGCCAGTGTTTAGTTACGTCAGTGTGTTTTTGTGTCAGTGTGTGGTTGTGTCAGTGTGTGGTTGTGTCAGTCTCTAATTATATCAGTGTGTAGTTGTGTCAGTGTTTAGGTACAACAGTGTGTGGTTACGTCACTGTTTAGTTGCATCAGTATGTATTTGTGTCAGTGTGTAGTTGCCTCAGTATGTGGTTACATCAGTGTGTATTTGCATCGGTGTGTAGTTGCATCAGTGTGTAGTCATGTCACTGTTTAGTTACATCAGTTTGTTCTTGTCAGTGTGTAGCTGCATCAGTGTATAGTTGCATCAGTGTGTTGTTGCATCAGTGTGTAGTTACGACAGTGTTAAGTTGTGGTAGTGTGTAGTTGTTTCAGTGTTTAGTTACATCGGTGTGTAGTTGTGTCAGTGTCTTTTCGTGTCAGTGTGCAGTGACATCAGTGTGCTGTTGTGTCAGTGTGTAGTTGAGTCAGTGGGTTGTTACATCAGTTTGTAGCTGTGTTAGTTTGTTGTTGTGTCAGTGTGTTGTCACGTCAGTGTGTAGTTGCATCAGTGTGTAGTTACGAAAGTGTGTAGTTGTGTCGTGTGTTGTTGCATCAGTGTTTAGTTGTGTCAGTATGTAGTTGAATCAGTGTGTAGTTGCATCAGTGTGTAGTTGCGTGAACGTGTAGTTACAAAAGTGTGTTCTTGTGTCAGTGTGTATTTGCCTCAGTGTGTAGTTGCATCAGTGTGTAGTTACGTCAGTGTTCAGTTCGATCAGTGTGTAGTGGCGTCAGTGTGTTGTTGCATCAGTGTTTAGTTGCATCAGTGTGTTGTTGCATCAGTGTATAGTAGTGCAGTGTGTAGTTACATTAGTCTGTAGTTATGTTAGTGTGTAGTTGTGTCAGTGTTTAGTTACATCAGCGTGTAGTTGAGTCATTGTGTAGGTGCATCAGTGTGTAGTTACATCAGTGTGTAGAAGAGTCGGTGTGTAGTTGTATCAGTGTGTAGTCAAATCACTGTTAAGTAACATCAGTTTATTCTTGTGTCAGCGTGTAGTTGCCTCAGTGTGTAGTTACATCAGTGTGTTGTTGCGTCAGTGTGTTGTTGCATCAGTGTGTAGTTGTGTCAAGGTGTAGTTGTGTCGTGTGTTGTTGCATCATGTATGTAGTTGTGTCAGTGTGCAGTTGCCTCAGTGTGTAGTTACATCAGTGTGTAGTCGTGTCACTGTTTAGTTACATCAGTGTTTTCTTGTGTCAGTGTGTAGTTGCATCAGTGTATAGTTGCATCAGTGTGTTGTTGCATCAGTGTGTAGTTACGACAGTATTAAGTTGTGTTAGTGTGTAGTTGTTTCAGTGTTTAGTTACGTCAGTGTGTAGTTGTGTCAGTGTGTAATTGCGACAGTGTTTTGTTGCGTCAGTGTGTTTTTGCATCGGTGTATGGTTGCATCAGTGTGTTGTTGTGCCACTGTATAGTTGCGTCTGTGTGTACTTGCGTCAGTGTGTTGTTGCGTCAGTGTGTAGTTGATTCAGTGCTTAGTTATATCAGTGTGTAGTTGCATCAGTGTGTAGTTTCTTCAGTGTGTAGTTGTGTAAGTGTGTAGTTGTGTCAATGTTTAGAAACATCAGTGCATAGTTGTGTCAGTGTGTAGTTGAGACTGTGTGTAGTGGGGTCAGTGTGTTGTTGCATCAGTGTGTAGTTGCGTCACTGTGTAGTTGTGTCAGTGTGTAGTCGTGCAGTGTGTAGTTACATTAGTCGGTAGTTATGTCAGTGTGTAGTTGTGCCAGTGTTTAGTTACGTCAGTGTGTGGTTGTGTCAGTGTGTGGTTGTGTCAGTCTCTAATTATAACAGTGTGTAGTTGTGTCAGTGTTTAGGTACAACAGTGTGCGGTTGCGTCAGTGTTTAGTTGCATCAGTATGTATTTGTGTCAGTGTGTAGTTGCCTCAGTGTGTAGTTACATCAGTGTGTAGAAGTGTCGGTGTCTAGTTGCATCAGTGTGTAGTCAAATCACTGATTAGTTACATCAGTTTGTTCTTGTGTCAGTGTGTAGTTGCATCAGTGTATAGTTGCATCAGTGTGTTGTTGCATCAGTGTGTAGTTACGACAGTGTTAAGTTGTGTTAGTGTGTAGTTGTTTCAGTGTTTAGTACGTCGGTGTGTAGTTGTGTCAGTGTCTTTTTGTGTCAGTGTGTAGTGACATCTTTGTGCTGTTGTGTCAGTGTGTAGTTGAGTCAGTGGGTTGTTACGTGAGTGTTTACTTACATCA
Organism: Carcharodon carcharias; assembly: GCF_017639515.1. Lineage (NCBI taxonomy): Eukaryota > Metazoa > Chordata > Chondrichthyes > Lamniformes > Lamnidae > Carcharodon > Carcharodon carcharias. Next base: position 10,062,321 of record NC_054478.1, on the reverse strand, counting down.
TTGTGTAGTTGCATCAGTTTGTTATTGCTTCAGTATGTTGTTGTGTCAGTGTGTTGTTACATCAGTGTGAAGCTGTGTTAGTATGTTGTTGTGTCAGTGTGTTGGCGCGTCAGTGTGTAGTTGCATCAGTGTGTAGTTAGGAAAGTGTGTAGTTGTGTCAGTGCGTTGTTGGGTCAGTGTGTAGTTGCGTCGTGTTTTGTTGCATCAGTGTGTAGTTGTGTCAGTATGTAGTTAAATCAGTGTGTAGTTACATCAGTGTGTAGATGTGTCAGTGCGTAGTTACATCAGTGAGTAGTTGCATCAGTGTGTAGTTGCGTGAACGTGTAGTTAAAAAAGTGTGTTCTTGTGTCAGTGTGTATTTGCCTCAGTATGTAGTTGCATCAGTGTGTAGTTACGTCAGTGTTCAGTTGGATCAGTGTGTAGTGGCTTAATTGTGTTGTTGCATCAGTGTTTAGTTGCATCAGTGTGTTGTTGTGTCAGTGTGTAATAGTGCAGTGTGTAGTTACATTAGTCTGTAGTTATGTCAGTGTGTAGTTGTGTCAGTGTTTAGTTACATCAGTGTGTTGCTGCGTCAGTGTGTAGTTGCATCAGTGTCTAGTTGCGTTAACGTGAAGTTACAAAAGTGTGTTCTTGTGTCAGTGTTTATTTGCCTCAGTATGTAGTTGCATCAGTGTGTTGTTTCTTCAGTGTGTAGTTACGTCAGTGTTTAGTTGCATCAGTGTGTAGTGGCGTCAGTGAGTTGTTGCATCAGTGTTTAGTTGCATCAGTGTGTAGTTGTGTCAGTGTGTAGTTGTGCAGAGTGTAGTTACATTAGTCTGTATTTATGTCAGTGTGTAGTTGTGTCAGTTTGTAGTTGCGTCAGTGTGTAGTTGTGTCAGTGTTTTTTTTTGTCCGTGTATAGTTACATTAGTCTGTAGTTACATAGTCTGTAGATGTGTCAGTGTTTAGTTATGTCAGTCTGTATTATTGCGACAGTGTGTTGTTGCGTCAGTGTGTCTTTGCATCAGTGTGTAGTTGCATCAGTGTGCTGTTGTGTCACTTTATTGTTGCGTCTGTGTGTACTTGCGTCAGTGTGTTGTTGCGTCAGTGTGTAGTTGCGTCAGTGCTTAGTTACATCAGTGTTCAGTTGCATCAGTGAGTAGTTTCTTCAGCATGTAGTTGTGTAAGTGTGTAGTTGTGTCAGTGTTTGTTACATCGGTGCATAATTGTGTCAGTGTGTAGTTGAGACTGTGTGTAGTGGCGTCAGTGAGTTGTTGCATCAGTGTGTAGTTGCGACACTGTGTAGTTGTGTCATTGTGTAGTTGTGCCAGTGTTTAGTTACGTCAGTGTGTTTTTGTGTCAGTGTGTGGTTGTGTCAGTGTGTGGTTGTGTCAGTCTCTAATTATAACAGTGTGTAGTTGTGTCAGTGTTTAGATACAACAGTGTGTGGTTACGTCACTGTTTAGTTGCATCAGTATGTATTTGTGTCAGTGTGTAGTTGCGTGAACGTTTAGTTACAAAAGTGTGTTCTTGTGTCAGTGTGTATTTGCCTCAGTATGTAGTTGCATCAGTGTGTAGTTACGTCAGTGTTTAGTTGCATCAGTGTGTAGTGGCGTCAGTGTGTTGTTGCATCTGTGTGTAGTTGCGTTAGTGTGTAATTGTGTCAGTGTATAGGTTTGTCAATGTGTAGTTGTGTTGTGTGTGGTTGCATCGTATGTAGTTGTGTCAGCGTGTATTTGCCTCAGTGTGTAGTTACATCAGTGTGTAGTTGCGTCAGTGTGTAGTTGCATTAGTGTGTAGTTGTGTCAAGGTGTAGTTGTGTCAGTGTGTTGTTGCATCAGTGTGTAGTCGTGTCACTGTTTAGTTACATCAGTGTGTTCTTGTGTCAGTGTGTATTTGCATCAGTGTATAGTTGCATCAGTGTGTTGTTGCATCAGTGTGTAGTTACGACAGTGTTAAGTTGTGTTAGTGTGTAGTTGTTTCAGTGTTTAGTTACATCAGTGTGTAGTTGTGTCAGTGTGTAATTGCGACAGTGTGTTGTTGCGTCAGTGTGTTTTTGCATCAGTGTGTAGTTGCATCAGTGTGTTGTTGTGTCACTGTATAGTTGCGTCTGTGTGTACTTGCGTCAGTGTGTAGTTGCATCAGTGCTTAGTTATATCAGTGTGTAGTTGCATCACTGTGTATTTGTGTCAGTGTGTAGTTGTGCAGTGTGTAGTTACATTAGTCTGTAGTTATGTCAGTGTGTAGTTGTGCCAGTGTTTAGTTACATCAGTGTGTGGTTGTGTCAGTGTGTGGTTGTGTCAGTCTCTAATTATAACAGTGTGTAGTTGTGTCAGTGTTTAGGTACAACAGTGTGTGCTTGCGTCATTGTTTAGTTGCATCAGTATGTATTTGTGTCAGTGTGTAGTTGCCTCAGTGTGTAGTTACATCAGTGTGTAGAAGCGTCGGTGTGTAGTTGCATCAGTGTGTAGTTAGGAAAGTGTGTAGTTGTGTCAGTGCATTGTTGCGTCAGTGTGTAGTTGCGTCATGTTTTGTTGCATCAGTGTGTAGTTGTGTCAGTATGTAGTTAAATCAGTGTGTAGTTACATCAGTGTGTAGTTGTGTCAGTGCGTAGTTACATCAGTGAGTATTTGCATCAGTGTGTAGTTGCGTGAACGTGTAGTTACAAAAGTGTGTTCTTGTGTCAGTGTGTATTTGCCTCAGTATGTAGTTGCATCAGTGTTTAGTAACGTCAGTGTTTAGTTGGATCAGTGTGTAGAGGCTTCATTGTGTTGTTGCATCAGTGTTTAGTTGCATCAGTGTGTTGTTGTGTCAGTGTGTAGTAGTGCAGTGTGTAGTTACATTAGTCTGTAGTTATGTCAGTGTGTAGTTGTGTCAGTGTTTAGTTACATCAGTTTGTTGCTGCGTCAGTGTGTAGTTGCATCAGTGTCTAGTTGCGTTAACGTGAAGTTACAAAAGTGTGTTCTTGTGTCAGTGTTTATTTGCCTCAGTATGTAGTTGCATCAGTGTGTTGTTGCTTCAGTGTGTAGTTACGTCAGTGTTTAGTTGCATCAGTGCGTAGTGGCGTCAGTGAGTTGTTGCATCAGTGTTTAGTTGCATCAGTGTGTAGTTGTGTCAGTGTGTAGTTGTGCAGAGTATAGTTACATTAGTCTGTATTTATGTCAGTGTGTAGTTGTGTCAGTTTGTAGTTGCGTCAGTGCGTAGTTGTGTCAGTTTGTTTTTTTGTCCGTGTGTAGTTACATTAGTCTGTAGTTACGTAGTCTGTAGATGTGTCAGTGTTTAGTTATGTCAGTCTGTATTATTGCGACAGTGTGTTGTTGCATCAGTGTGTTTTTGCATCAGTGTGTTGTTGCATCAGTGTGCTGTTGTGTCACTTTATTGTTGCGTCTGTGTGTACTTGCGTCAGTGTGTTGTTGCTTCAGTGTGTAGTTGCGTCAGTGCTTAGTTACATCAGTGTTCAGTTGCATCAGTGAGTAGTTTCTTCAGCATGTAGTTGTGTAATTGTGTAGTTGTGTCAGTGTTTGTTACATCGGTGCATAATTGTGTCAGTGTGTAGTTGAGTCTGTGTGTAGTGGCGTCAGTGAGTTGTTGCATCAGTGTGTAGTTGCGTCACTGTGTAGTTGTGTCATTGTGTAGTTTTGCCAGTGTTTAGTTACGTCAGTGTGTTTTTGTGTCAGTGTGTGGTTGTGTCAGTGTGTGGTTGTGTCAGTCTCTAATTATAACAGTGTGTAGTTGTGTCAGTGTTTAGATACAACAGTGTGTGGTTACGTCACTGTTTAGTTGCATCAGTATGTATTTGTGTCAGTGTGTAGTTGCCTCAGTGTGTGGTTACATCAGTGTGTATTTGTGTCGGTGTGTAGTTGCATCAGTGTGTAGTCATGTCGCTGTTTACTTACGTCAGTTTGTTCTTGTGTCAGTGTGTAGCTGCATCAGTGTATAGTTGCATCTGTGTGTTGTTGCATCAGTGTGTAGTTACGACAGTGTTAAGTTGTGGTAGTGTGTAGTTGTTTCTGTGTTTAGTTACATCGGTGTGTAGTTGTGTCAGTGTCTTTTCGTGTCAGTGTGCAGTGACATCAGTGTGCTGTTCTGTCAGTGTGTAGTTGAGTCAGTGGGTTGTTACATCAGTTTGTAGCTGTGTTAGTGTGTTGTTGTGTCAGTGTGTTGTCATGTCAGTGTGTAGTTGCATCAGTGTGTAGTTACGAAAGTGTGTAGTTGTGTCAGTGCATTGTTGCTTCAGTGTGTAGTTGTGTCGTGTGTTGTTGCATCAGTGTGTAGTTGTGTCAGTATGTAGTTGAATCAGTGTGTAGTTGCGTCAGTGTGTTGTTGCGTGAACGTGTAGTTACAAAAGTGAGTTCTTGTGTCAGTGTGTATGTGCCTCAGTACGTAGTTGCATCAGTGTGTAGTTACGTCAGTATTTAGTTCGATCAGTGTGTTTTGGCGTCAGTGTGTTGTTGCATCAGTGTTTAGTTGCATCAGTGTGTTGTTGTGTCAGTGTATAGTAGTGCAGTGTGTAGTTACATTAGTCTGTAGTTATGTCAGTGTGTAGTTGTGTCAGTGTTTAGTTACATCAGCGTGTAGTTGCGTCATTGTGTAGTTGCATCATTGTGTAGTTGTGTCAATGTGTAGTTGTGTCGTGTATTGTTGCATCAGTGTGTAGTTGCGTCAGTGTGTAGTTGCATCAGTGTGTAGTCGTGTCACTGTTTAGTTACATCAGTGTGTTTTTGTGTCAGTGTGTAGTTGCATCAGTGTATAGTTGCATCAGTGTGTTGTTGCATCAGTGTGTAGTTATGACAGTGTTAAGTTGAGTTAGTGTGTACTTGTTTCAGTGTTTAGTTATGTCAGTGTGTAGTTGTTTCAGTGTGTAATTGCGACAGTGTGTTGTTGTGTCAGTGTGTTTTTGCATCAGTGTGTAGTTGCATCAGTGTGCTGTTGTGTCACTGTATAGTTGCGTCTGTGTGTACTTGCGTCAGTGTGTTGTTGCGTCAGTGCTTAGTTACATCAGTGTGTAGTTTCTTCAGCGTGAAGTTGTGTAAGTGTGTAGTTGTCAGTGTTTAGTTACATCGGTGCATAGTTGTGTCAGTGTTTAGTTAAGACTGTGTGTAGTGGCGTCAGTGAGTTGTTGCATCAGTGTGTAGTTATGTCACTGTGTAGTTGTGTCAGTGTGTAGTTGTGCCAGTGTTTAGTTACGTCAGTGTGTTGTGTCAGTGTGTGGTTGTGTCAGTGTGTCGTTGTGTCAGTCTCTAATTATAACAGCGTGTAGTTGTGTCAGTGTTTAGGTACAACAGTGTGTGGTTGCGTCACTGTTTAGTTGAATCAGTATGTATTTGTGTCAGTGTGTAGTTGCCTCAGTGTGTGCTTACATCAGTGTGAATTTGTGTCGGTGTGTAGTTGCATCAGTGTGTAGTCATGTCACTGTTTAGTTACATCAGTTTGTTCTTGTGTCAGTGTGTAGTTGCATCAGTGTATAGTTGCATCAGTGTGTTGTTGCATCAGTGTGTAGTTAAGACAGTGTTAAGTTGTGATAGTGTGTAGTTGTTTCAATGTTTAGTTACGTCGGTGTGTAGTTTTTTCAGTGTCTTTTTGTGTCAGTGTGTAGTGACATCAGTGTGCTGTTGTGTCAGTGTGTAGTTGAGTCAGTGGATTGTTACATCAGTTTGTAGCTGTGTTAGTGTGTTGTTGTGTCAGTGTGTTGTCGCGTCAGTGTGTAGTTGCATCAGTGTGTAGTTACGAAAGTGTGTAGTTGTGTCAGTGCGTTGTTGCGTCAGTGTGCAGTTGTGTTGTTTGTTGTTGCATCAGTGTGTAGTTGTGTCAGTATGTAGTTGAATCAGTGTGTAGTTACATCAGCGTGTAGTTGTGTCAGTGTGTAGTTACATCAGTGAGTAGTTGCATCAGTGTGCAGTTGCGTGAACGTGTAGTTACAAAAGTGTATTCTTGTGTCAGTGTGTATTTGCCTCAGTATGTAGATGCATCAGTGTGTAGTTACTTAAGTGTTTAGTTGGATCAGTGTGTAGTGGCGTCAGTGTGTTGTTGCATCAGTGTTTAGATGCATCAGTGTGTTGTTGTGTCAGTGTGTAGTAGTGCAGTGTGTAGTTACATTAGTCTGTAGTTATGTCAGTTTGTACTTTTGTCAGTGTTTAGTTACATCAGTGTGTTGATGCATCAGTGTGTAGGTGCATCATGTGTAGTTGCCTCAGTGTGTTGTTTCGTCCGTGTGTAGTTACATTAGTCTGTAGTTATGTAGTGTGTAGTTGTGTCAGTGTTTAGTTACATCAGTCTGTAATTATGAAAGTGTGTAGCTGCATCAGTGTGTTGTTGCATCAGTGTATAGTTACGACAGTGTTTATTGTGTTAGTGTATAGTTGTTTCAGTGTCTAGTTACGTCAGTGTGTAGTTGTGTCAGTGTGTAATTGCGACAGTGTGTTGTTGAATCAGTGTGTTTTTGCATCAGTGTGTAGTTGCATCAGTGTGTTATTGTGTCACTGTATAGTTGCGTCTGTGTGTACTTGCGTCAGTGTGTTGTTGCCTCAGTGTGTAGTTGCGTCAGTGTGTAGTTACATCAGAGTGTATTTGCAGCAGTGTGTAGTTTCTTCAGCGTGTAGTTGTGTAAGTGTGTAGTTGTGTCAGTGTTTAGTTACATCGGCGCATAGTTGATTCAGTGTGTAGTTGAGACTGTGTGTATTGGTGTCAGTGTGTTGTTGCATCATTGTGTAGTTGCGTCACTGTGTAGTTGTGTCAGTGTGTAGTTGTGCAGTGTGTAGTTACATTAGTCTGTAGTTATGTCAGTATGTAGTTGTGCCAGTGTTTAGTTACGTCAGTGCGTTGTAGCGTCAGTGTGTGGTTGTGTCAGTTTGTAGTTGTGTCAGTCTCTAATTATAACAGTGTGTAGTTGTATCAGTGTTAAGGTACAACAGTGTGCGGTTGCGTCAGTGTTTCATTGTGTCAATGTTTAGTTACGTCAATCTGTAATTATGCCAGTGCGTAGTTGTGTCAGTGTTTAGTTGTGTCAGTGTTTAGTTACGTCAGTCTGTTGTTGCATCAGTGTGTAGTTGCGTCAATGTGTAGTTGCTTCAGTTTATAGTTGCATCAGTGTGTAGCTACATCAGTGTTTAATTGCATCAGTGTGTAGTGGCGTCAGTGTGTTGTTGCATGTCTGTGTAGTTGCGTCAGTGTGTAATTGTGTCAGAGTGTAGGTATGTCAATGTGTAGTTGTGTTGTGTGTTGTTGCATCAGTATGTAGTTGTGTCAGTGTGCAGTTGCCTCAGTGTGTAGTTACATCAGTGTGCAGTTGTGTCAATTTTTAGTTGTGTCGTGTGTAGTTGCATCCATATGTAGTTGTGTCAGTGTGTAGTTGCCTCAGTGTGTAGTTACAACAGTGTGTAGTTGCGTCAGTGTGTAGTTGCATCGTTGTGTTGTTGCATCAGTGTGTAGTTACAATAGTGTTAAGTTGTGTTAGCGTGTAGTTGTTTCAGTGTTTAGTTACGTCAGTGTGTAGTCGTGTCACTGTTTAGTTACATCAGTGTGTTCTTGTGTCAGTCTGTAGTTGCATCAGTGTATAGTTGCCTCAGTGCGTTGTTGCATCAGTGTGTAGTTACAACAGTGTTAAGTTGTGTTAGTGTGTAGTTGTTTCAGTGTTTAGTTATGTCAGTGTGTAGTTGTGTCTGTGTGTAATTGCAACAGTGTCTTGTTGCGTCAGTGTGTTTTTGTATCACTGTGTAGTTGCATCAGTGTGTTGTTGTGTCACTGTATAGTTGTGTCTGTGTGTACTTGCGTCAGTGTGTTGTTGCGTCAGTGTGTAGTTGCCTCAGTGCTTAGTTACATCAGTGTGTAGTTGCATCAGTGTGTAGTTTCTTCAGCGTGTAGTTGTGTGTGTAGTTGTGTCAGTGTTTAGTTACATCGGTGCATAGTTGTGTCAGTGTGTAGTTGAGACTGTGTGTAGTGGCGTCAGTGTGTTTTTGCATCAGTGTGTAGTTGCGTCACTGTGTAGTTGTGTCAGTGTGTAGTTGTGCAGTGTTTAGTTACATTAGTCTGTAGTTATGTCAGTGTTTAGTTTTGCAAGTGCTTAGTTACGTCAGTGTGTTGTTGTGTCAGTGTGTGGTTGTGTCAGTGTGTGGTTTTGCCTGTCTTTAATTATAACAGTGTGTATTTGTGTCAGTGTTTAGGTACAACAGTGTCTGGTTGCGTCAGTGTTTAGTTGCATCAGTATTTATTAATGTCAGTGTGTAGTTGCCTCAGTGTGTGGTTACATCAGTGTGTAGTTACGTCAGTGTTTAGTTGGATCAGTGTGTAGTGGCGTCAGTGTGTTGTTGCATCTGTGTTTAGTTTCATCAGTGTGTTGTTGTGTCAGTGTGTAGTAGTGCAGTATGTAGTTACATTAGTCTGTAGTTATGTCAGTGTGTAGTTGTGTCAGTGTTTATTTACATCAGTGTGTTCATGCGTCAGTGTGTAGTTGCATCATGTGTAGTTGTGCCAGGGTGTTGTTTCTTCCGTGTGTAGTTACATTAGTCTGTAGTTACATAGTGTGTAGTTGTGTCAGTGTTTAGTTACTTCAGTCTTTAATTATGAAAGTGTGTAGTTGTATCAGTGTGTTGTTGCATCAGTATGTATTTACATCATTGTTTAGTTGTTTTAGTGTGTAGTTGTTTCAGTGTTTAGTTACATTAGTGTGTAGTTGTGTCAGTGTGTAATTGTGACAGTGTGTTGTTGCGTCAGTGTGTTTTTGCATCAGTGTGTAGTTGCATCAGTGTGTTGTTGTGTCACTGTATAGTTGCGTCTGTGTGCACTTGCGTCAGTGTGTTGTTGCGTCAGTGTGTAGTTGCGTCAGTGCTTAGTTACATCAGTGTTTAGTTCCATCAGTGTGTAGTTTTTTCAGCGTGTAGTTGTGTAAGTGTGTAGTTGTATCAGTGTTTATTCACGTCAGTCTGTAATTATGCCAGTGTTTAGTTGTGTCAGTGTTTAGTTGTGACAGTGTTTAGTTTCGTCAGTTTGTTGTTTCATCAGTGTGTAGCTGTGTCAATGCATTTTTGCGTCAAAGTTTTGTTGCATCAGTGTGTAGTTGTGTCGGTGTGTAGTTGAGTCAGTGTGTAGTTGCATCAGCGTGTTGTTCCTTCAGTGTATGGTTGCATCAGTGTGTAGTTGCGTAACCGTGTAGTTACATCAGTGTGTTCTTGTGTCAGTGTGTAGTTGCGTCAGTATGTAGTTGCATCAATGTGTTGTTGTGACTGTGTGTAGTTACATCAGTGTTTAGTTGCATCAGTTTGTAGTGGCGTCAGTGTGTAGTTGCATCAGTGTGTAGTTGCATTAGTGTGTAGTTGTGTGAGTGTGTAGTTGTGCAGTGTGTAGTTACATTAGTCTGTAGTTATGTCAGTGTGTAGTTGTGCCAGTGTTTAGTTACGTCAGTGTGTTGTTGCCTCTTTGTGTGGTTGTGTCAGTGTGTAGTTGTGTCAGTGTGTTGTTTTGTCCGTGTGTAGTTACATTAGTCTCTAGTTACGTAGTGTGTAGAAGTGTCAGTGTTTAGTTACGTCAGTCTCTAATTATACCAGTGTGTAGTTGTGTCAGTGTTTACTTACGTCGGTGTGTAGTTGCGTCAGTGTTTAGTTGTGTCAATATTTAGTTACATCAGACTGTAGTTGTATCAAAGTGTAGTTGCGACAGTGTGTGGTTGCTTCAGTGCGTTGTTGCGTCAGTGTGTTGTTGCATCAGTGTGTAGTTGCATCAGTGTGTTGTTGTGTCAGTGTGTAGTAGTGCAGTGTGTAGTTACATTAGTATGTAGTTATGTCAGTGTGTAGTTGTGTCAGTGTTTAGGTACATCAGTGTGTTGCAGCATCAGTGTGTAGTTGCATCAGTGTGTAGTTGTGTGAACATGTAGTTACAAAAGTGTGTTCTTGTGTCAGTGTGTATTTGCCTCAGTATGTTGTTGCATCAGTGTGTTGTTGCATCAGTGTGTAGTTATGTCAGTGTTTAGTTGCATCAGTGTGTAGTGGCGTCAGTGAGTTGTTGCGTCAGTGTTTAGTTGCGTCAGTGTGTCATTGTGTCAGTGTGTAGTTGTGCAGTGTGTAGTTACATCAGTCTGTAGTTATGTCAGTGTGTAGTTGTGCCAGTTTGCAGTTGAGTCAGTGTGTTGTCGTGTCAGTGAGTTTTTTCGTCCGTGTGTAGTTAAATTATTCTGTAGTTACGTAGTCTGTAGATGTGTCAGTGTTTAGTTACGCCAATCTGTAATTATGCCAGTGTGTAGTTGCGTCAGTGTTTAGCTGTGTCAGTGTTTAGTTACATCACGTTGTTGTTGCATCAGTGTGTAGTTGTGTCAATGTGTAGTTGCTTCAGTTTATAGTTGCATCAGTGTGTAGTTACATCAGTGTTTAGTTGCATTAGTGTGTAGTGGCGTCATTGTGTTGTTGCATCTGTGTGTAGTTGCGTCAGTGTGTAGTTGTGTCAGTGTGTAGTTGTGTCAATGTGTAGTTGTGTCTTGTGTTGTTGCATCAGTATTTAGTTGTGTCAGTGTGTAGTTGCCTCAGAGTGTAGTTACATCAGTGTGTAGTTGCGTCAGTGTGTAGTTGTATCAGTGTGTAGTTGTCTCAATGTGTAGTAGTGTCGTGTGTTGTTGCATCAGTATGTAGTTGCATCAGTGTGTAGTCGTGTCACTGTTTAGTTACATCAGTGTGGTCTTGTGTCAGTGTGTAGTTGCATCAGTGTATAGTTGCATCAGTGTGTTGTTGCATCAGTGTGTAGTTACGACAGTGTTAAGTTGTGTTAGCGTGTAGTTGTTTCAGTGTTTAGTTACGTCAGTGTGTAGTTGTGTCAGTGTTTAGTTACATCAGTGTGTGGCTGCGTCAGTGTGTAGGTGCATCATGTGTAGTTGTGTCATTGTGTTGTTTTGTCCATGTGTATTTACATTAGTCTGTAGTTACGTAGTGTGTAGTTGTGTCAGTGTTTATTTACGTCAGTCTGTAATTATGAAAGTGTGTAGTTGCATCAGTGTGTTGTTGCATCAGTGTGTAGTTACGACAGTGTTAAGTTATGTCAGTGTGTAGTTGTTTCAGTGTTTAGTTACGTCAGTGTGTAGTTGTGTCAGTGTGTAATTGCGACAGTGTGTTGTTGCGTCAGTGTGTTTTTGTATCAGTGTGTAGTTGCATCAGTGCGTTGCTGTGTCACTGTATAGTTGCGTCTGTGTGTACTTGCATACGTGTGTTGTTGCGTCAGTGTGTAGTTGCATCATTTGCTTAGTTACATCAGTGTGTAGTTGCATCAGTGTGTAGTTTCTTCAGCGTGTAGTTGTGTAAGTGTGTAGTTGTGTCAGTGTTTAGTTACATCGGTGCATAGTTGTGTCAGTGTGTAGTTGAGACTGTGTGTAGTGGCGTCAGTGTGTTGTTGCATCAGTGTGTAGTTGCGTCACTGTGTAGTTGTATCAGTGTGTAGTTGTGCAGTGTGTAGTTACATTAGTCTGTAGTTATGTCAGTGTGTAGTTGTGCCAGTGTTTTGTTACGTCAGTGTGTTGTTGTGTCAGTGTGTGTTTGTGTCAGTTTGTGGTTGTGTCCGTCTCTAATTATAACAGTGTGTAGTTTTGTCAGTGTTTAGGTACAACAGTGTGTGGTTGCGTCAGTGTTTAGTTGCATCAGTATGTATTTGTGTCAGTGTGTAGTTGCTTCAGTGTGTGGTTACATCAGTGTGTAGTTGTGTCGGTGTGTAGTTGCATCATTGTGTAGTTATGTCACTGTTTAGTTACATCAGTTTTTTCTTGTGTCAGTGTGTAGTTGCATCAGTGTATAGTTGCATTAGTGTGTTGTTGCATCAGTGTGTAGTTACGACAGTGTTAAGTTGTGTTAGTGTGTAGCTGTTTCAGTGTTTAGTTACATCAGTGTTTAGCTGTGTTAGTCTGTTGTTGTGTCAGTGTGTTGTCACGTCAGTGTGTAGTTGCATCAGTGTGTAGTTATGAAAGTGTGTAGTTGTGTCAGTGCATTGTTGCGTCAGTGTGTAGTTGCATCGTGTGTTGTTGCATCAGTGTGTAGTTGTGTCAGTATGTAGTTGAATCAGTGTGTAGTTACATCAGTGTGTAGTTGTGTCAGTGTGTAGTTACGTCAGTGAGTAGTTGCATCAGTGCGTAGTTGCGTGAACGTGTAGTTACAAAAGTGTGTTCTTGTGTCAGTGTGTATTTGCCTCAGTATGTAGTTGCGACAGTGTGTTGTTGTGTCAGTGTTTAGTTGGATCAGTGTGTAGTGGCGTCAGTGTGTTGTTGCATCAGTGTTTAGTTGCATCAGTGTGTTGTGTCAGTGTGTAGTAGTGCAGTGTGCAGTTACATTATTCTGTAGTTATGTCAGTGTGTAGTTGTGTCAGTGTTTAGTTACATCAGTGTGCTGCTGCGTCAGTGTGTAGGTGCATCATGTGTAGTTGTGTCAGTGTGTTGTTTCGTCCATGTGTAGTTACATTAGTCTGTAGTTATGTAGTGTGTAGTTGTGTCAGTGTTTATTTACGTCAGTCTGTAATTATGAAAGTGCGTAGTTGCATCAGTGTGTTGTTGCATCAGTGTGTAGTTACGACTGTGTTAAGTTGTGTTAGTGTGTAGTTGTTTCAGTGTTTAGTTAGGTCAGTGTGTAGTTGTGTCAGTGTGTAATTGCGATAGTGTGTTGTTGTGTCAGTGTGTTTTTGTATCAGTGTGTAGTTGCATCAGTGCGTTGTTGTGACACTGTATAGTTGCGTCTGTGTGTACTTGCATCAATGTGTTGATGCGTCAGTGTGTAGTTGCATCATTTGCTTAGTTACATCAATGTGTAGTTGCATCAGGGTGTAGTTTCTTCAGCGTGTAGTTGTGTAAGTGTGTAGTTGTGTCAGTGTTTAGTTACATCGGTGCATAGTTGTGTCAGTGTGTAGTTGAGACTGTGTGTAGTGGCGTCAGTGTGTTGTTGCATCACTGTGTAGTTGCGTCACTGTGTAGTTGTGTCAATGTGTAGTTGTGCAGTGTGTAGTTACATTAGTGTGTAGTTATGTCAGTGTGTAGTTGTGCCAGTGTTTAGTTACGTCAGTGTGTTGTAGCGTCAGTGTGTGGTTGTGTCAGTGGGTAGTTGTGTCAGTCTCTAATTATAACAGTGTGTAGTTGTGTCAGTGTTTAGGTAAAACAGTGTGTGGTTGCATCAGTGTTTAGATGTGTCAATGTTTAGTTATGTCACTCTGTAGTTGTTTCAGTGTGTAGTTGTGTCTGTGTCTTGTTGCATCAGTATGTATTTGTTTCAATGTGTAGTTGCCTCAGTGTGTAGTTACATCAGTGTGTAGTTGCGTCGGTGTGTAGCTGCATCAGCGTGTAGTCATGTCACTGTTTAGTTACATCAGTGTGTAGTTGTGTCAGTGTGTAGTTACATCAGTGAGTAGTTGCATCAGTGTGTAGTTGCGAGAACGTGTAGTTACAAAAGTGTGTTCTTGTGTCAGTGTGTATTTGCCTCAGTATGTAGTTGCATCAGTGTGTAGTTACGTCAGTGTTTAGTTGGATCAGTGTGTAGTGGTGTCAGTGTGTCGTTGCTTCATTGTTTAGTTGCATCAGTGTGTTGTTGTGTCAGTGTGTAGTAGTGCAGTGTGTAGTTACATTATTCTGTAGTTATGTCAGTGTGTAGTTGTGTCAGTGTTTAGTTACATCAGTGTGTAGCTGCGTCAGTGTTTAGGTGCATCATGTGTAGTTGTGTCAGTGTGTTGTTTCGTCCATGTGTAGTTACATTAGTCTGTAGTTATGTAGTGTGTAGTTGTGTCAGTGTTTATTTACGTCAGTCTGTAATTATGAAAGTGCGTAGTTGCATCAGTGTGTTGTTGCATCAGTGTGTAGTTACGACTGTGTTAAGTTGTGTTAGTGTCTAGTTGTTTCAGTGTTTAGTTACGTCAGTGTGTAGTTGTGTCAGTGTGTAATTGCGACAGTGTGTTGTTGCGTCAGTGTGTTTTTGTATCAGTGTGTAGTTGCATCAGTGCGTTGCTGTGTCACTGTATAGTTGCGTCTGTGTGTACTTGCATACGTGTGTTGTTGCGTCAGTGTGTAGTTGCATCATTTGCTTAGTTACATCAGTGTGTAGTTGCATCAGTGTGTAGTTTCTTCAGCGTGTAGTTGTGTAAGTGTGTAGTTGTGTCAGTGTTTAGTTACATCGGTGCATAGTTGTGTCAGTGTGTAGTTGAGACTGTGTGTAGTGGCGTCAGTGTGTTGTTGCATCAGTGTGTAGTTGCGTCACTGTGTAGTTGTATCAGTGTGTAGTTGTGCAGTGTGTAGTTACATTAGTCTGTAGTTATGTCAGTGTGTAGTTGTGCCAGTGTTTTGTTACGTCAGTGTGTTGTTGTGTCAGTGTGTGTTTGTGTCAGTTTGTGGTTGTGTCCGTCTCTAATTATAACAGTGTGTAGTTTTGTCAGTGTTTAGGTACAACAGTGTGTGGTTGCGTCAGTGTTTAGTTGCATCAGTATGTATTTGTGTCAGTGTGTAGTTGCCTCAGTGTGTGGTTACATCAGTGTGTAGTTGTGTCGGTGTGTAGTTGCATCATTGTGTAGTTATGTCACTGTTTAGTTACATCAGTTTTTTCTTGTGTCAGTGTGTAGTTGCATCAGTGTATATTTGCATTAGTGTGTTGTTGCATCAGTGTGTAGTTACGACAGTGTTAAGTTGTGTTAGTGTGTAGCTGTTTCAGTGTTTAGTTACATCAGTGTTTAGCTGTGTTAGTCTGTTGTTGCGTCAGTGTGTTGTCACGTCAGTGTGTAGTTGCATCAGTGTGTAGTTATGAAAGTGTGTAGTTGTGTCAGTGCATTGTTGCGTCAGTGTGTAGTTGCATCGTGTGTTCTTGCATCAGTGTGTAGTTGTGTCAGTATGTAGTTGAATCAGTGTGTAGTTACATCAGTGTGTAGTTGTGTCAGTGTGTAGTTACGTCAGTGAGTAGTTGCATCAGTGCGTAGTTGCGTGAACGTGTAGTTACAAAAGTGTGTTCTTGTGTCAGTGTGTATTTGCCTCAGTATGTAGTTGCGACAGTGTGTTGTTGTGTCAGTGTTTAGTTGGATCAGTGTGTAGTAGCGTCAGTGTGTTGTTGCATCAGTGTTTAGTTGCATCAGTGTGTTGTGTCAGTGTGTAGTAGTGCAGTGTGTAGTTACATTATTCTGTAGTTATGTCAGTGTGTAGTTGTGTCAGTGTTTAGTTACATCAGTGTGCTGCTGCGTCAGTGTGTAGGTGCATCATGTGTAGTTGTGTCAGTGTGTTGTTTCGTCCATGTGTAGTTACATTAGTCTGTAGTTATGTAGTGTGTAGTTGTGTCAGTGTTTATTTACGTCAGTCTGTAATTATGAAAGTGCGTAGTTGCATCAGTGTGTTGTTGCATCAGTGTGTAGTTACGACTGTGTTAAGTTGTGTTAGTGTGTAGTTGTTTCAGTGTTTAGTTAGGTCAGTGTGTAGTTGTGTCAGTGTGTAATTGCGATAGTGTGTTGTGTCAGTGTGTTTTTGTATCAGTGTGTAGTTGCATCAGTGCGTTGTTGTGACACTGTATAGTTGCGTCTGTGTGTACTTGCATCAATGTGTTGATGCGTCAGTGTGTAGTTGCATCATTTGCTTAGTTACATCAGTGTGTAGTTGCATCAGTGTGTAGTTTCTTCAGCGTGTAGTTGTGTAAGTGTGTAGTTGTGTCAGTGTTTAGTTACATCGGTGCATAGTTGTGTCAGTGTGTAGTTGAGACTGTGTGTAGTGGCGTCAGTGTGTTGTTGCATCAGTGTGTAGTTGCGTCACTGTGTAGTTGTATCAGTGTGTAGTTGTGCAGTGTGTAGTTACATTAGTCTTTAGTTATGTCAGTGTGTAGTTGTGCCAGTGTTTTGTTACGTCAGTGTGTTGTTGTGTCAGTGTGTGTTTGTGTCAGTTTGTGGTTGTGTCCGTCTCTAATTATAACAGTGTGTAGTTTTGTCAGTGTTTAGGTACAACAGTGTGTGGTTGCGTCAGTGTTTAGTTGCATCAGTATGTATTTGTGTCAGTGTGTAGTTGCCTCAGTGTGTGGTTACATCAGTGTGTAGTTGTGTCGGTGTGTAGTTGCATCATTGTGTAGTTATGTCACTGTTTAGTTACATCAGTTTTTTCTTGTGTCAGTGTGTAGTTGCATCAGTGTATAGTTGCATTAGTGTGTTGTTGCATCAGTGTGTAGTTACGACAGTGTTAAGTTGTGTTAGTGTGTAGCTGTTTCAGTGTTTAGTTACATCAGTGTTTAGCTGTGTTAGTCTGTTGTTGCGTCAGTGTGTTGTCACGTCAGTGTGTAGTTGCATCAGTGTGTAGTTATGAAAGTGTGTAGTTGTGTCAGTGCATTGTTGCGTCAGTGTGTAGTTGCATCGTGTGTTCTTGCATCAGTGTGTAGTTGTGTCAGTATGTAGTTGAATCAGTGTGTAGTTACATCAGTGTGTAGTTGTGTCAGTGTGTAGTTACGTCAGTGAGTAGTTGCATCAGTGCGTAGTTGCGTGAACGTGTAGTTACAAAAGTGTGTTCTTGTGTCAGTGTGTATTTGCCTCAGTATGTAGTTGCGACAGTGTGTTGTTGTGTCAGTGTTTAGTTGGATCAGTGTGTAGTAGCGTCAGTGTGTTGTTGCATCAGTGTTTAGTTGCATCAGTGTGTTGTGTCAGTGTGTAGTAGTGCAGTGTGTAGTTACATTATTCTGTAGTTATGTCAGTGTGTAGTTGTGTCAGTGTTTAGTTACATCAGTGTGCTGCTGCGTCAGTGTGTAGGTGCATCATGTGTAGTTGTGTCAGTGTGTTGTTTCGTCCATGTGTAGTTACATTAGTCTGTAGTTATGTAGTGTGTAGTTGTGTCAGTGTTTATTTACGTCAGTCTGTAATTATGAAAGTGCGTAGTTGCATCAGTGTGTTGTTGCATCAGTGTGTAGTTACGACTGTGTTAAGTTGTGTTAGTGTGTAGTTGTTTCAGTGTTTAGTTAGGTCAGTGTGTAGTTGTGTCAGTGTGTAATTGCGATAGTGTGTTGTGTCAGTGTGTTTTTGTATCAGTGTGTAGTTGCATCAGTGCGTTGTTGTGACACTGTATAGTTGCGTCTGTGTGTACTTGCATCAATGTGTTGATGCGTCAGTGTGTAGTTGCATCATTTGCTTAGTTACATCAATGTGTAGTTGCATCAGGGTGTAGTTTCTTCAGCGTGTAGTTGTGTAAGTGTGTAGTTGTGTCAGTGTTTAGTTACATCGGTGCATAGTTGCGTCAGTGTGTAGTTGAGACTGTGTGTAGTGGCGTCAGTGTGTTGTTGCATCACTGTGTAGTTG
The DNA here is from genome assembly GCF_017639515.1 of Carcharodon carcharias. Classification (NCBI taxonomy): domain Eukaryota; kingdom Metazoa; phylum Chordata; class Chondrichthyes; order Lamniformes; family Lamnidae; genus Carcharodon; species Carcharodon carcharias. The sequence goes on along the minus strand of NC_054478.1, from coordinate 10,045,101 downwards.
CGTCACTGTGTAGTTGTGTCAATGTGTAGTTGTGCAGTGTGTAGTTACATTAGTGTGTAGTTATGTCAGTGTGTAGTTGTGCCAGTGTTTAGTTACGTCAGTGTGTTGTAGCGTCAGTGTGTGGTTGTGTCAGTGGGTAGTTGTGTCAGTCTCTAATTATAACAGTGTGTAGTTGTGTCAGTGTTTAGGTAAAACAGTGTGTGGTTGCATCAGTGTTTAGATGTGTCAATGGTTAGTTATGTCAGTCTGTAGTTGTTTCAGTGTGTAGTTGTGTCTGTGTCTTGTTGCATCAGTATGTATTTGTTTCAATGTGTAGTTGCCTCAGTGTGTAGTTACATCAGTGTGTAGTTGCGTCGGTGTGTAGCTGCATCAGCGTGTAGTCATGTCACTGTTTAGTTACATCAGTGTGTAGTTGTGTCAGTGTGTAGTTACATCAGTGAGTAGTTGCATCAGTGTGTAGTTGCGAGAACGTGTAGTTACAAAAGTGTGTTCTTGTGTCAGTGTGTATTTGCCTCAGTATGTAGTTGCATCAGTGTGTAGTTACGTCAGTGTTTAGTTGGATCAGTGTGTAGTGGTGTCAGTGTGTCGTTGCTTCATTGTTTAGTTGCATCAGTGTGTTGTTGTGTCAGTGTGTAGTAGTGCAGTGTGTAGTTACATTATTCTGTAGTTATGTCAGTGTGTAGTTGTGTCAGTGTTTAGTTACATCAGTGTGTAGCTGCGTCAGTGTTTAGGTGCATCATGTGTAGTTGTGTCAGTGTGTTGTTTCGTCCATGTGTAGTTACATTAGTCTGTAGTTATGTAGTGTGTAGTTGTGTCAGTGTTTATTTACGTCAGTCTGTAATTATGAAAGTGCGTAGTTGCATCAGTGTGTTGTTGCATCAGTGTGTAGTTACGACTGTGTTAAGTTGTGTTAGTGTGTAGTTGTTTCAGTGTTTAGTTACGTCAGTTTCTAGTTGTGTCAGTGTGTAATTGCGACAGTGTGTTGTTGCGTCAGCGTTTAGTTGGATCAGTGTGTAGTGGCGTCAGTGTGTTGTTCCATCAGTGTTTAGTTGCATCAGTGTGTTGTTGTGTCAGTGTGTAGAGGCATCATGTGTAGTTGTGTCAGTGTTTATTTACATCAGTCTGTAATTATGAAAGTGCGTAGTTGCATCAGTGTGTTGTTGCATCAGTGTGTAGTTACGACTTTGTTAAGTTGTGTTAGTGTTTAGTTGTTTCAGTGTTTAGTTACGTCAGTGTGTAGTTGTGTCAGTGTGTAATTGCGACAGTGTGTTGTTGCGTCAGTGTGTTTTTGTATCAGTGTGTAGTTGCATCAGTGTGTTGTTGTGTCACTGTACAGTTGCGTCTGTGTGTACTTGCATCAATGTGTTGATGCGTCAGTGTGTAGTTGCATCATTTGCTTAGTTACATCAATGTGTAGTTGCATCAGCGTGTAGTTTCTTCAGCGTGTAGTTGTGTAAGTGTGTAGTTGTGTCAGTGTTTAGTTACATCGGTGCATAGTTGTGTCAGTGTGTAGTTGAGACTGTGTGTAGTGGCGTCAGTGTGTTGTTGCATCACTGTGTAGTTGCGTCGCTGTGTAGTTATGTCAGTGTGTAGTTGTGCCAGTGTTTAGTTACGTCAGTGTGTTGTAGCATCAGTGTGTGGTTGTGTCAGTGTGTAGTTGTGTCAGTCTCTAATTATAACAGTGTGTAGTTGTGTCAGTGTTTAGGTAAAACAGTGTGTGGTTGCGTCAGTGTTTAGATGTGTCAATGTTTAGTTACGTCAGTCTGTAGTTGTTTCAGTGTGTAGTTGCGTCTGTGTCTTGTTGCATCAGTATGTATTTGTTTCAATGTGTAGTTGCCTCAGTGTGTAGTTACATCAGTGTGTAGTTGCGTCGGTGTGTAGCTGCATCAGCGTGTAGTCATGTCACTGTTTAGTTACATCAGTGTGTAGTTGTGTCAGTGTGTAGTTACATCAGTGAGTAGTTGCATCAGTGTGTAGTTGCGTGAACGTGTAGTTACAAAAGTGTGTTCTTGTGTCAGTGTGTATTTGCCTCAGTATGTAGTTGCTTCAGTGTATAGTTACGTCAGTGTTTAGTTGGATCAGTGTGTAGTGGCGTCAGTGTGTTGTTGCATCAGTGTGTTGTTGTGTCAGTGTGTAGTAGTGCATTGTGTAGTTACATTAGTCTGTAGTTATGTCAGTGTTTAGTTGTGTCAGTGTTTGTTTACATCAGTGTGTTGCTGCGTCAGTCTGTAGGTGCATCATGTGTAGTTGTGTCAGTGTGTTGTTTCGTCCGTGTTTAGTTACATTAGTCTGTAGTTATGTAGTGTGTAGTTGTGTCAGTGTTTATTTACTTTTGTCTGTAATTATGAAAGTGCGTAGTTGCATCACTGTGTTGTTGCATCATTGTGTAGTTACGACTGTTAAGTTGTGTTAGTGTGTAGTTGTTTCAGTGTTTAGTTACGTCAGTGTGTAGTTGTGTCAGTGTGTAATTGCGACAGTGTGTTGTTGTGTCAGTGTGTTTTTGCATCAGTGTGCAGTTGCATCAGTGTGTTGTTGTGTCACTGTATAGTTGCGTCTGTGTGTACTTGCATCAGTGTGTTGTTGCGTCAGTGTGTAGTTGCATCATTTGCTTAGTTACATCAGTGTGTAGTTGCATCAGTGTGTAGTTTCTTCAGCGTGTAGTTGTGTAAGTGTGTAGTTGTGTGAGTGTTTAGTTACATCGGTGCATAGTTGTGTCAGTGTGTAGTTGAGACTGTGTGTAGTGGCGTCAGTGTGTTGTTGCATCAGTGTGTAGTTGCGTCATTGTGTAGTTGTGTCAGTGTGTAGTTGTGCAGTGTGTAGTTACATTAGTGTGTAGTTATGTCAGTGTGTAGTTGTGCCAGTGTTTAGTTACGTCAGTGTGTTGTAGCATCAGTGTGTGGTTGTGTCAGTGTGTAGTTGTGTCAGTCTCTAATTATAACAGTGTGTAGTTGTGTCAGTGTTTAGGCAAAACAGTGTGTGGTTGCGTCAGTGTTTAGATGTGTCAATGTTTAGTTACGTCAGTCTGTATTTGTTTCAGTGTGTAGTGCCTCTGTGTCTTGTTGCATCATAATGTATTTGTTTCAATGTGTAGTTGCCTCAGTGTGTAGTTACATCAGTGAGTTTTTGCGTCGGTGTGTAGTTGCATCATTGTGTAGTCATGTCACTGTTTAGTTACATCAGTGTGTTCTTGTGTCAGTGTGTAGTTGCATCAGTGTATAGTTGCATCATTGCCTTGTTGCATCAGCGTGTAGTTACAACAGTGTTAAGTTGTGTTAGTGTGTAGTTGTTTCAGTGCTTAGTTACGTCAGTGTGAAGTTGTGTCAGTGTTTAGTTGCATCAGTGTGTGGCTGCGTCAGTGTGTAGGTGCATCATGTGTAGTTGTGTCATTGTGTTGTTTCGTCCATGTGTATTTACATTAGTCTGTAGTTACGTAGTGTGTAGTTGTGTCAGTGTTTATTTACGCCAGTCTGTAATTATGAAAGTGTGTAGTTGCATCAGTGTGTTGTTGCATCAGTGTGTAGTTACGACAGTGTTAAGTTATGTTAGTGTGTAGTTGTTTCAGTGTTTAGTTACGTCAGTGTGTAGTTGTGTCACTGTGTAATTGCGACAGTGTGTTGTTGCGTCAGTGTGTTTTTGTATCAGTGTGTAGTTGCATCAGTGCGTTGCTGTGTCACTGTATAGTTGCGTCTGTGTGTACTTGCATAAGTGTGTTGTTGCGTCAGTGTGTAGTTGCATCATTTGCTTAGTTACATCAGTGTGTAGTTGCATCAGTGTGTAGTTTCTTCAGCGTGTAGTTGTGTAAGTGTGTAGTTGTGTCAGTGTTTAGTTACATCGTTGCATAGTTGTGTCAGTGTGTAGTTGAGACTGTGTGTAGTGGCGTCAGGGTGTTGTTGCATCAGTGTGTAGTTGTGTCACTGTGTAGTTGTATCATTGTGTAGTTGTGCAGTGTGTAGTTACATTAGTCTGTAGTTATGTCAGTGTGTAGTTGTGCCAGTGTTTTGTTACGTCAGTGTGTTGTTGTGTCAGTGTGTGTTTGTGTCAGTCTGTGGTTGTGTCCGTCTCTAATTATAACAGTGTGTAGTTTTGTCAGTGTTTAGGTACAACAGTGTGTGGTTGCGTCAGTGTTTAGTTGCATCAGTATGTATTTGTGTCAGTGTGTAGTTGCCTCAGTGTGTGGTTACATCAGTGTGTAGTTGTGTCGGTGTGTAGTTGCATCATTGTGTAGTTATGTCACTGTTTAGTTACATCAGTTTTTTCTTGTGTCAGTGTGTAGTTGCATCAGTGTATAGTTGCATCAGTGTGTTGTTGCATCAGTGTGTAGTTACGACAGTGTTAAGTTGTGTTAGTGTGTAGTTGTTTCAGTGTTTAGTTACATCAGTGTTTAGCTGTGTTAGTCTGTTGTTGTGTCAGTGTGTTGTCGCGTCAGTGTGTAGTTGCATCAGTGTGTAATTATGAAAGTGTGTAGTTGTGTCAGTGCATTGTTGCGTCAGTGTGTAGTTGCATCGTGTGTTGTTGCATCAGTGTGTAGTTGTGTCAGTATGTAGTTGAATCAGTGTGTAGTTACATCAGTGTGTAGTTGTGTCAGTGTGTAGTTACGTCAGTGAGTAGTTGCATCAGTGTGTAGTTGCGTGAACGTGTAGTTACAAAAGTGTGTTCTTGTGTCAGTGTGTATTTGCCTCAGTATGTAGTTGCGACAGTGTGTTGTTGTGTCAGTGTTTAGTTGGATCAGTGTGTAGTGGCGTCAGTGTGTTGTTGCATCAGTGTTTAGTTGCATCAGTGTGTTGTTGTGTCAGTGTGTAGTAGTGCAGTGTGTAGTTACATTATTCTGTAGTTATGTCAGTGTGTAGTTGTGTCAGTGTTTAGTTACATCAGTGTGCTGCTGCGTCAGTGTGTAGGTGCATCATGTGTAGTTGTGTCAGTGTGTTGTTTCGTCCATGTGTAGTTACATTAGTCTGTAGTTATGTAGTGTGTAGTTGTGTCAGTGTTTATTTACGTCAGTCTGTAATTATGAAAGTGCGTAGTTGCATCAGTGTGTTGTTGCATCAGTGTATAGTTACGACTGTGTTAAGTTGTGTTAGTGTGTAGTTGTTTCAGTGTTTAGTTACGTCAGTGTGTAGTTGTGTCAGTGTGTAATTGCGACAGTGTGTTGTTGCGTCAGTATGTTTTTGTATCAGTGTGTAGTTGCATCAGTGCGTTGTTGTGACACTGTATAGTTGCGTCTGTGTGTACTTGCATCAATGTGTTGATGCGTCAGTGTGTAGTTGCATCATTTGCTTAGTTACATCAATGTGTAGTTGCATCAGGGTGTAGTTTCTTCAGCGTGTAGTTGTGTAAGTGTGTAGTTGTGTCAGTGTTTAGTTACATCGGTGCATAGTTGTGTCAGTATGTAGTTGAGACTGTGTGTAGTGGCGTCAGTGTGTTGTTGCATCACTGTGTAGTTGCGTCACTGTGTAGTTGTGTCAATGTGTAGTTGTGCAGTGTGTAGTTACATTAGTGTGTAGTTATGTCAGTGTGTAGTTGTGCCAGTGTTTAGTTACGTCAGTGTGTTGTAGCGTCAGTGTGTGGTTGTGTCAGTGTGTAGTTGTGTCAGTCTCTAATTATAACAGTGTGTAGTTGTGTCAGTGTTTAGGTAAAACAGTGTGTGGTTGCATCAGTGTTTAGATGTGTCAATGTTTAGTTATGTCAGTCTGTAGTTGTTTCAGTGTGTAGTTGCGTCTGTGTCTTGTTGCATCAGTATGTATTTGTTTCAATGTGTAGTTGCCTCAGTGTGTAGTTACATCAGTGTGTAGTTGTGTCGGTGTGTAGCTGCATCAGCGTGTAGTCATGTCACTGTTTAGTTACATCAGTGTGTAGTTGTGTCAGTGTGTAGTTACATCAGTGAGTAGTTGCATCAGTGTGTAGTTGCGTGAACGTGTAGTTACAAAAGTGTGTTCTTGTGTCAGTGTGTATTTGCCTCAGTATGTAGTTGCATCAGTGTGTAGTTACGTCAGTGTTTAGTTGGATCAGTGTGTAGTGGTGTCAGTGTGTTGTTGCATCATTGTTTAGTTGCATCAGTGTGTTGTTGTGTCAGTGTGTAGTAGTGCAGTGTGTAGTTACATTATTCTGTAGTTATGTCAGTGTGTAGTTGTGTCAGTGTTTAGTTACATCAGTGTGTAGCTGCGTCAGTGTGTAGGTGCATCATGTGTAGTTGTGTCAGTGTGTTGTTTCGTCCATGTGTAGTTACATTAGTCTGTAGTTATGTAGTGTGTAGTTGTGTCAGTGTTTATTTACGTCAGTCTGTAATTATGAAAGTGCGTAGTTGCATCAGTGTGTTGTTGCATCAGTGTGTAGTTACGACTGTGTTAAGTTGTGTTAGTGTGTAGTTGTTTCAGTGTTTAGTTACGTCAGTTTCTAGTTGTGTCAGTGTGTAATTGCGACAGTGTGTTGTTGCGTCAGTGTTTAGTTGGATCAGTGTGTAGTGGCGTCAGTGTGTTGTTGCATCAGTGTTTAGTTGCATCAGTGTGTTGTTGTGTCAGTGTGTAGTAGTGCAGTGTGTAGTTACATTATTCTGTAGTTATGTCAGTTTGTAGTTGTGTCAGTGTTTAGTTACATCAGTGTGTTGCTGCGTCAGTGTGTAGAGGCATCATGTGTAGTTGTGTCAGTGTGTTGTTTCGTCCATGTGTAGTTACCTTAGTCTGTAGTTATGTAGTGTGTAGTTGTGTCAGTGTTTATTTACATCAGTCTGTAATTATGAAAGTGCGTAGTTGCATCAGTGTGTTGTTGCATCAGTGTGTAGTTACGACTGTGTTAAGTTGTGTTAGTGTTTAGTTGTTTCAGTGTTTAGTTACGTCAGTGTGTAGTTGTGTCAGTGTGTAATTGCGACAGTGTGTTGTTGCATCAATGTGTTTTTGTATCAGTGTGTAGTTGCATCAGTGCGTTGTTGTGTCACTGTACAGTTGCGTCTGTGTGTACTTGCATCAATGTGTTGATGCGTCAGTTTGTAGTTGCATCATTTGCTTAGTTACATCAATGTGTAGTTGCATCAGCGTGTAGTTTCTTCAGCGTGTAGTTGTGTAAGTGTGTAGTTGTGTCAGTGTTTAGTTACATCGGTGCATAGTTGTGTCAGTGTGTAGTTGAGACTGTGTGTAGTGGCGTCAGTGTGTTGTTGCATCACTGTGTAGTTGCGTCACTGTGTAGTTGTGTCAATGTGTAGTTGTGCAGTGTGTAGTTACATTAGTGTGTAGTTATGTCAGTGTGTAGTTGTGCCAGTGTTTCGCTACGTCAGTGTGTTGTAGCGTCAGTGTGTGGTTGTGTCAGTGTGTAGTTGTGTCAGTCTCTAATTGTAACAGTGTGTAGTTGTGTCAGTGTTTAGGTAAAACAGTGTGTGGTTGCATCAGTGTTTAGATGTGTCAATGTTTAGTTATGTCAGTCTGTAGTTGTTTCAGTGTGTAGTTGCGTCTGTGTCTTGTTGCATCAGTATGTATTTGTTTCAATGTGTAGTTGCCTCAGTGTGTAGTTACATCAGTGTGTAGTTGCGTCGGTGTGTAGCTGCATCAGCGTGTAGTCATGTCACTGTTTAGTTACATCAGTGTGTAGTTGTGTCAGTGTGTAGTTACATCAGTGAGTAGTTGCATCAGTGTGTAGTTGCGTGAATGTGTAGTTACAAAAGTGTGTTCTTGTGTCAGTGTGTATTTGCCTCAGTATGTAGTTGCATCAGTGTGTAGTTACGTCAGTGTTTACTTGGATCAGTGTGTAGTGGCGTCAGTGTGTTGTTGCCTCTTTGTTTAGTTGCATCAGTGTGTTGTTGTGTCAGTGTGTAGTAGTGCAGTGTGTAGTTACATTATTCTGTAGTTATGTCAGTGTGTAGTTGTGTCAGTGTTTAGTTACATCAGTGTGTAGCTGCGTCAGTGTGTAGGTGCATCATGTGTTGTTGTGTCAGTGTGTTGGTTCGTCCGTGTGTAGTTACATTAGTCTGTAGTTATGTAGTGTGTAGTTGTGTCAGTGTTTAGTTACGTCAGTCTGTCCTTATGCCAGTGTGTAGTTGCGTCAGGTTTTAGTTGTGCCAGTGTTTAGTTATGTCAGTTTGTTGTTTCATCAGTGTGTAGTTGTGTCAATGTGTTTATGCGTCAAAGTGTTGCTGCATCAGTGTGTAGTTGTGTCCGTGTGTAGTTGAGTCAGTTTGTAGTTGCATCAGTGTGTTGTTGCGACAGTGTGTAGTTACATCAATGTTTAATTGCATCAGTTTGTAGTGGCGTCAGTGTGTTGTTGCTTCCGTGTGTAGTTGCATTAGTGTGTAGTTGTGTGAGTGTGTAGTTGTGCAGTGTGTAGTTACATTTGTCTGTAGTTATGTCAGTGCGTAGTTGTGCCAGTGTATAATTACGTCAGTGTGTTGTTGCTTCAGTGTGTGGTTGTGTCAGTGTGTAGTTGTTTCAGTGTGCTGTTTTGTCCGTGTGTAGTTACATTAGTCTGTAATTACGTAGTGTGTAGAAGTGTCAGTGTTTAGTTACGTCAGTCTCTAATTATACCAGTGTGTAGTTGTGTCAGTGTCTAGGTTTTTCGGTGTGTAGTTGCGTCAGTGTTTAGTTGTGTCAATGTTTAGTTACATCAGTCTGTAGTTGTATCAGTGTGTAGTTGCGTCAGTGTGTGGTTGCGTCAGTGCGTTGTTGTGTCAGTGTGTAGTAGTGCAGTGTGTAGTTACATTAGTCTGTAGTTATGTCAGTGTGTAGTTGTGTCAGTGTTTAGTTACATCAGTGTGTATTTGCGTCAGTGTGTAGTTGCATCAGTGTGTAGTTGTGTGAACGTGTAGTTAAAAAAGTATGTTCTTGTGTCAGTGTGCATTTGCCTCAGTATGTAGTTCATCAGTGTGTTGTTGCATCAGTGTGTAGTTACATCAGTGTTTAGTTGCATCAGTGTGTAGTGGCGTCAGTGAGTTGTTGCATCAGTGTTTAGTTGCGTCAGTGTGTAGTTGTGTCAGTGTGTAGTTCTGCAGTGTGTAGGTACATTATTCTGAAGTTATGTCAGTGTGTAGTTGTGTCAGTTTGTTGTTGCGTCATTGTGTAGTTGTGTCAGTGTGTTTTTCGTCCGTTTGTAGTTACATTAGTCTGTAGTTACGTAGTCTGTAGATGTGTACGTGTTTAGTTACGTCAATCTGTAATTATGCCATTGTGTAGTTGCGTCAGTGTTTAGTTGTGTCAGTGTTTAGTTACGCCAGTTTGTTGTTGCATCAGTGTGTAGTTGCGTCAATGTGTAGTTGCTTCAATTTATAGTTGCATCGAGGTGTAGCTACATCAGTGTTTAGTTGCATCAGTGTGTAGTGGCGTCAGTGTGTTGTTGCATCTGTGTGTAGTTGCGTCAGTGTGTAATTGTGCCAGTGTGTAAGTGTGTCAATGTGTAGTTGTGTTGTGTGTTGTTGCATCAGTATGTAGTTGTGTCAGTGTGTAGTTTCCTCAGTGTGTAGTTACATCAGTGTGTAGTTGCGTCAGTGTGTAGTTGCATCAGTGTGTAGTTGTGTCAATGTGTAGTTGTGTCGTGTGTAGTTGCATCAGTATGTAGTTGTGTCAGTGTGTAGTTGCCTCAGTGTATATTTACAACAGTTTGTAGTTGTGTCAGTGTGTTGTTGCATCAGTGTGTTGTTGCATCAGTGTTTGTTACGATAGATTTAAGTTGTGTTAGTGTGTAGTTGTTTCAGTGTTTAGTTACATCAGTGTGTAGTCGTGTCACTGTTTAGTTACATCAGTGTGTTCTTGTGTCAGTCTGTAGTTGCATCAGTGTATAGTTGCATCAGTGTGTTGTTGCATCAGTGTTTAGTTACAACAGTGTTAAGTTGTGTTAGTATGTAGTTGTTTCAGTGTTTAGTTATGTCAGTGTGTAGTTGTGTCAGTGTGTAATTGCGACAGTGTGTTGTTGCGTCAGTGTGTTTTTGCATCAGTGTGTAGTTGCATCAGTGTGTTGTTGTGTCACTGTATAGTTGCATCTGTGTGTACTTGCGTAAGTGTGTTATTGCGTCAGTGTGTAGTTGCATCAGTGCTTAGTTACATCAGTGTGTAGTTCCATCAGTGTGTAGTTTTTTCAGCGTGTAGTTTTGTAATTCTGCAGTTGTGTCAGTGTTTAGTTAAATCGGTGCATAGTTGTGTCAGTGTGTAGTTGAGACTGTGTGTAGTGGCGTCAGTGTGTTGTTGCATCAGTGTGTGGTTGCGTCACTGTGTAGTTTTGTCAATGTGTAGTTGTGCAGTGTGTAGTTACATTAGTCTGTAGTTATGTCAGTGTGTAGTTGTGCCAGTGTTTTTGTTTACGTCAGTGTGTTGTTGAGTCAGTGTGTGGTTGTGTCAGTGTGTAGTTGTGTCAGTCTCTAATTATAACAGTGTGCAGTTGTGTCAGTGTTTAGGTACAACAATGTGTGTATGCGTCAGTGTTTAGTTGTGTCAATGTTTAGTTACGTCAGTCTGTAGTTGTATCAGTGTGTAGTTGCATCAGTGTCTTGTTGCATCAGTATGTATTTGTGTCAGTGTGTAGTTGCCTCAGTGTGTAGTTACATCAATGTGTAGTTGTGTCGGTGTGTAGTTGCATCAGTGTGTAGTCATGTCACTGTTTAGTTACATCAGTGTGTTCTTGTGTCAGTGTGTAGTTGCATCATTGTATAGTTGCATCAGTGTGTTGTTGCATCAGTTTGTAGTTACGACAGTGTTAAGTTACGTCAGTGTGTAGTTGTGTCAGTGTCTTTTTGTGTCAGTGTGCAGTGACATCTTTGTGTTGTTGTGTCAGTGTGTAGCTGAGTCAGTGGGTTGTTACATGAGTGTTTACTTACGTCAGTGTGTAGTTGCATCAGTTTGTTATTGCTTCAGTATGTTGTTGTGCCAGTGTGTTGTTACATCAGTGTGTAGCTGTGTCAGTGTGTTGTCATGTCAGGGTCTAGTTGCATCAGTGTGTAGTTACGAAAGTGTGTAATTGTGTCAGTGCGTTGTTGCGTCAGTGTGTAGTTGCGTCGCGTGTTGTTGCATCTGTGTGTAGTTGTGTCAGTATGTAGTTGAATGAGTGTGTAGTTACATCAGTGTGTAGTTGTGTCAGTGTGTAGTTACATCAGTGAGTAGTTGCATCAGTGTGTAGTTGCGTGAACGTGTTGTTACAAAAGTGTGTTCTTGTGTCAGTGTGTATTTGCCTCAGTATGTAGTTGCATCAGTGTGTAGTTACATCAGTGTTTAGTTGGATCAGTGTGTAGTGGCGTCAGTGTGTTGTTGCATCAGTGTTTAGTTGCATCAGTGTGTTGTTGTGTCAGTGTGTAGTAGTGCAGGGTGTAGTTACATTATTCTGTAGTTATGTCAGTGTGTAGTTGTGTCAGTGTTTGTTTACATCAGTGTGTTGCTGCGTCAGTGTGTAGGTGCATCATGTGTAGTTGTGTCAGTGTGTTGTTTCGTCCGTGTTTAGTTACATTAGTCTGTAGTTACGTAGTGTGTATTTGTGTCAGTGTTTAGTTACGTCAGTCTGTAATTATGCCAGTGTGTAGTTGTGTCAGTGTTTAGCTGTGTCAGTGTTTAGTTACGTCAGTTTGTTGTTTCATCAGTGTGTAGTTGTGTCAATGTATTTTTGCGTCAAAGTGTTGTTGCATCAGTGTGTAGTTGTGTCGGTGTGTAGTTGAGTCAGTGTGTAGTTGCATCAGTGTGTTGTTCCTTCAGTGTATAGTTGCATCAGTGTGTAGTTGCTTAACCGTGTAGTTACATCAGTGTGTTCTTGTGGCAGTGTGTAGTTGCGTCAGTATGTAGTTGCATCAATGTGTTGTTGCAACAGTGTGTAGTTACATCAGTGTTTAGTTGCATCAGTTTGTAGTGGCTTCAGTGTGTTGTTGCATCAGTGTGTAGTTGCATTATTGTGTAGTTGTGTGAGTGTGTAGTTGTGCAGTGTGTAGTTACATTAGTCTGTAGTTATGTCAGTGTCTAGTTGTGCCAGTGTTTAGTTACGTCAGTGTGTTGTTGCGTCATTGTGTGGTTGTGTCAGTGTGTAGTTGTGTCAGTGTGTTGTTTTGTCCGTGTGTAGTTACATTAGTCTGTAGTTATGTAGTGTGTAGTAGTGTCAGTGTTTAGTTACATCAGTCTCTAATTATACCAGTGTGTAGTTGTGTCAGTGTTTACTTACGTCAGTGTATAGTTCCGTCAGTGTTTAGTTGTGTCAATATTTAGTTACGTCAGTCTGTAGTTGTATCAATGTGTTGTTGCATCAGGGTTTAGTTGCATCAGTGTGTTGTTGTGTCAGTGTGTGGTAGTGCAGTGTGTAGTTACATTAGTATGTAGTTATGTCAGTGTGTAGTTGTGTCAGTGTTTAGTTACATCAGTGTGTTGCAGCATCAGTGTGTTTTTGCATCAGTGTGTGGTTGCGTGAACGTGTAGTTACAAAAGTGTTTTCTTGTGTCAGTGTGTATTTGCCTCAGTATGTAGTTGCATCAGTGTGTTGTTGAATCAGTGTGTAGTTACGTCAGTGTTTAGTTGCATCAGTGTGTAGTGGCGTCAGTGAGTTGTTGCATCAGTGTTTAGTTGCATCAGTGTGTCATTGTGTCAGTGTGTAGTTGTGCAATGTGTAGTTACATTAGTCTGTAGTTATGTCAGTGTGTAGTTGTGTCAGTTTGCAGTTGAGTCAGTGTGTTGTTGTGTCAGTGAGTTTTTTCGTCCATGTGTAGTTCCATTATTCTGTAGTTACATAGTCTGTAGATGTGTCAGTGTTTAGTTACGCCAATCTGTAATTATGCCAGTGTGTAGTTGCATCAGTATTTAGTTGTGTCAGTGTTTAGTTACGTCAGTTTGTTGTTGCATCAGTGTGTAGTTGCGTCAATGTGTAGTTGCTTCAGTTTATAGTTGCATCAGTGTGTAGTTACATCAGTCTTTAGTTGCATTAGTGTGTAGTGGCGTCAGTGTGTTTTTGCTTCTGTGTGTAGTTGCGTCAGTGTGTAGTTGTGTCAGTGTGTAGTTGCGTCAATGTGTAGTTGTGTCGTGTGTTGTTGCATCAGTATTTAGTTGTGTCAGTGTGTAGTTGCCTCAGTTTGTAGTTACATCAGTGTGTAGCTGCGTCAGTGTGTAGTTGCATCAGTGTGTAGTTGTGTCAATGTGTAGTTCTGTCGTGTTTTGTTGCATCAGTATGTAGTTGTGTCAATGTGTAGTTGGCTCATTGTGTAGTTGCATCAGTGTGTAGTTGCGCCAGTGTGTAGTTGCATCAGTGTGTAGTCGTGTCACTGTTTAGTTACAATAGTGTGTTCTTGTGTCAGTGTGTAGTTGCATCAGTGTATAGTTGCATCAGTGTGTTGTTGCATCAGTGTGTAGTTACAACAGTGTTAAGTTGTGTTAGTGTGTAGTTGTTTCAGTGTTTAGTTACGTCAGTGTGTAGTTGTGTCACTGTGTAATTGTGACAGTGTGTTGTTTCATCTTTGTGATTTTGCATCAGTGTGTAGTTGTATCTTTGTGTTGTTGTGTCACTGTATAGTTGTGTCTGTGTGTACTTGCATCAGAGTGTTGTTGCGTCAGTGTGTAGTTGCGTCAGTGCTTAGTTACATCAGTGTGTAGTTGCATCAGTGTGTAGTTTCTTCAGCGTGTTGATGTGTAAGTGTGTAGTTGTGTCAGTGTTTAGTTACATCGGTGCATAGTTGTGTCAGTGTGTAGTTGAGACTATGTGTAGTGGCGTCAGGGTGTTGTTGCATCAGTGTGTAGTTGCGTCACTGTGTAGTTGTATCAGTGTGTAGTTGTGCAGTGTGTAGTTACATTAGTCTGTAGTTATGTCAGTGTGTAGTTGTGCCAGTGTTTTGTTACGTCAGTGTGTTGTTGTGTCAGTGTGTGTTTGTGTCAGTGTGTGTTTGTGTCAGTGTGTGGTTGTGTCAGTCTCTAATTATAACAGTGTGTAGTTGTGTCAATGTTTAGGTACAACAGTCTGTGGTTGCGTCAGTGTTTAGTTGCATCAGAATGTATTTGTGTCAGTGTGTAGTTGCCTCGGTGTGTGGTTAAATCAGTGTGTAGTTGCATCGGTGTGTATTTGCATCAGTGCGTAGTCATGTCACTGTTTAGTTACATCAGTTTTTTCTTGTGTCAGTGTGTAGTTGCATCAGTGTATAGTTGCATCAGTGTGTTGTTGCATCAGTGTGTAGTTACGACAGTGTTAAGTTGTGTTAGTGTGTAGTTGTTTCAGTGTTTAGTTACATCAGTGTTTAGCTGTGTTAGTATGTTGTTGTGTCAGTGTGTTGTCACGTCAGTGTGTAGTTGCATCAGTGTATAGTTTTGAAAGTGTGTAGTTGTGTCAGTGCGTTGTTGCGTCAGTGTGTAGTTGCGTCGTGTGTTGTTGCATCAGTGTGTAGTTACAACAGTGTTAAGTTGTGTTAGTGTGTAGTTGTTTCAGTGTTTAGTTACGTCAGTGTGTAGTTGTGTCACTGTGTAATTGTGACAGTGTGTTGTTTCATCTTTGTGATTTTGCATCAGTGTGTAGTTGTATCTTTGTGTTGTTGTGTCACTGTATAGTTGTGTCTGTGTGTACTTGCATCAGAGTGTTGTTGCGTCAGTGTGTAGTTGCGTCAGTGCTTAGTTACATCAGTGTGTAGTTGCATCAGTGTGTAGTTTCTTCAGCGTGTTGATGTGTAAGTGTGTAGTTGTGTCAGTGTTTAGTTACATCGGTGCATAGTTGTGTCAGTGTGTAGTTGAGACTATGTGTAGTGGCGTCAGGGTGTTGTTGCATCAGTGTGTAGTTGCGTCACTGTGTAGTTGTATCAGTGTGTAGTTGTGCAGTGTGTAGTTACATTAGTCTGTAGTTATGTCAGTGTGTAGTTGTGCCAGTGTTTTGTTACGTCAGTGTGTTGTTGTGTCAGTGTGTGTTTGTGTCAGTGTGTGTTTGTGTCAGTGTGTGGTTGTGTCAGTCTCTAATTATAACAGTGTGTAGTTGTGTCAATGTTTAGGTACAACAGTCTGTGGTTGCGTCAGTGTTTAGTTGCATCAGAATGTATTTGTGTCAGTGTGTAGTTGCCTCGGTGTGTGGTTAAATCAGTGTGTAGTTGCATCGGTGTGTATTTGCATCAGTGCGTAGTCATGTCACTGTTTAGTTACATCAGTTTTTTCTTGTGTCAGTGTGTAGTTGCATCAGTGTATAGTTGCATCAGTGTGTTGTTGCATCAGTGTGTAGTTACGACAGTGTTAAGTTGTGTTAGTGTGTAGTTGTTTCAGTGTTTAGTTACATCAGTGTTTAGCTGTGTTAGTATGTTGTTGTGTCAGTGTGTTGTCACGTCAGTGTGTAGTTGCATCAGTGTATAGTTTTGAAAGTGTGTAGTTGTGTCAGTGCGTTGTTGCGTCAGTGTGTAGTTGCGTCGTGTGTTGTTGCATCAGTGTGTAGTTGCATCAGTGTGTTGTTGCATCAGTGTGTAGTTACGACAGTGTTAAGTTGTGTTATTGTGTAGTTGTTTCAGTGTTTAGTTACATCAGTGTTTAGCTGTGTTAGTGTGTTGTTGTGTCAGTGTGTTGTCACGTCAGTGTGTAGTTGTATCAGTGTGTAGTTTTGAAAGTGTGTAGTTGTGTCAGTGCGTTGTTGCATCAGTGTGTAGTTGCATCGTGTGTAGTTACATCAGTGTGTAGTTGTGTCAGTGTGTAGTTACATCAGTGAGTAGTTGCATCAGTGTATAGTTTCTTCAGCGTGTAGTTGTGTAAGTGTGTAGTTGTGTCAGTGCGTTGTTGCCTCAGTATGTAGTTGCATCAGTGTGTAGTTACGTCAGTGTTTAGTTGGATCAGTGTGTAGTTGCGTCAATGTGTAGTTGTGTCAGTGTGTTGTTTCGTCCGTGTGTAGTTACATTAGTCTGTAGTTACGTAGTGTGTAGATGTGTCAGTGTTTAGTTGCGTCAGTCTGTAATTATGCCAGTGTGTAATTGTGTCAGTGTTTAGTTGTGTCAGTGTTTAGTTACGTCAGTTTGTTGTTGCATCAGTCTGTAGTTGCGTCAATGTGTAGTTGCTTCAGTGTATTGTTTCATAAGTATGTAGTTACATCATGTTTAGTTGCATCATTGTATAGTGGCGTCAGTGTGTTGTTCCATCTGTGTGTAGTTGCGTCAGTGTGTAGTTGTGTCAGTGTGTAGTTTTGTCAATGTGTAGTTGTGCCTTGTGTTGTTGCATCAGTATGTAGTTGTGTCAGTGTGCAGCTGCCTCAGTGTGTAGTTACATCAGTGTGTAGTTGTGTCAGTGTGTAGTTGCATTAGTGTGTAGTCGTGTCACTGTTTAGTTACATCAGTGTGTTCTTGTGTCAGTGTGTAGTTGCATCAGTGTATAGTTGCATCTGTGTATAGTTGCATCACTGTGTTGTTGCATCAGTGTTTAGTTACGACAGTGTTATTTTGTGTTAGTGTGTAGTTGTTTCAGTGTTTAGTTACGTCAGTGTGTAGTTGTTTTAGTGTGTAATTGCGACAGTGTGTTGTTGCATCAGTTTGTTTTTGCATCAGTGTGCAGTTGCATCAGTGTGTTGTTGTGTCACTGTATAGTTGCGTCTGTGTGCACTTGCGTCAGTGTGTTGTTGTGTCAGTGTGTAGTTGCGTCAGTTCATAGTTACATCAGTGTGTAGTTGCATCAGTGTATAGTTTCTTCAGCGTGTAGTTGTGTAAGTGTGTAGTTGTGTCAGAGTTTAGTTACATCGGTGCATAGTTGTGTCAGTGTGTAGTTGAGACTGTGTGTAGTGGCGTCAGTGTGTTGTTGTGTCAGTGTGTAGTTGCGCAGTGTGTAGTTACATTAGTCTGTAGTTATGTCAGTGTGTAGTTGTGCCAGTGTTTAGTTACGTCAGTGTGTTGTTGCGTCAGTGTGTGGTTGTGTCAGTGTGTAGTTGTGTCAGTCTCTAATTATAACAGTGTGTAGTTGTGTCAGTGTTTAGGTACAACAGTGTGTAGTTGCGTCAGTGTTTAGCTGTGTCAATGTTTAGTTACGTGAGTCTGTAGTTGTATCAGTGTGTAGTTGCGTCAGTGTCTTGTTGCATCAGTATGTATTTGTGTCAGTGTGTAGTTGCCTCAGTATGTAGTTACATCAGTGTGTAGTTGCGTCGGTGTGTAGTTGCATCAGTGTGTAGTCATGTCACTATTTAGTTACATCAGTGTATAGTTGCATCAGTTTGTTGTTGCATCAGTGTTTAGTTATGACAGTGTTAAGTTGTGTTAGTTTGTAGTTGTTTCAGTGTTTAGTTACTTCAGTGTGTAGTTGTGTCAGTGTCTTTTTGTGTCAGTGTGCAGTGACATCAGTGTGCTGTTGTGTCAGTGTGTCGTTGAGTCAGTGGGTTGTTACATGATTGTTTACTTACGTCAGTGTGTAGTTGCATCAGTTTGTTATTGCTTCAGTATGTTATTGTGTCAGTGTGTTGTTACATCAGTGTGTAGCTGTGTTAGTGTGTTGTGTCAGTGTGTTGTCGCGTCAATGTGTAGTTGCATCAGTGTGTAGTTACGAAAGTGTGTAGTTATGTCAGTGTGTTGTTGCATCAATGTGTTGTTGCGTCGTGTGTTGTTGCATCAGTGTGTAGTTGTGTCAGTATGTAGTTGAATCAGTGTGTAGTTACATCTGTGTGTTCTTGCGTCATTGTGCAGTGACATCAGTGTGCTGTTGTGTCAGTGTATCGTTGAGTCAGTGGGTTGTTACATGAGGGTTTAGTTACGTCAGTGTGTAGTTGCATCAGTTTGTTATTGCTTCAGTATGTTGTTGTGTCAGTGTGTTGTTACATCAGTGTGTAGCTGTGTTAGTGTGTTGTTGTGTCAGTGTGTTGTCACGTCAATGTGTAGTTGCATCAGTGTGTAGTTACGAAAGTGTGTAGTTATGTCAGTGTGTTGTTGCATCAATGTGTTGTTGCATCGTGTGTTGTTGCATCAGGGTGTAGTTGTGTCATTATGTAGTTGAATCAGTGTGTATTTACATCAGTGTGTAGTTGCGTCAGTGTGCAGTTACATCAGTGTGTAGTTGCATCAGTGTGTAGTTGCGTCAACATGTATTTACAAAAGTGTGTTCTTGTGTCAGTGAGTATTTGCCTCAGTATGTAGTTGCATCAGTGTGTTGTTGCTTCCGTGTGTCGTTACGTCAGTGTTTAGTTGGATCAGTGTGTAGTGGCGTCAATGTGTTGTTGCATCAGTTTTTAGTTGCGTCAGTGTGTCATTGTGTCAGTGTGTAGTTGTGCAGTGTGTAGTTACATTAGTCTGTAGTTATGTCAGTGTGTAGTTGTGTCAGTGTTTAGTTACGTCAGGGTGTTGCTGCGTCAGTGTTTAGGTGCATCATGTGTAGTTGTGTCAGTGTGTTGTTTCGTCCGTGTGTAGACACATTAGTCTGTAGTTACGTAGTGTGTAGTTGTGTCAGTGTTTAGTTGCATCAGTTTTTTGTTGCATCAGTGTGTAGTTGCGTCAATGTGTAGTTGCGTCAATGTGTTGTTGCATCAGTGTGTAGATTTGTCATTGTTTATTTGAGTCAGTGTGTAGTTGCATCAGTGTCTAGTTGCTTCAGTGTATAGTTGCATCAGTGTGTAGTTGCATAACCGTGCAGTTACATCAGTGTGTTCTTGTGTCACTGTGTAGATGCATCAGTATATAGTTGCATCAGTGTGTTGTTGCGACAGTGTGTAATTACATCAGTGTTTAGTTGCATCAGTGTGTCGTGGCGTCAGTGTGTTGTTGCATCAGTGTGTGGTTGTGTCAGCGTGTAGTTGTGTCAGTGTGTTGTTTTGTCCGTGTGTAGTTACATTAGTCTGTAGTTACGTAGTGTGTAGAAGTGTCAGTGTTTAGTTACGTCAGTCTCTAATTATACCAGTGTGTAGTTGTGTCAGTGTTTAGGTATGTCAGTGTGTAGTTGCGTCAGTGTATAGTTGTGTCAATGTTTAGTTACGTCAGTCTGTAGTTGTATCAGTGTGTAGTTGCATCAGTGTGTGGTTGCATCAGTGCATTGTTGCGTCTGTGTGTTGTTGCATCAGTGTGTAGTTGCATCACTTTGTTGTTGCATCAGTGTGTAGTTGTGCCAGTGTGTAGTTGCACAGTGTGTAGTTACATTAGTCTGTAGTTATGTCAGTGTGTAGTTGTGCCAGTGTTTAGTTACATCAGTGTGTTGTTGCATCAGAGTGTAGTTGTATCAGTGTGTAGTTGTGTCAGTGTGTTATTTCGTCTGTGTGCAGTTACATTAGTCTGTAGTTAAGTAGTGTTTAGTTGTGTCAGTGTTTAGTTACGTCAGTCGCTAATTAAACCAGTGTGTAGGTGTGTCAGTGTTTAGTTACGTCAGTGCATAGCTGTGTCAGTGTTTAGTTGTGTCAATGTTTAATTACGTCAGTCTGTAGTTGTATCAGTGTGTATTTGCGTCAGTGTGTAGTTGAATCAGTGCGTTGTTGCATCAGTGTGTTGTTGCATCAGTGTGTAGTTGCATCAGTGTGTTGTTGTGTCACTGTATAGCTGCATCTGTGTGTACTTGTGTCAGAGTGTTGTTGCGTCAGAATGTAGTTGCGTCAATGCTTAGTTACATCAGTGTGTAGTTGCATCAGTGTGTAGTTGCATCAGTGTGTAGATGTGCCAGTGTGTAGTTGTGTCATTGTTTAGTTACATTCTTTTGTAGTTGTGTCAATGTGTAGTTGCGACTGTGTGTAGTTGCGTCAGTGTGTTGTTGCATCAGTGTGTAGTTCCGTCAGTGCTTATTTGCGTCAGTGTGTAGTGCTGTCAGTGTGTAGTTGCATCATTGTGTAGTTGCGACTCTGTGTGGTTGCAACACTGTGTTGTTGCATCACTATAATGTTGCGTCAGTGTTGCATCAGCGTGTAGTTTCGACAGTGTTTAGTTGTCTTAGTGTTTAGTTGTTTCAGTGTTTAGTTATGTCAGTGTGTAGTTATGTCAGTGTATAAATGTGACAGTGTGTTGTTGCGTCTGTGTGTTTTTGCATCAGTGTGTAGTTGCATCAGTGTGTTGTTGTGTCACTGTATAGTTGCGTCTCTGTGTACATGCGTCAGTGTGTTGTTGCGTCAGTGTGTAGTTGCTTCTGTGCTTAGTTACATCAGTGTGTAGTTGCATCAGTGTGTAGTTTCTTCAGCGTGTAGTTGTGTAAGTGTGTAGTTGTGTCAGTGTTTAGTTACATCGGTGCATATTTGTGTCAGTGTGTAGTTGTGCTAGTGTTTAGTAACGTCAGTGTGTTGTTGCGTCAGTGTGTGGTTGTGTCAGTGTGTAGTTGTGTCAGTCTCTAATTATAACAGTGTGTAGTTGTGTCAGTGTTTACGTAAAAAAGTGTGTGGTTGCGTCAGTGTGTAGTTGTGTCAATGTTTAGTTACGTGAGTCTGTAGTTGTATCAGTGTGTAGTTGTGTCAGTGTCTTGTTGCATCAGTATGTATTTGTGTTAGTGTGTAGTTGTTTCAGTGTTTAGTTACGTCAGTGTGTAGTTGTGTCAGTGTGTAATTGCGACAGTGTGTTGTTGCGTCAGTGTGTTTTTGCATCAGTGTGAAGTTACATCAGTGTGTTGTTGTGTCACTGTATAGTTGCGTCTGTGTGTACTTGCGTCAGTGTGTTGTTGCATCAGTGTGTATTTTCTTCAGCGTGTAGTTCTGTAAGTGTGTAGTTGTGTCAGTGTTTAGTTACATCGGTGCATTGTTGTGTCAGTGTGTAGTTGAGCCTGTGTGTAGTGGCGTCAGTGTGTTGTTGCATCAGTGTGTAGTTGCGTCACTGTGTAGTTGCGTCAGTGCTTAGTTACATCAGTGTGTAGTTGCATCTGTGTGTATTTTCTTCAGCGTGTAGTTCTGTAAGTGTGTAGTTGTGTCAGTGTTTAGTTACATCGGTGCATAGTTGTGTCAGTGTGTAGTTGAGCCTGTGTGTAGTGGCGTCAGTGTGTTGTTGCATCAGTGTGTAGTTGCGTCACTGTGTAGTTATGTCAGTGTGTAGTTGTGCAGTGTGTAGTTACATTAGTCTGTAATTTTGTCAGTGCGTAGTTGTGCCAGTGTTTAGTTACGTCAGTGTGTTGTTGCGTCAGTGTGTGGTTGTGTCAGTGTGTAGTTGTGTCAGTCTCTAATTAAAACAGTGTGTAGTTGTGTCAGTGTTTAGGTACAACAGTGTGTGGTTGCGTCAGTGTTTAGTTGTATCAATGTTTAGTTACGTCAGTCTGTAGTTGTATCAGTGTGTAGTTGCGTCAGTGTGTAGTTGTGTCAGTGCGTTGTTGCATCAGTGTGTTGTTGCAATCAGTGTGTAGTTGCATCAGTTTGTGGTTGTGTCACTGTATAGTTGCGGCTGTGTGTACTTGTGTCAGAGTGTTGTTGCGTCAGAGTGTAGTTGCGTCAATGCTTAGTTACATCAGTGTGTAGTTGCATCAGTGTGTAGTTACATCAGTGTGTAGTTGAGTCAGTTTGTAGTTGCATCAGTGTCTAGTCGTGTCACTGTTTAGTTACATCAGTGTGTTCTTGAGTCAGTGTGTAGTTGCATCAGTGTATAGTTGCATCAGTGTGTTGTTGCATCAGTGTGTAGTTACGAAAGTGTTTAGTTGTGTTAGTGTGTAGTTGTTTCAGTGTTTACTTACATCAGTGTGTAGTTGTGTCAGTGTCTTTTTGTGTCAGTGTGTAGTGACATCAGTGTGCTGTTGTGTCAGTGTGTCGTTGAGGCAGTGGGTTGTTACGTGAGTCTTTACTTACGTCAGTGCGTAGTTGCATCAGTTTGTTATTGCTTCAGTATGTTGTTGTGTCAGTGTGTTGTTACATCAGTGTGTAGCTGCGTTAGTTTGTTGTTGTGTCAATGTGTTGTCGCGTCAATGTGTAGTTGAATCAGTGTGTAGTTACGAAAGTGTGTAGTTGTGTCAGTGTGTTGTTGCATCAATGTGTAGTTGTGTCGTGTGTTGTTTCATCAGTGTGTAGTTGTGTCAGTATGTAGATGAATCAGTGTGTAGTTACATCTGTGTGTAGTTGTGTCAGTGTGTAGTTACATCAGTGTGTAGTTGCATCAGTGTGTAGTTGCGTCAACATGTATTTACAAAAGTGTGTTTTTGTGTCAGTGTGTATTTGCCTCAGTATGTAGTTGCATCAGTGTGTTGTTGCATCCGTGTGTATTTACATCAGTGTGTTGTTGCGTCGGTGTGTAGTTGCATCATTGTGTAGTTGCATCAGTGTGTTGTTGCATCAGTGTTTAGTTACGACAGTGTTAAGTTAGGTTAGTGTGTAGTTTTTTCAGTATTTACTTACGTCAGTGTGTAGTTGTGTCAGTGTCTTTTTGTGTCAGTGTGTAGTGACATCAGTGTGCTGTTTTGTCAGTGTATCGTTGAGTCAGTGGGTTGTTACGTGAGTGTTTACTTACGTCAGTGCGTAGTTGCATCAGTTTGTTATTGCTTCAGTATGTTGTTGTGTCAGTGTGTTGTTACATCAGTGTGTAGCTGCGTTAGTGTGTTGTGTCAGTGTGTTGTCGCGTCAATGTGTATTTGCATCAGTGTGTAGTTACGAAAGTGTGTAGTTGTGTCAGTGTGTTGTTGCATCAATGTGTAGTTGCATCGTGTGTTGTTTCATCAGTGTGTAGTTGTGTCAGTATGTAGTTGAATCAGTGTGTAGTTACATCTGTGTGTAGTTGTGTCAGTGTGTAGTTACATCAGTGTGTAGTTGCATCAGTGTGTAGTTGCGTCAACATGTATTTACAAAAGTGTGTTTTTGTGTCAGTGTGTATTTGCCTCAGTATGTAGTTTCATCAGTGTGTTGTTGCATCCGTGTGTAGTTACGTCAGTGTTTAGTTGGATCAGTGTGTAGTGGCGTCAGTGTGTTGTTGCATCAGTGTTTAGTTGCGTCAGTGTGTCATTGTGTCAGTGTGTATTTGTGTCAGTGTTTAGGTACAACAGTGAGTCGTTGCGTCAGTGTTTAGTTGCGTCAATGTTTAGTTACGTCAGTCTGTGGTTGTATCAGTATGTATTTGCGTCAGTGTCTTGTTGCATCAGTATGTATTTGTGTCAGTGTGTAGTTGCCTCAGTGTGTAATTACATCATTGTGTAGTTGTGTCAGTGTGTAGTTGCATCAGTGTGTAGTCGTGTCACTGTTTAATTACATCAGTGTGTTCTTGTGTCAGTGTGTAGTTGCATCAGTGTGTAGTTGCATCAGTGTGTTGTTGCATCAGTGTGTAGTTACGACAGTGTTTAGTTGTGTTAGTGTGTAGTTGTTTCAGTGTTTAGTTACGTCAGTGTGTACTTGTGTCAAAGTCTAGAGGTGTCAGTGTGTAGTGACATCAGTGTGCTGTTGTGTCATTTTGTAGTTGAGTCAGTGTGTTGTTACATGAGTGTTTAATTACGTCAGTGTGTAGTCGCATCAGTTTGTTGTTGCTTCAGTGTGTTGTTGTGTCAGTGTCTTGTTACATCTGTGTGTAGATGTGTTAGTGTGTTGTGTCAGTGTGTTGTTGCATCAGTGTGTAGTTGCATCAGCGTGCAGTTACGTCAGTGCGTAGTTGTTTCAGTGTGTTGTTGCATCAGTGTTTAGTTGCGTCAGTGTGTAGTTGTGTCACTGTGTTGTTGTGTCACTGTATAGTTGCATCTGTGTGTAATTGCGTCAGTGGGTTGTTGCGTCAGTGTGTAGTTGCGTCAGTTCTTACTTACATCAGTGTGTAGTTGCATCAGTGTATAGTTTCTTCAGCGTGTAGTTGTGTAAGTGTGTAGTTGTGTCAGAGTTTAGTGATATCGGTGCATAGTTGTGTCAGTGTGTATTTGAGACAGTGTGTAGTGGCGTCAGTGTGTTGTTGCATCAGTGTGTAGTTGCGTCACTGTGTAGTTGTGTCAGTGTGTATTTGCGCAGTGTGTAGTTACATTAGTCTGTAGTTATGTCAGTGTGTAGTTGTGCCAGTGTTTAGTTACGTCAGTGTGTTGTTGCGTCAGTGTGTGGTTGTGTCAGTGTGTAGTTGTGTCAGTCTCTAATTATAACAGTGTGTAGTTGTGTCAGTGTTTAGGTACAACAGTGTGTAGTTGCGTCAGTGTTTAGTTGTGTCAATGTTTAGTTACTTGAGTCTGTAGTTGTATCATTGTGTAGTTGCGTCAGTGTCTTGTTGCATCAGTATGTATTTGTATCAGTGTGTAGTTGCCTCAGTGTGTAGTTACATCATTGTGTAGTTGCGTCGGTGTGTAGTTGCATCAGTGTGTAGTCATGTCACTGTTTAGTTATATCAGTGTATTGTTGCATCAGTGTGTTGTTGCATCAGTGTTTAGTTACGACAGTGTTAAGTTGTGTTAGTGTGTAGTTGTTTCATTGTTTACTTACGTCAGTGTGTAGTTGTGTCAGTGTCTTTTTGTGTCAGTGTGTAGTGACATCAGTGTGCTGTTGTGTCAGTGTGTCGTTGAGTCAGTGGGTTGTTATTTGAGTGTTTACTTACATCAGTGCGTAGTTGCATCAGTTTGTTATTGCTTCAGTATGTTGTTGTGTCAGTGTGTTGTTACATCAGTGTGTAGCTGCGTTAGTGTGTTGTTGTGTCAGTGTGTTGTTGCATCAATGTGTAGTTGCGTCGTGTGTTGTTTCATCAGTGTGTAGTTGTGTCAGTATGTAGTTGAATCAGTGTGTAGTTACATCTGTGTGTAGTTGTGTCAGTGTGTAGTTACATCAGTGTGTAGTTGCATCAGTGTGTAGTTGCATCAACATGTATTTACAAAAGTGTGTTCTTGTGTCAGTGTGTATTTGCCTCAGTATGTAGTTGCATCAGTGTGTTGTTGCATCCGTGTGTAGTTACGTCAGTGTTTAGTTCGATCAGTGTGTAGTGGCGTCAGTGTGTTGTTGCATCAGTGTTTAGTAGTGTCAGTGTGTCATTGTGTCAGTGTGTATTTGTGTCAGTGTTTAGGTACAACAGTGAGAGGTTGCGTCAGTGTTTAGTTGTGTCAATGTTTAGTTACGTCAGTCTGTGGTTGTATCAGTATGTATTTGCGTCAGTGTCTTGTTGCATCAGTATGTATTTGTGTCAGTGTGTAGTTGCCTCAGTGTGTAATTACATCATTGTGTAGTTGTGTCATTGTGTAGTTGCATCAGTGTGTAGTCGTGTCACTGTTTAGTTACATCAGTGTGTTCTTGTGTCAGTGTGTAGTTGCATCAGTGTGTAGTTGCATCAGTGTGTTGTTGCATTAGTGTGTAGTTACGACAGTGTTTAGTTGTGTTAGTGTGTAGTTGTTTCAGTGTTTAGTTACGTCAGTGTGTACTTGTGTCAAAGTCTAGTTGTGTCAGTGTGTAGTGACATCAGTGTGCTGTTGTGTCAGTGTGTAGTTGAGTCAGTGTGTTGTTACATGAGTGTTTAATTACGTCAGTGTGTAGTCGCATCAGTTTGTTGTTGCGTCAGTGTGTTGTTACATCAGTGTGTAGCTGTGTTAGTGTGTTGTGTCAGTGTGTTGTCGCATCATTGTGTAGTTGCATCAGCGTGTAGTTACGTCAGTGCGTAGTTGTGTCAGTGTGTTGTTGCATCAGTGTTTAGTTGCGTCAGTGTGTATTTGTGTCAGTGTGTAGTTGCCTCAGTGTGTAATTACATCATTGTGTAGTTGTGTCAGTGTGTAGTTGCATCAGTGTGTAGTCGTGTCACTGTTTAGTTACATCAGTGTGTTCTTGTGTCAGTGTGTAGGTGCATCAGTGTGTAGTTGCATCAGTGTGTTGTTGCATCAGTGTGTACTTACGACAGTGTTTAGTTGTGTTAGTGTGTAGTTGTTTCAGTGTTTAGTTACGTCAGTGTGTACTTTTGTCAAAGTCTAGTTGTGTCAGTGTGTAGTGACATCAGTGTGCTGTTGTGTCAGTGTGTAGTTGAGTCAGTGTGTTTTTACATGAGTGTTTAATTACGTCAGTGTGTAGTCGCATCAGTTTGTTGTTGTGTCAGTGTGTTGTTGAGTCAGTGTGTTGTTACATCGGTGTGTAGCTGTGTTAGTGTGTTGTGTCAGTGTGTTGTCGCATCAGTGTGTAGTTGCATCAGCATGTAGTTACGTCAGTGTGTTGTTGTGTCACTGTTTAGTTGCATTTGTGTGTAATTGCGTCAGTGGGTTGTTGCGTCATTGTGTAGTTGTGTCAGTTCTTACTTACATCAGTGTGTAGTTGCATCAGTGTATAGTTTCTTCAGCGTGTAGTTGTGTAAGTGTGTAGTTGTGTCAGAGTTTAGTTACAACGGTGCATAGTTGTGTCAGTGTGTAGTTGAGACTGTGTGTAGTGGCGTCAGTGTGTTGTTGCATCAGTGTGTAGTTGTGTCACTTTGTAGTTGTGTCAGTGTGTAGTTGCGCAGTGTGTAGTTACATTAGTTTGTAGTTATGTCAGTGTGTAGTTGTGCCAGTGTTTAGTTACGTCAGTGTGTTGTTGCATCAGTGTGTGGTTGTGTCAGTGTGTAGTTGTGTCAGTCTCTAATTATAACAGTGTGTAGTTGCATCAGTGTTTAGGTACAACAGTGTGTAGTTGTGTCAGTGTTTAGTTGTGTCAATGTTTAGTTACTTGAGTCTGTAGTTGTATCATTGTGTAGTTGCGTCAGTGTCTTGTTGCATCGTTATGTATTTGTGTCAGTGTGTAGTTGCCTCAGTGTGTAGTTACATCAGTGTGTAGTTGCGTCGGTGTGTAGTTGCATCAGTGTGTAGTCATGTCACTGTTTAGTTACATCAGTGTATAGTTGCATCAGTGTGTTGTTGCATCAGTGTGTAGTTACGACAGTGTTAAGTTGTGTTAGTGTGTAGTTGTTTCAGTGTTTACTTACGTCAGTGTGTAGTTGTGTCAGTGTCTTTTTGTGTCAGTGTGTAGTGACATCAGTGTGCTGTTGTGTCAGTGTGTCGTTGAGTCAGTGGGTTGTTACTTGAGTGTTTACTTACATCAGTGCGTAGTTGCATCAGTTTGTTATTGCTTCAGTATGTTGTTGTGTCAGTGTGTTGTTACATCAGTGTGTAGCTGTGTTAGTGTGTTTTTGTGTCAGTGTGTTGTCGCGTCAATGTGTATTTGCATCAATGTGTAGTTACGAAAGTGTGTAGTTGTGTCAGTGTGTTGTTGCATCAATGTGTAGTTGCGTCGTGTGTTGTTTCATCAGTGTGTAGTTGTGTCAGTATGTAGTTGAATCAGTGTGTAGTTACATCTGTGTGTAGTTGTGTTAGTGTGTAGTTACATCAGTGTGTAGTTGCATCAGTGTGTAGTTGCGTCAACATGTATTTACAAAAGTGTGTTCTTGTGTCAGTGTGTATTTGCCTCCATATGTAGTTGCATCAGTGTGTTGTTGCATCCATGTGTAGTTACGTCAGTGTGCCATTGTTTCAGTGTGTATTTGTGTCAGTGTTTAGGTACAACAGTGAGTGGTTGCGTCAGTGTTTAGTTGTGTCAATGTTTAGTTACGTCAGTCTGTGGTTGTATCAGTATGTATTTGCGTCAGTGTCTTGTTGCATCAGTATGTATTTGTGTCAGTGTGTAGTTGCCACAGTGTGTAATTACATCATTGTGTAGTTGTGTCAGTGTGTAGTTGCATCACTGTGTAGTCGTGTCACTGTTTAATTACATCAGTGTGTTCTTGTGTCAGTGTGTAGTTGCATCAGTGTGTAGTTACATCTTTGTGTAGTTGTGTCGGTGTGTAGTTTCATCAGTGTGTAGTCATGTCACTGTTTAGTTACATCAGTGTATAGTTGCATCAGTGTGTTGTTCCAGCAGTGTGTAGTTACGACAGTGTTAAGTTGTGTTAGTGTGTAGTTGTTTCAGTGTTTACTTACGTCAGTGTGTAGTTGTGTCAGTGTCTTTTTGTGTCAGTGTATAGTGACATCAGTGTGCTGCTGTGTCAGTGTGTCATTGAGTCAGTGGGTTGTTACGTGAGTGTTTACTTACATCAGTGCGTAGTTGCATCAGTTTGTTATTGCTTCAGTATGTTGTTGTGTCAGTGTGTTGTTACATCAGTGTGTAGCTGCGTTAGTGTGTTGTTGTGTCAGTGTGTTGTCGCGTCAATGTGTATTTGCATCAGTGTGTAGTTACGAAAGTGTGTAGTAGTGTCAGTGTGTTGTTGCATCAATGTGTAGTTGCATCGTGTGTTGTTTCATCAGTGTGTAGTTGTGTCAGTACGTAGTTGAATCAGTGTGTAGTTACATCTGTGTGTAGTTGTGTCAGTGTGTAGTTACATCAGTGTGTAGTTGCATCAGTGTGTAGTTGCATCAACATGTATTTACAAAAGTGTGTTCTTGTGCCAGTGTGTATTTGCCTCAGTATGTAGTTGCATCAGTGTGTTGTTGCATCCGTGTGTAGTTACTTCAGTGTTTAGTTGGATCAGTGTGTAGTGGCATCAGTGTGTTGTTGCATCAGTGTTTAGTTGTGTCAGTGTGTCATTGTGTCAGTGTGTATTTGTGTCAGTGTTTAGGTACAACAGTGATTGGTTGCGTCAGTGTTTGCATCAACATGTTACATCAACAACATGTTGCATCAACATGTATTTACAAAAGTGTGTTCTTGTGCCAGTGTGTATTTGCCTCAGTACGTAGTTGCATCAGTGTTTAGTTGCATCAGTGTGTTGTTGTGTCAGTGTGTAGTAGTGCAGTGTGTTGTTACATTAGTCTGTATTTATGTCAGTGTGTAGTTGTTTCAGTGTTTTGTTACATCAGTGTGCTGCCGTGTCAGTGTGTAGGTGCATCCTGTGTAGTTGTGTTAGTGTGTTGTTTCGGCCGTGTGTAATTACATTAGTCTGTAGTTACATAGTGTGTAGTTGTGTCAGTGTTTAGTTACGTCAGTCTGTAATTATGAAAGTGTATAGTTGCATCAGTGTGTTGTTGCATCAGTGTGTAGTTACGTCAGTGTGTAGTTGTGTAAGTGTATAATTTGTGACAGTGTGTTGTTGCGTCAGTGTGTTTTTGCATCAGTGTGTAGTGGCATCAGTGTGATGTTGTGTCACTGTATAGTTGTGTCTGTGTGTACTTGCGTCAGTGTGTTGTTGCGTCAGTGTGTAGTTGCATCAGTGCTTAGTTACATCTGTGTAGTTGCATCAGTGTGTAGTTTCTTCAGCGTGTAGTTGTGTAAGTGTGTAGTTGTGTCAGTGTTTAGTTACATCGGTGCATAGTTGTGTCAGTGTGTAGTTGAGACTGTGTGTAGTGGCGTCAGTGTGTTGTTGCATCAGTGTGTAGTTGCGTCACTGTGTAGTTGTGTCAGTGTGTAGTTGCACATTGTGCAGTTACATTAGTCTGTGGTTATGTCAATGTGTAGTTGTGCCAGTGTTTAGTTACGTCAGTGTGTTGTAGCGTCAGTGTGTGGTTGTGTCAGTGTGTAGTTGTGTCAGTCTCTAATTATAACAGTGTGTAGTTGTGTCAGTGTTTAGATACAACAGTGTGTGGTTTTGTCAGTGTTTAGTTGTGTCAATGTTTAGTTACGTCAGTCTGTGGTTGTATCAGTGTGTAGTTGCGTCAGTGTCTTGTTGCATCAGTATGTATTTGTGTCAGTGTGTAGTTGCCTCAGTGTGTAGTTACATCAGTGTGTAGTTGCATCGGTGTGTAGTTGCATCAGTGTGTAGTCATGTCACTGTTTAGTTACATCAATGTGTTCTTGTGTCAGTGTGTAGTTGCATCAGAGTATAGTTGCGTCAGTGTGTTGTTGCATCAGTGTGTAGTTACGACAGTGTTAAGTTGTGTTAGTGTGTAGTTGTTTCAGTGTTTAGTTACGTCAGTGTGTAGTTGTGTCAGTGTGTAATTGCGACAGTGTGTTGTTGCGTCAGTGTGTTTTTGCATCAGTGTGTAGTTGCATCAGTGTGTAGTTGCGTCAGTGCTTAGTTACATCAGTGTGTAGTTGCATCAGTGTGTAGTTTCTTCAGCGTGTAGTTGTGTAAGTGTGTAGTTGTGTCAGTGTTTAGTTACATCGGTGCATAGTTGTGTCAGTGTGTAGTTGAGACTGTGTGTAGTGGTGTCAGTGTGTTGTTGCATCAGTGTGTAGTTGCCTCACTGTGTAGTTGTGTCAGTGTGTAGTTGCACAGTGTGTAGTTACATTAGTCTGTAGTTATGTCAGTGTGTAGTTGTGCCAGTGTTTAGATACGTCAGTGTGTTGTAGCGTCAGTGTGTGGTTGTGTCAGTGTGTAGTTGTGTCAGCCTCTAATTATAACAGTGTGTATTTGTGTCAGTGTTTAGGTACAACAGTGAGTGGTTGTGTCAGTGTTTAGTTGTGTCAATGTTTAGTTACGTCAGTCTGTGGTTGTATCAGTATGTATTTGCGTCAGTGTCTTGTTGCATCAGTATGTATTTGTGTCAGTGTGTAGTTGCCTCAGTGTGTAATTACATCATTGTGTAGTTGTGTCATTGTGTAGTTGCATCAGTGTGTAGTCGTGTCACTGTTTAGTTACATCAGTGTGTTCTTTTGTCAGTGTGTAGTTGCATCAGTGTGTAGTTGCATCAGTGTGTTGTTGCATCATTGTGTAGTTACGACAGTGTTTAGTTGTGTTAGTGTGTAGTTGTTTCATTGTTTAGTTACGTCAGTGTGTACTTGTGTCAATGTCTAGTTATGTCAGTGTGTAATGACTTCAGTGTGCTGTTGTGTCACTGCGTAGTTGAGTCAGTGTGTTGTTACATGAGTGTTTAATTACGTCAGTGTGTAGTCGCATCAGTTTGTTGTTGCGTCAGTGTGTTGTTGTGTCAGTGTGTTGTTACATCAGTGTGTAGCTGTGTTAGTGTGTTGTGTCAGTGTGTTGTCGCATCATTGTGTAGTTGCATCAGCGTGTAGTTACGTCAGTGCGTAGTTGTATCAGTGTGTTGTTGCATCAGTGTTTAGTTGCGTCAGTGTGTATTTGTGTCAGTGTGTAGTTGCCTCAGTGTGTAATTACATCATTGTGTAGTTGTGTCAGTGTGTAGTTGCATCAGTGTGTAGTCGTGTCACTGTTTAATTACATCAGTGTGTTCTTGTGTCAGTGTGTAGTTGCATCAGTGTGTAGTTGCATCAGTGTGTTGTTGCATCAGTGTGTAGTTACGACAGTGTTTAGTTTTGTTAGTGTGTAGTTGTTTCAGTGTTTAGTTACGTCAGTGTGTACTTGTGTCAAAGTCTAGTTGTGTCAGTGTGTAGTGACATCAGTTTGCTGTTGTGTCAGTGTTTATTTGAGTCAGTGTGTTGTTACATGAGTGTTTAATTACGTCAGTGTGTAGTCGCATCAGTTTGTTGTTGCGTCAGTGTGTTGTTACATCATTGTGTAGCTGTGTTAGTGTGTTGTGTCAGTGTGTTGTCGCATCATTGTGTAGGTGCATCAGCGTGTAGTTATCTCAGTGCGTAGTTGTGTCAGTGTGTTGTTGCATCAGTGTTTAGTTGCGTCAGTGTGTAGTTGTGTCAGTGTGTTGTTGTGTCACTGTATAGTTGCATCTGTGTGTAATTGCGTCAGTGGGTTGTTGTGTCAGTGTGTAGTTGCGTCAGCTCTTAGTTACACCAGTGTGTAGTTGCATCAGTGTATAGTTTCTTCAGCGTGTAGTTGTGTAAGTGTGTAGTTGTGTCAGAGTTTAGTTACATCGGTGCATAGTTGTGTCAGTGTGTAGTTGAGACTATGTGTAGTGGAGTCAGTGTGTTGTTGCATCAGTGTGTAGTTGCATCACTGTGTAGTTGTGTCAGTGTGTAGTTGCGCAGTGTGTAGTTACATTAGTCTGTAGTTATGTCAGTGTGTAGTTGTGCCAGTGTTTAGTTACGTCAGTGTGTTGTTGCATCAGTGTGTGGTTGTGTCAGTCTCTAATTATAACAGTGTGTAGTTGCATCAGTGTTTAGGTACAACAGTGTGTAGTTGCGTCAGTGTTTAGTTGTGTCAATGTTTAGTTACTTGAGTCTGTAGTTGTATCATTGTGTAGTTGCGTCAGTGTTTTGTTGCATCAGTATGTATTTGTGTCAGTGTGTAGTTGCCTCAGTGTGTAGTTACATCAGTGTGTAGTTGCGTCGGTGTGTAGTTGCATCAGTGTGTAGTCATGTCACTGTTTAGTTACATCAGTGTATAGTTGCATCAGTTTGTTGTTGCATCAGTGTTTAGTTACGACAGTGTTAAGTTGTGTTAGTGTGTAGTTGTTTCAGTGTTTACTTACGTCAGTGTGTAGTTGTGTCAGTGTCTTTTTGTGTCAGTGTGTAGTGACATTAGTGTGCTGTTTTGTCAGTGTGTTGTTGAGTCAGTGGGTTGTTACGTGAGTGTTTACTTACATCAGTGCGTAGTTGCATCAGTTTGTTATTGCTTCAGTATGTTGTTGTGTCAGTGTGTTATTACCTCAGTGTGTAGCTGCGTTAGTGTGTTGTTGTGTCAGTGTGTTGTCGCATCAATGTGTAGTTGCATCAGTGTGTAGTTACGAAAGTGTGTAGTTGTGTCAGTGTGTTGTTGCATCAATGTGTAGTTGCGTCGTGTGTTGTTTCATCAGTGTGTAGTTGTGTCAGTATGTAGTTGAATCAGTGTGTAGTTACATCAGTGTGTAGTTGCGTCAACATGTATTTACAAAAGTGTGTTCTTGTGTCAGTGTGTATTTGCCTCAGTATGTAGTTGCATCAGTGTGTTGTTGCATCCGTGTGTAGTTACGTCAGTGTTTAGTTGGATCAGTGTGTAGTGGCATCATTGTGTTTTTGCATCAGTGTTTAGTTGCGTCAGTGTGTCATTGTGTCAGTGTGTAGTTGTGCAGTGTGTAGTTACATTAGTCTGTAGTTATGTCAGTGTGTAGTTTTGTCAGTGTTTATTTACGTCAGGGTGTTGCTGAGTCAGTTTTTATGTGCATCATGTATAGTTGTGTCAGTGTGTTGTTTCGTCCATGTGTAGATACATTAGTCTTTAGTTACGTAGTCTGTACTTGTGTCAGTGTGTAGTTGCGTCAGTTTGTTGTTGCATCAGTGTGTAGTTGCGTCAATGCGTAGTTGCGTCAATGTGTTGTTGCATCAGTGTGTAGTTTTGTCATTGTTTATTTGAGTCAGTATGTAGTTGCATCAGTGTGCAGTTGCTTCAGTTTATAGTTGCATCAGTGTGTAGTTGCGTAACCGTGCAGTTACATCATTGTGTTCTTGTGTCACTGTGTAGTTGCATCAGTATATTGTTGCATCAGTGTGTAGTTACATCAGTGTTTAGTTGCATCAGTGTGTAGTGGCGTCAGTGTGTTGTTGCATCAGTGTGTAGTTACATAGTGTGTAGAAGTGGCAGTGTTTAGTTACGTCAGTCTCTAATTATACCAGTGTGTACTTGTGTCAGTGTTTAGGTACATTGGTGTGTAGTAGCGTCAGTGTTTAGTTGTGTCAATGTTTAGTTACTTGAGTCTGTAGTTGTATCATTGTGTAGTTGCGTCAGTGTTTTGTTGCATCAGTATGTATTTGTGTCAGTGTGTAGTTGCCTCAGTGTGTAGTTACATCAGTGTGTAGTTGCGTCAGTGTGTAGTCATGTCACTGTTTAGTTACATCAGTGTATAGTTGCATCAGTTTGTTGTTGCATCAGTGTTTAGTTACGACAGTGTTAAGTTGTGTTAGTGTGTAGTTGTTTCAGTGTTTACTTACGTCAGTGTGTAGTTGTGTCAGTGTCTTTTTGTGTCAGTGTGTAGTGACATTTGTGTGCTGTTTTGTCAGTGTGTCGTTGAGTCAGTGGGTTGTTACGTGAGTGTTTACTTACATCAGTGCGTAGTTGCATCAGTTTGTTATTGCTTCAGTATGTTGTTGTGTCAGTGTGTTATTACCTCAGTGTGTAGCTGCGTTAGTGTGTTGTTGTGTCAGTGTGTTGTCGCATCAATGTGTAGTTGCATCAGTGTGTAGTTACGAAAGTGTGTAGTTGTGTCAGTGTGTTGTTGCATCAATGTGTAGTTGCGTCGTGTGTTGTTTCATCAGTGTGTAGTTGTGTCAGTATGTAGTTGAATCAGTGTGTAGTTACATCAGTGTGTAGTTGCGTCAACATGTATTTACAAAAGTGTGTTCTTGTGTCAGTGTGTATTTGCCTCAGTATGTAGTTGCATCAGTGTGTTGTTGCATCCGTGTGTAGTTACGTCAGTGTTTAGTTGGATCAGTGTGTAGTGGCATCATTGTGTTTTTGCATCAGTGTTTAGTTGCGTCAGTGTGTCATTGTGTCAGTGTGTAGTTGTGCAGTGTGTAGTTACATTAGTCTGTAGTTATGTCAGTGTGTAGTTTTGTCAGTGTTTATTTACGTCAGGGTGTTGCTGAGTCAGTTTTTATGTGCATCATGTATAGTTGTGTCAGTGTGTTGTTTCGTCCATGTGTAGATACATTAGTCTTTAGTTACGTAGTCTGTACTTGTGTCAGTGTGTAGTTGCGTCAGTTTGTTGTTGCATCAGTGTGTAGTTGCGTCAATGCGTAGTTGCGTCAATGTGTTGTTGCATCAGTGTGTAGTTTTGTCATTGTTTATTTGAGTCAGTATGTAGTTGCATCAGTGTGTAGTTGCTTCAGTTTATAGTTGCATCAGTGTGTAGTTGCGTAACCGTGCAGTTACATCATTGTGTTCTTGTGTCACTGTGTAGTTGCATCAGTATATTGTTGCATCAGTGTGTAGTTACATCAGTGTTTAGTTGCATCAGTGTGTAGTGGCGTCAGTGTGTTGTTGCATCAGTGTGTAGTTACATAGTGTGTAGAAGTGGCAGTGTTTAGTTACGTCCGTCTCTAATTATACCAGTGTGTACTTGTGTCAGTGTTTAGGTACATTGGTGTGTAGTAGCGTCAGTGTTTAGTTGTGTCAATGTTTAGTTACGTCAGTCTGTAGTTGTATCAGTGTGTAGTTGCGTCAGTGTGTGGTTGCGTCAGTGCATAGTTGCGTCAGTGTGTTGTTGCATCAGTGTGTAGTTACGTCAGTGTGTTGTTGTGTCACTGTATAGTTGCGTCTGTGTGCACTTGCGTCAGTGTGTTGTTGTGTCAGAGAGTAGTTGCGTCAGTGCTTAGTTACATCAGTGTGTATCTGCGTCAGTGTGTAGTTGCATCCGTGTGTATTTGTGCCAGTGTGTAGTTGTGTCATTGTTTACTTACATCGGTGTGTAGTTGTGTCAGTGTATAGTTGCATCAGTGTATAGTTGCATCAGTGTGTTGTTGCATCAGTGTGTAGTTACGGCAGTGTTAAGTTGTGATAGTGTGTAGTTGTTTCAGTGTTTAGTTACGTCAGTGTGTAGTTGTGTCAGTGTCTTTTTGTGTCAGTGTGCTGTTGTGTCAGTGTGTAGTTGAGTCAGTGGGTTGTTACGTGAGTGTTTAATTACGTCAGTGTGTAGCTGCATCAGTTTGTTATTGCTTCAGTATTTTGTTGTGTCAGTGTGTTGTTACATCAGTGTGTAGCTGTGTTAGTGTGTTGTTGTGTCAGTGTGTTGTCACGTCAGTGTGTAGTTGCATCAGTGTGTAGTTACGAAAGTGTCTAGTTGTGTCAGTGCATTTTTGCTTCAGTGTGTAGTTGCTTCGTGTGTTGTTGCATCAGTGTGTAGTTGTGTCAGTATGCAGTTGAATCAGTGTGTAGTTACATCAGTGTGTCGTTGTGTCAGTGTGTAGTTACATCAGTGAGTAGTTGCATCAGTGTGTAGTTGCGTGAACGTGTAGTCACAAAAGTGTGTTCTTGTGTCAGTGTGTATTTGACTCAGTACGTAGTTGCATCAGTGTTTAGTTGCATCAGTGTGTTGTTGTGTCAGTGTGTAGTAGTGCAGTGTGTTGTTACATTAGTCTGTATTTATGTCAGTGTGTAGTTGTTTCAGTGTTTTGTTGCATCAGTGTGCTGCCGTGTCAGTGTGTAGGTGCATCCTGTGTAGTTGTGTTAGTGTGTTGTTTCGGCCGTGTGTAATTACATTAGTCTGTAGTTACATAGTGTGTAGTTGTGTCAGTGTTTAGTTACGTCAGTCTGTAATTATGAAAGTGTATAGTTGCATCAGTGTGTTGTTGCATCAGTGTGTAGTTACGTCAGTGTGTAGTTGTGTCAGTGTATAATTTGCGACAGTGTGTTGTTGCGTCAGTGTGTTTTTGCATCAGTGTGTAGTGGCATCAGTGTGATGTTGTGTCACTGTATAGTTGTGTCTGTGTGTACTTGCGTCAGTGTGTTGTTGCGTCAGTGTGTAGTTGCATCAGTGCTTAGTTACATCTGTGTAGTTGCATCAGTGTGTAGTTTCTTCAGCGTGTAGTTGTGTAAGTGTGTAGTTGTGTCAGTGTTTAGTTACATCGGTGCATAGTTGTGTCAGTGTGTAGTTGAGACTGTGTGTAGTGGCGTCAGTGTGTTGTTGCATCAGTGTGTAGTTGCGTCACTGTGTAGTTGTGTCAGTGTGTAGTTGCACATTGTGCAGTTACATTAGTCTGTGGTTATGTCAGTGTGTAGTTGTGCCAGTGTTTAGTTACGTCAGTGTGTTGTAGCGTCAGTGTGTGGTTGTGTCAGTGTGTAGTTGTGTCAGTCTCTAATTATAACAGTGTGTAGTTGTGTCAGTGTTTAGATACAACAGTGTGTGGTTTTGTCAGTGTTTAGTTGTGTCAATGTTTAGTTACGTCAGTCTGTGGTTGTATCAGTGTGTAGTTGCGTCAGTGTCTTGTTGCATCAGTATGTATTTGTGTCAGTGTGTAGTTGCCTCAGTGTGTAGTTACATCAGTGTGTAGTTGCATCGGTGTGTAGTTGCATCAGTGTGTAGTCATGTCACTGTTTAGTTACATCAATGTGTTCTTGTGTCAGTGTGTAGTTGCATCAGAGTATAGTTGCGTCAGTGTGTTGTTGCATCAGTGTGTAGTTACGACAGTGTTAAGTTGTGTTAGTGTGTAGTTGTTTCAGTGTTTAGTTACGTCAGTGTGTAGTTGTGTCAGTGTGTAATTGCGACAGTGTGTTGTTGCGTCAGTGTGTTTTTGCATCAGTGTGTAGTTGCATCAGTGCTTAGTTACATCAGTGTGTAGTTGCATCAGTGTGTAGTTTCTTCAGCGTGTAGTTGTGTAAGTGTGTAGTTGTGTCAGTGTTTAGTTACATCGGTGCATAGTTGTGTCAGTGTGTAGTTGAGACTGTGTGTAGTGGTGTCAGTGTTTTGTTGCATCAGTGTGTAGTTGCCTCACTGTGTAGTTGTGTCAGTGTGTAGTTGCACAGTGTGTAGTTACATTAGTCTGTAGTTATGTCAGTGTGTAGTTGTGCCAGTGTTTAGATACGTCAGTGTGTTGTAGCGTCAGTGTGTGGTTGTGTCAGTGTGTAGTTGTGTCAGCCTCTAATTATAACAGTGTGTATTTGTGTCAGTGTTTAGGTACAACAGTGAGTGGTTGTGTCAGTGTTTAGTTGTGTCAATGTTTAGTTACGTCAGTCTGTGGTTGTATCAGTATGTATTTGCGTCAGTGTCTTGTTGCATCAGTATGTATTTGTGTCAGTGTGTAGTTGCCTCAGTGTGTAATTACATCATTGTGTAGTTGTGTCATTGTGTAGTTGCATCAGTGTGTAGTCGTGTCACTGTTTAGTTACATCAGTGTGTTCTTTTGTCAGTGTGTAGTTGCATCAGTGTGTAGTTGCATCAGTGTGTTGTTGCATCATTGTGTAGTTACGACAGTGTTTAGTTGTGTTAGTGTGTAGTTGTTTCAGTGTTTAGTTACGTCAGTGTGTACTTGTGTCAATGTCTAGTTATGTCAGTGTGTAATGACTTCAGTGTGCTGTTGTGTCACTGCGTAGTTGAGTCAGTGTGTTGTTACATGAGTGTTTAATTACGTCAGTGTGTAGTCGCATCAGTTTGTTGTTGCGTCAGTGTGTTGTTGTGTCAGTGTGTTGTTACATCAGTGTGTAGCTGTGTTAGTGTGTTGTGTCAGTGTGTTGTCGCATCATTGTGTAGTTGCATCAGCGTGTAGTTACGTCAGTGCGTAGTTGTATCAGTGTGTTGTTGCATCAGTGTTTAGTTGCGTCAGTGTGTATTTGTGTCAGTGTGTAGTTGCCTCAGTGTGTAATTACATCATTGTGTAGTTGTGTCAGTGTGTAGTTGCATCAGTGTGTAGTCGTGTCACTGTTTAATTACATCAGTGTGTTCTTGTGTCAGTGTGTAGTTGCATCAGTGTGTAGTTGCATCAGTGTGTTGCATCAGTGTGTAGTTACGACAGTGTTTAGTTTTGTTAGTGTGTAGTTGTTTCAGTGTTTAGTTACGTCAGTGTGTACTTGTGTCAAAGTCTAGTTGTGTCAGTGTGTAGTGACATCAGTTTGCTGTTGTGTCAGTGTTTATTTGAGTCAGTGTGTTGTTACATGAGTGTTTAATTACGTCAGTGTGTAGTCGCATCAGTTTGTTGTTGCGTCAGTGTGTTGTTACATCATTGTGTAGCTGTGTTAGTGTGTTGTGTCAGTGTGTTGTCGCATCATTGTGTAGGTGCATCAGCGTGTAGTTATCTCAGTGCGTAGTTGTGTCAGTGTGTTGTTGCATCAGTGTTTAGTTGCGTCAGTGTGTAGTTGTGTCAGTGTGTTGTTGTGTCACTGTATAGTTGCATCTGTGTGTAATTGCGTCAGTGGGTTGTTGTGTCAGTGTGTAGTTGCGTCAGCTCTTAGTTACACCAGTGTGTAGTTGCATCAGTGTATAGTTTCTTCAGCGTGTAGTTGTGTAAGTGTGTAGTTGTGTCAGAGTTTAGTTACATCGGTGCATAGTTGTGTCAGTGTGTAGTTGAGACTATGTGTAGTGGAGTCAGTGTGTTGTTGCATCAGTGTGTAGTTGCATCACTGTGTAGTTGTGTCAGTGTGTAGTTGCGCAGTGTGTAGTTACATTAGTCTGTAGTTATGTCAGTGTGTAGTTGTGCCAGTGTTTAGTTACGTCAGTGTGTTGTTGCATCAGTGTGTGGTTGTGTCAGTCTCTAATTATAACAGTGTGTAGTTGCATCAGTGTTTAGGTACAACAGTGTGTAGTTGCGTCAGTGTTTAGTTGTGTCAATGTTTAGTTACTTGAGTCTGTAGTTGTATCATTGTGTAGTTGCGTCAGTGTTTTGTTGCATCAGTATGTATTTGTGTCAGTGTGTAGTTGCCTCAGTGTGTAGTTACATCAGTGTGTAGTTGCGTCGGTGTGTAGTTGCATCAGTGTGTAGTCATGTCACTGTTTAGTTACATCAGTGTATAGTTGCATCAGTTTGTTGTTGCATCAGTGTTTAGTTACGACAGTGTTAAGTTGTGTTAGTGTGTAGTTGTTTCAGTGTTTACTTACGTCAGTGTGTAGTTGTGTCAGTGTCTTTTTGTGTCAGTGTGTAGTGACATTAGTGTGCTGTTTTGTCAGTGTGTTGTTGAGTCAGTGGGTTGTTACGTGAGTGTTTACTTACATCAGTGCGTAGTTGCATCAGTTTGTTATTGCTTCAGTATGTTGTTGTGTCAGTGTGTTATTACCTCAGTGTGTAGCTGCGTTAGTGTGTTGTTGTGTCAGTGTGTTGTCGCATCAATGTGTAGTTGCATCAGTGTGTAGTTACGAAAGTGTGTAGTTGTGTCAGTGTGTTGTTGCATCAATGTGTAGTTGCGTCGTGTGTTGTTTCATCAGTGTGTAGTTGTGTCAGTATGTAGTTGAATCAGTGTGTAGTTACATCAGTGTGTAGTTGCGTCAACATGTATTTACAAAAGTGTGTTCTTGTGTCAGTGTGTATTTGCCTCAGTATGTAGTTGCATCAGTGTGTTGTTGCATCCGTGTGTAGTTACGTCAGTGTTTAGTTGGATCAGTGTGTAGTGGCATCATTGTGTTTTTGCATCAGTGTTTAGTTGCGTCAGTGTGTCATTGTGTCAGTGTGTAGTTGTGCAGTGTGTAGTTACATTAGTCTGTAGTTATGTCAGTGTGTAGTTTTGTCAGTGTTTATTTACGTCAGGGTGTTGCTGAGTCAGTTTTTATGTGCATCATGTATAGTTGTGTCAGTGTGTTGTTTCGTCCATGTGTAGATACATTAGTCTTTAGTTACGTAGTCTGTACTTGTGTCAGTGTGTAGTTGCGTCAGTTTGTTGTTGCATCAGTGTGTAGTTGCGTCAATGCGTAGTTGCGTCAATGTGTTGTTGCATCAGTGTGTAGTTTTGTCATTGTTTATTTGAGTCAGTATGTAGTTGCATCAGTGTGTAGTTGCTTCAGTTTATAGTTGCATCAGTGTGTAGTTGCGTAACCGTGCAGTTACATCATTGTGTTCTTGTGTCACTGTGTAGTTGCATCAGTATATTGTTGCATCAGTGTGTAGTTACATCAGTGTTTAGTTG
This sequence comes from Carcharodon carcharias, assembly GCF_017639515.1. Lineage (NCBI taxonomy): Eukaryota > Metazoa > Chordata > Chondrichthyes > Lamniformes > Lamnidae > Carcharodon > Carcharodon carcharias. The sequence continues at coordinate 10,005,161 of NC_054478.1, read as the reverse complement.
CATCAGTGTGTAGTGGCGTCAGTGTGTTGTTGCATCAGTGTGTAGTTACATAGTGTGTAGAAGTGGCAGTGTTTAGTTACGTCAGTCTCTAATTATACCAGTGTGTACTTGTGTCAGTGTTTAGGTACATTGGTGTGTAGTAGCGTCAGTGTTTAGTTGTGTCAATGTTTAGTTACGTCAGTCTGTAGTTGTATCAGTGTGTAGTTGCGTCAGTGTGTAGTTACGTCAGTGTGTTGTTGTGTCACTGTATAGTTGCGTCTGTGTGCACTTGCGTCAGTGTGTTGTTGTGTCAGAGAGTAGTTGCGTCAGTGCTTAGTTACATCAGTGTGTATCTGCGTCAGTGTGTAGTTGCATCCGTGTGTATTTGTGCCAGTGTGTAGTTGTGTCATTGTTTACTTACATCGGTGTGTAGTTGTGTCAGTGTATAGTTGCATCAGTGTATAGTTGCATCAGTGTGTTGTTGCATCAGTGTGTAGTTACGGCAGTGTTAAGTTGTGATAGTGTGTAGTTGTTTCAGTGTTTAGTTACGTCAGTGTGTAGTTGTGTCAGTGTCTTTTTGTGTCAGTGTGCTGTTGTGTCAGTGTGTAGTTGAGTCAGTGGGTTGTTACGTGAGTGTTTAATTACGTCAGTGTGTAGCTGCATCAGTTTGTTATTGCTTCAGTATTTTGTTGTGTCAGTGTGTTGTTACATCAGTGTGTAGCTGTGTTAGTGTGTTGTTGTGTCAGTGTGTTGTCACGTCAGTGTGTAGTTGCATCAGTGTGTAGTTACGAAAGTGTCTAGTTGTGTCAGTGCATTTTTGCTTCAGTGTGTAGTTGCTTCGTGTGTTGTTGCATCAGTGTGTAGTTGTGTCAGTATGCAGTTGAATCAGTGTGTAGTTACATCAGTGTGTCGTTGTGTCAGTGTGTAGTTACATCAGTGAGTAGTTGCATCAGTGTGTAGTTGCGTGAACGTGTAGTCACAAAAGTGTGTTCTTGTGTCAGTGTGTATTTGACTCAGTACGTAGTTGCATCAGTGTTTAGTTGCATCAGTGTGTTGTTGTGTCAGTGTGTAGTAGTGCAGTGTGTTGTTACATTAGTCTGTATTTATGTCAGTGTGTAGTTGTTTCAGTGTTTTGTTACATCAGTGTGCTGCCGTGTCAGTGTGTAGGTGCATCCTGTGTAGTTGTGTTAGTGTGTTGTTTCGGCCGTGTGTAATTACATTAGTCTGTAGTTACATAGTGTGTAGTTGTGTCAGTGTTTAGTTACGTCAGTCTGTAATTATGAAAGTGTATAGTTGCATCAGTGTGTTGTTGCATCAGTGTATAGTTACGTCAGTGTGTAGTTGTGTCAGTGTATAATTTGCGACAGTGTGTTGTTGCGTCAGTGTGTTTTTGCATCAGTGTGTAGTGGCATCAGTGTGATGTTGTGTCACTGTATAGTTGTGTCTGTGTGTACTTGCGTCAGTGTGTTGTTGCGTCAGTGTGTAGTTGCATCAGTGCTTAGTTACATCTGTGTAGTTGCATCAGTGTGTAGTTTCTTCAGCGTGTAGTTGTGTAAGTGTGTAGTTGTGTCAGTGTTTAGTTACATCGGTGCATAGTTGTGTCAGTGTGTAGTTGAGACTGTGTGTAGTGGCGTCAGTGTGTTGTTGCATCAGTGTGTAGTTGCGTCACTGTGTAGTTGTGTCAGTGTGTAGTTGCACATTGTGCAGTTACATTAGTCTGTGGTTATGTCAGTGTGTAGTTGTGCCAGTGTTTAGTTACGTCAGTGTGTTGTAGCGTCAGTGTGTGGTTGTGTCAGTGTGTAGTTTTGTCAGTCTCTAATTATAACAGTGTGTAGTTGTGTCAGTGTTTAGATACAACAGTGTGTGGTTTTGTCAGTGTTTACTTGTGTCAATGTTTAGTTACGTCAGTCTGTGGTTGTATCAGTGTGTAGTTGCGTCAGTGTCTTGTTGCATCAGTATGTATTTGTGTCAGTGTGTAGTTGCCTCAGTGTGTAGTTACATCAGTGTGTAGTTGCATCGGTGTGTAGTTGCATCAGTGTGTAGTCATGTCACTGTTTAGTTACATCAATGTGTTCTTGTGTCAGTGTGTAGTTGCATCAGAGTATAGTTGCGTCAGTGTGTTGTTGCATCAGTGTGTAGTTACGACAGTGTTAAGTTGTGTTAGTGTGTAGTTGTTTCAGTGTTTAGTTACGTCAGTGTGTAGTTGTGTCAGTGTGTAATTGCGACAGTGTGTTGTTGCGTCAGTGTGTTTTTGCATCAGTGTGTAGTTGCATCAGTGTGTAGTTGCGTCAGTGCTTAGTTACATCAGTGTGTAGTTGCATCAGTGTGTAGTTTCTTCAGCGTGTAGTTGTGTAAGTGTGTAGTTGTGTCAGTGTTTAGTTACATCGGTGCATAGTTGTGTCAGTGTGTAGTTGAGACTGTGTGTAGTGGTGTCAGTGTTTTGTTGCATCAGTGTGTAGTTGCCTCACTGTGTAGTTGTGTCAGTGTGTAGTTGCACAGTGTGTAGTTACATTAGTCTGTAGTTATGTCAGTGTGTAGTTGTGCCAGTGTTTAGATACGTCAGTGTGTTGTAGCGTCAGTGTGTGGTTGTGTCAGTGTGTAGTTGTGTCAGCCTCTAATTATAACAGTGTGTATTTGTGTCAGTGTTTAGGTACAACAGTGAGTGGTTGTGTCAGTGTTTAGTTGTGTCAATGTTTAGTTACGTCAGTCTGTGGTTGTATCAGTATGTATTTGCGTCAGTGTCTTGTTGCATCAGTATGTATTTGTGTCAGTGTGTAGTTGCCTCAGTGTGTAATTACATCATTGTGTAGTTGTGTCATTGTGTAGTTGCATCAGTGTGCAGTCGTGTCACTGTTTAGTTACATCAGTGTGTTCTTGTGTCAGTGTGTAGTTGCATCAGTGTGTAGTTGCATCAGTGTGTTGTTGCATCATTGTGTAGTTACGACAGTGTTTAGTTGTGTTAGTGTGTAGTTGTTTCAGTGTTTAGTTACGTCAGTGTGTACTTGTGTCAATGTCTAGTTATGTCAGTGTGTAATGACTTCAGTGTGCTGTTGTGTCAGTGTGTAGTTGAGTCAGTATGTTGTTACATGAGTGTTTTATTACGTCAGTGTGTAGTCGCATCAGTTTGTTGTTGCGTCAGTGTGTTGTTGCGTCAGTGTGTTGTTACATCAGTGTGTAGCTGTGTTAGTGTATTGTGTCAGTGTGTTGTCGCATCAGTGCGTAGTTGCATCAGCGTGTAGTTATGTCAGTGCATAGTTGTGTCAGTGTGTTGTTGTGTCAATGTGTAGTTGTGTCAGTGTGTCTTTTTGTCCATGTGTAGTTAAATTAGTCTGTAGTTACATAGTGTGTAGATGTGTCAGTGTTTAGTTACGTCAGTCTGTAATTATGCCAGTGTGTAGTCGCGTCAGTGTTTAGTTGTGTCAATGTTTAGTTACGTCAGTTTGTTGTTGCATCAGTGTGTAGGTGCGTCAATGTGTAGTTGCTTCAGTTTATAGTTGCATCAGTGTGTAGTTACATCAGTGTTTAGTTGCATCAGTGTGTAGTGGTGTCATTGTGTTGTTGTGTCAGTGTGTAGTTGCGTCAATGTGTAGTTGTTTCATGTGTTGTTGCATCAGTATGTAGCTGTGTCAGTGTGTACTTGCCTCAGTGTCTAGTTACATCAGTGTGTAGTTGCGTCAGTGTGTAGTTGCATCAGTGTGTAGTTGTGTCAATGTGTAGTTGTGTCGTGTGTTGTTGCATCAGTATGTAGTTGTGTCAATGTGTTGTTGCCTCAGTGTGTAATTACATCATTGTGTAGTTGTGTCAGTGTGTAGTTGCATCAGTGTGTAGTCATGTCACTGTTTAATTACATCAGTGTGTTCTTGTGTCAGTGTGTAGTTGCATCAGTGTGTAGTTGCATCAGTGTGTTGTTGCATCAGTGTGTAGTTACGACAGTGTTTACTTGTGTTAGTGTGTAGTTGCTTCAGTGTTTAGTTAAGTCAGTGTGTACTTGTGTCAATGTCTAGTTGTGCCAGTGTGTAGTGACATCATTTTGCTGTTGTTTCATTTTGTAGTTGAGTCAGTGTGTTGTTACATGAGTGTTTAATTACGTCAGTGTGTAGTTGCATCAGTTTGTTGTTGCGTCAGTGTGTTGTTGCGTCAGTGTGTTGTTACATCAGTGTGTAGCTGTGTAAGTGTGTTGTGTCAGTGTGTTGTCGCATCAGTGTGTAGTTGCCTCAGTGTGTAGTTACGTAAGTGCATAGTTGTGTCAGTGTGTTGTTGCATCCGTGTGTAGTTGTGTCGGTGTGTTGTTGAATCAGTGTGTAGTTACATCAGTATGTAGTTCCATCACTGTGTAGTTGGATCAGTGTGTAGTTGCATCAGTGTGTAGTTGTGTCAATGGGTAGATACAAAAGTGTGTTCTTTTGTCAGTGTGTATTTGCCTTAATTTGTATTTGAATCAGTGTGTTGTTGCATCAGTGCTTAGTTACATCAGTGTGTAGTTGCATCAGTGTTTATTTTCTTCAGCGTGTAGTTGTGTAAGTGTGTAAGTGTGTCAGTGTTTAGTTACATCGGTGCATAGTTGTGTCAGTGTGTAGTTGAGACTGTGTGTAGTGGCGTCAGTGTGTTGTTGCATCAGTGTGTAGTTGCGTCACTGTGTAGTTGTGTCAGTGTGTAGTTGCACAGTGTGTAGTTACATTAGTCTGTGGTTATGTCAGTGTGTAGTTGTGCCAGTGTTTAGTTATGTCAGTGTGTTGTAGCGTCAGTGTTTAGTTGTGTCAGTGTGTAGTTGTGTCAGTCTCTAATTATAACAGTGTGTAGTTGTGTCAGTGTTTAGATACAACAGTGTGTAGTTTTGTCAGTGTTTAGTTGTGTCAATGTTTAGTTACGTCAGTCTGTGGTTGTATCAGTGTGTAGTTGCGTCAGTGTCTTGTTGCATCAGTATGTATTTGTGTCAGTGTGTAGTTGCCTCAGTGTGTAGTTACATCAGTGTGTAGTTGCGTCGGTGTGTAGTTGCATCAGTGTGTAGTCATGTCACTGTTTATTTACATCAGTGTGTTCTTGTGTCAGTGTGTAGTTGCATCAGTGTATAGTTGCATCAGTGTGTTGTTGCATCAGTGTGTAGTTACGACAGTGTTAAGTTGTGTTAGTGTGTAGTTGTTTCAGTGTTTAGTTCCGTCAGTGTGTAGTTGTGTCAGTGTGTAATTGCGACAGTGTGTTGTTGCGTCAGTGTGTTTTTGCCTCAGTGTGTAGTTGCATCAGTGTGTTGTTGTGTCACTGTATAGTTGCGTCTGTGTGTACTTGCGTCAGTGTGTTGTTGTGTCAGTGCGTAGTTGTGTCAGTGCTTAGTTACATCAGTGTGTAGTTGCATCAGTGTGTAGTTTCTTCAGCGTGTAGTTGTGTAAGTGTGTAGTTGTGTCAGTGTTTAGTTACATCGGTGCATAGTTGTGTCAGTGTGTAGTTGAGACTGTGTGTAGTGGTGTCAGTGTGTTGTTGCATCAGTGTGTATTTGCGTCACTGTGTAGTTGTGTCAGTGTGTAGTTGCACAGTGTGTAGTTACATTAGTCTGTAGTTATGTCTGTGTGTAGTTGTGCCAGTGTTTAGATACGTCAGTGTGTTGCAGCGTCAGTGTGTGGTTGTGTCAGTGTGTAGTTGTGTAAGCCTCTAATTGTAACAGTGTGTATTTGTCTCAGTGTTTAGGTACAACAGTGAGTGGTTGCGTCAATGTTTAGTTGTGTCAATGTTTAGTTACGCCAGTCTGTGGTTGTATCAGTATGTATTTGCGTCAGTGTGTTGTTGCATCAGTATGTATTTGTGTCAGTGTGTAGTTGCCTCAGTGTGTAATTACATCATTGTGTAGTTGTGTCAGTGTGTAGTTGCATGAGTGTGTAGTCGTGTCACTGTTTAGTTACATCAGTGTGTCCTTGTGTCAGTGTGTAGTTGCATCAGTGTGTAGTTGCATCAGTGTGTTGTTGCATCAGTGTGTAGTTACAACAGTGTTTAGTTGTGTTAGTGTGTAGTTGTTTCAGTTTTTAGTTACGTCAGTGAGTACTTGTGTCAATGTCTAGTTGTGTCAGTGTGTAGTGACATCATTGTGCTGTTGTGTCATTTTGTAGTTGAGTCAATGTGTTGTTACATGAGTGTTTAATTACGTCAGTATGTAGTCGCATCAGTTTGTTGTTGCGTCAGTGTGTTGTTGTGTCAGTGTGTTGTTACATCAGTGTGTAGCTGTGTTAGTGTGTTGTGTCAGTGTGTTGTCACATCAGTGTGTAGGTGCATCAGCGTGTAGTTACGTCAGTGCGTAGTTGTGTCAGTGTGTTGTTGTGTCAATGTGTAGTTGTGCAGTGTGTAGTTACATTAGTTTGTAGTTGTTTCAGTTTGTAGTTGCCTCAGTGTGTAGTTGTGTCAGTGTGTCTTTTTGTCCATGTGTAGTTAAATTAGTCTGTAGTTACATAGTGTGTAGATGTGTCAGTGTTTGGTTACGTCAGTCTTTAATTATGCCAGTGTGTAGTTGCGTCAGTGTTTAGTTATGTCAGTGTTTAGTTACGTCAGTTTGTTGTTGCATCAGTGTGTAGTTGCGTCAATGTGTAGTTGCTTCAGTTTATAGTTGCATCAGTGCATAGTTACATCAGTGTTTAGTTGCATCAGTGTGTAATGGCGTCACTGTGTTGTTGTGTCAGTGTGTAGTTGTGTCAATGTGTAGTTGTTTCGTGTGTTGTTGCATCAGTATGTAGCTGTGTCAGTGTGTACTTGCCTCAGTGTGTAGTTACATCAGTGTGTATTTGCGTCAGTGTGTAGTTGCATCAGTGTGTAGTTGTGTCAATGTGTAGTTGTGTCGTGTGTTGTTGCATCAGTATGTAGTTGTGTCAATGTGTAGTTGCCTCAGTGTGTAATTACATCATTGTGTAGTTGTGTCAGTGTGTAGTTGCATCAGTGTGTAGTCGTGTCATTGTTTAGTTACATCAGTGTATTCTTGTGTCAGTGTGTAGTTGCATCAGTGTGTAGTTGCATCAGTGTGTTGTTGCATCAGTGTGTAGTTACGACAGTGTTTAGTTGTGTTAGTGTGTTGTTGCTTCAGTGTTTAGTTACGTCAGTGTGTACTTGTGTCAATGTCTAGTTGTGCCAGTGTGTAGTGACATCATTGTGCTGTTGTGTCATTTTGTAGTTGAGTCAGTGTGTTGTTACGTGAGTGTTTAATTACGTCAGTGTGTAGTTGCATCAGTTTGTTGTTGCGTCAGTGTGTTGTTGCGTCAGTGTGTTGTTACATCAGTGTGTAGCTGTGTTAGTGTGTTGTGTCAGTGTGCTGTCGCATCAGTGTGTAGTTGCCTCAGTGTGTAGTTACATAAGTGCATAGTTGTGTCAGTGTGTTGTTGCATCCGTGTGTAGTTGTGTCAATGTGTTGTTGAATCAGTGTGTAGTTACATCAGTATGTAGTTCCATCACTGTGTATTTGCATCAGTGTGTTGTTGCATCAGTGTGTAGTAGTGTCAGTGTGTTGTTGCATCAGTGTGTAGTTTCTTCAGCGTGTAGTTGTGTCAGTGTGTAGTTGTGCAGTGTGTAGTTACATTAGTCTGAAGTTATGTCAGTGTGTAGTTGTGTCAGTGTGTTTTTGCATCAGAGTGTAGTGGTGTCAGTGTGTTGTTGCATCAGTGTTTATTTGCGTCAGTGTGTAATTGTGTCAGTGCGTAGTTGTACAGTGTGTAGTTACATTAATCTGTAGTTATGTCAGTGTATAGTTGTGTCAGTGTTTAGTTACGTCAGTGTGTTGTTGCATCAGTGTGTAGTTGCATCAGTGTGTAGTTGGGTCAGTGTGTTGTTTCGTCCGTGTGTAGTTGCATTAGTCTGTGGTTACCTAGTGTGCAGATGTGTCAGTATTTAGTTACGTCAGTCTGTAATTATGCCAGTGCGTAGGTGCGTCAGTGTTTAGTTGTGTCAGTGTTTAGTTACATCAGTTTGTTGTTGCATCAGTGTGTAGTTGCCTCATTGTGTAGTTGCTTCAGAGTATAGTTGCATCAGAGTGTAGTTGCGTAACAGTGCAGTTCCATCAGTGTGTTCTTGTGACAGTGTGTAGTTGCGTCAGTATGTAGTTGCATCAGTGTGTTGTTGCGACAGTGTGTAGTTACATCAGTGTTTAGTTACATCAGTGTGTAGTGGCGTCAGTGTGTTGTTTCATCGGTGTGTTTTTGCGACAGTGTGTAGTTACATCAGTGTTTAATTGCATCAGTGTGTAGTGGCGTCATTGTATTGTTGCTTCATTGTATAGTTGCATCAGTGTGCAGCTGTGTTAGTGCGTTGTTGTGTCAGTGTGTTGTCGCGTCAGTGTGTAGTTGCATCAGTGTGTAGTTACGTCATTGTGTAGTTGTGTCAGTGTGTTGTTGCGTCAGTGTGTAGTTGTGTCAGTGTGTTGTTGCATCAGTGTGTAGTTGTGTCAGTGTGTAGTTGAATCAGTGTGTAGTTACATCAGTGTGTAGTTGCATCAGTGTGTAGATGCGTGAACGTGTAGTTACCAAAGTGTGTTCTTGTGTCTGTGTGCATTTGCCTTAGTATGTAGTTGCATCAGTGTGTTGTTGCATCAGTGTGTAGATACATCAGTGTTTAGTTGCATCAGTGTGTAGTGGCATCAGCGTGTTGGTGCATCAGTGTTTAGTTGCGTCAGTGTTTAGTTGTGTCAGTGTGTTGTTTTGTCCGTGTGTAGTTACATTAGTCTGTAGTTACATAGTGTGTAGATGTGTCAGTGTTTAGTTATGTCAGTCTGTAATTATGCCAATTTGTAATTGTGTCAGTGTTTAGTTGTGTCAGTGTTTAGTTACGTCAGTTTGTTGTTGCATCAGTGTGTAGTTGCGTCAATGTGTAGTTGCTTCAGTGTATTGTTGCATCAGTGTGTAGTTACATCATGTTTAGTTGCATCAGTGTATAGTGGCGTCAGTGTATTGTTCCATCTGTGTGTAGTTGCGTCAGTGTGTAGTTGCGTCAGTGTATAGTTTTGTCAATGTGTAGTTGTGCCGTGTGTTGTTGCATCAGTATGTAGTTGTGTCAGTGCGTAGTTGCCTCAGTGTGTAGTTACATCAGTGTGTAGTTGCGTCAGTGTGTAGTTGTGTCAATGTGTAGTTGTGTCATGTGTTGTTGCATCAGTATGTAGTTGTGTCAGTGCGTAGTTGCCTCAGTGTGTAGTTGCATCAGTGTGCAGTTGCGTCAGTGTGTAGTTGAATTAGTGTGTAGTCGTGTCACTGTTTAGTTACATCAGTGTATTCTTGTGTCAGTGTGTAGTTGCATCAGTGTATAGTTGCATCAGTGTGTAGTTGAATCAGTGTGTAGTTACATCATTGTGTAGTTGTGTCAGTGTGTTGTTGCGTCAGTGTGTAGTTGTGTCAGTGTGTTGTTGCATCAGTGTGTAGTTGTGTCAGTGTGTAGTTGCACAGTGTGTAGTTACATTAGTCTGTAGTTATGTCTGTGTGTAGTTGTGCCAGTGTTTAGATACGTCAGTGTGTTGTAGCGTCAGTGTGTGGTTGTGTCAGTGTGTAGTTGTGTAAGCCTCTAATTGTAACAGTGTGTATTTGTGTCAGTGTTTAGGTACAACAGTGAGTGGTTGCGTCAGTGTTTAGTTGTGTCAATGTTTAGTTACGTCAGTCTGTGGTTGTATCAGTATGTATTTGCGTCAGTGTGTTGTTGCATCAGTATGTATTTGTGTCAGTGTGTAGTTGCCTCAGTGTGTAATTACATCATTGTGTAGTTGTGTCAGTGTGTAGTTGCATCAGTGTGTAGTCGTATCACTGTTTAGTTACATCAGTGTGTTCTTGTGTCAGTGTGTAGTTGCATCAGTGTGTAGTTGCATCAGTGTGTTGTTGCATCATTGTGTAGTTACAACAGTGTTTAGCTGTGTTAGTGTGTAGTTGTTTCAGTGTTTAGTTACGTCAGTGTGTACTTGTGTCAATGTCTAGTTGTGTCAGTGTGTAGTGACATCATTGTGCTGTTGCATCATTTTGTATTTGAGTCAATGTGTTGTTACATGAGTGTTTAATTACGTCAGTATGTAGTCGCATCAGTTTGTTGTTGCGTCCGTGTGTTGTTGCATCAGTGTGTTGTTACATCAGTGTGTAGCTGTGTTAGTGTGTTGTGTCAGTGTGTTGTCGCATCAGTGTGTAGTTGCATCAGCGTTTAGTTACGTCAGTGCGTAGTTGTGTCAGTGTGTTGTTGTGTCAATGTGTAGTTGTGCAGTGTGTAGTTACATTAGTCTGTAGTTGTGTCAGTTTGTAGTTGCCTCAGTGTGTAGTTGTGTCAGTGTGTCTTTTTGTCCATGTGTAGTTAAATTAGTCTGTAGTTACATAATATGTAGATGTGTCAGTGTTTGGTTACGTCAGTCTGTAATTATGCCAGTGTGTAGTTGCGTCAGTGTTTAGTTATGTCAGTGTTTAGTTACGTCAGTTTGTTGTTGCATCAGTGTGTAGTTGCGTCAATGTGTAGTTGCTTCAGTTTATAGTTGCATCAGTGTGTAGTTACATCAGTGTTTAGTTGCATCAGTGTGTAGTGGCGTCAGTGTGTTGTTGTGTCAGTGTGTAGTTGTGTCAATGTGTAGTTGTTTCGTGTATTGTTGCATCAGTATGTAGCTGTGTCAGTGTGTACTTGCCTCAGTGTGTAGTTACATCAGTGTGTATTTGCGTCAGTGTGTAGTTGCATCAGTGTGTAGTTGTGTCAATGTGTAGTTGTGTCGTGTGTTGTTGCATCAGTATGTAGTTGTGTCAATGTGTAGTTGCCTCAGTGTGTAATTACATCATTGTGTAGTTGCTTCAGTGTTTAGTTGCATCAGTGTGTATTCGTGTCATTGTTTAGTTACATCAGCGTGTTCTTGTGTCAGTGTGTAGTTGCATCAGTGTGTAGTTGCATCAGTGTGTTGTTGCATCAGTGTGTAGTTACAACAGTGTTTAGTTGTGTTAGTGTGTAGTTGCTTCAGTGTTTAGTTACGTCAGTGTGTACTTGTGTCATTGTCTAGTTGTGCCAGTGTGTAGTGACATCATTGTGCTGTTGTGTCATTTTGTAGTTGAGTCAGTGTGTTGTTACGTGAGTGTTTAATTACGTCAGTGTGTAGTTGCATCAGTTTGTTGTTGCGTCAGTGTGTTGTTGCGTCAGTGTGTTGTTACATCAGTGTGTAGCTGTGTTAGTGTGTTGTGTCAGTGTGTTGTCGCATCAGTGTGTCGTTGCCTCAGTGTGTAGTTACGTAAGTGCATAGTTGTGTCAGTGTGTTGTTGCATCCGTGTGTAGTTGTGTCAGTGTGTTGTTGAATCAGTGTGTAGTTACATCAGTATGTAGTTCCATCACTGTGTAGTTGGATCAGTGTGTATTTGCATCAGTGTGTAGTTGTGTCAATGGGTAGATACAAAAGTGTGTTCTTGTGTCAGTGTGTATTTGCCTTAATTTGTATTTGCAATCAGTGTGTTGTTGCATCAGTGTGTAGTGGTGTCAGTGTGTTGTTGCATCAGTGTGTAGTTTCTTCAGCGTGTAGTTGTGTCAGTGTGTAGTTGTGCAGTGTGTAGTTACATTAGTCTGAAGTTATGTCAGTGTGTAGTTGTGTCAGTGTGTTTTTGCATCAGAGTGTAGTGGTGTCAGTGTGTTGTTGCATCAGTGTTTATTTGCGTCAGTGTGTAGTTGTGTCAGTGCGTAGTTGTGCAGTGTGTAGTTACATTAATCTGTAGTTATGTCAGTGTGTAGTTGTGTCAGTGTTTAGTTACGTCTTGTGTTGTTGCATCAGTGTGTAGTTGCATCAGTGTGTAGTTGTGTCAGTGTGTTGTTTCGTCTGTGTGTAGTTGCATTAGTCTGTGATTACCTAGTGTGTAGATGTGTCAGTATTTAGTTACGTCAGTCTGTAATTATGCCAGTGTGTAGGTGCGTCAGTGTTTAGTTGTGTCAGTGTTTAGTTACATCAGTTTGTTGTTGCATCAGTGTGTAGTTGCCTCATTTTGTAGTTGCTTCAGAGTATAGTTGCATCAGAGTGTAGTTGCGTAACCATGCAGTTCCATCAGTGTGTTCTTGTGACAGTGTGTAGTTGCGTCAGTATGTAGTTGCATCAGTGTGTTGTTGCGACAGTGTGTAGTTACATCAGTGTTTAGTTGCATCAGTGTGTAGTGGCGTCAGTGTGTTGTTTCATCGGTGTGTTTTTGCGACAGTGTGTAGTTACATCAGTGTTTAATTGCATCAGTGTGTAGTGGCGTCATTGTGTTGTTGCTTCATTGTATAGTTGTATCAGTGTGCAGCTGTGTTAGTGCGTTGTTGTGTCAGTGTGTTGTCGCGTCAGTGTGTAGTTGCATCAGTTTGTAGTTACGTCATTGTGTAGTTGTGTCAGTGTGTTGTTGCGTCAGTGTGTAGTTGTGTCAGTGTGTTGTTGCATCAGTGTGTAGTTGTGTCAGTGTGTAGTTGAATCAGTGTGTAGTTACATCAGTGTGTAGTTGCATCAGTGTGTAGATGCGTGAACGTGTAGTTACCAAAGTGTGTTCTTGTGTCTGTGTGTATTTGCCTTAGTATGTAGTTGCATCAGTGTGTTGTTGCATCAGTGTGTAGATACATCAGTGTTTAGTTGCATCAGTGTGTAGTGGCATCAGCGTGTTGTTGCATCAGTGTTTAGTTGTCTCAGTGTTTCGTTGTGTGTGTGTAGTTGTGCAGTGTGTAGTTACATTAGTCTGTAGTTATGTCAGCGTGTAGTTGTGTCAGTGTTTAGTTACGTCAGTGTGTTGTTGCGTCAGTGTGTAGTTGCGTCAATGTGTAGTTGTGTCAGTGTGTTGTTTTGTCCGTGTGTAGTTACATTAGTCTGTAGTTACGTAGTGTGTAGATGTGTCAGTGTTTAGTTATGTCAGTCTGTAATTATGCCAATGTGTAATTGTGTCAGTGTTTATTTGTGTCAGTGTTTAGTTACGTCAGTTTGTTGTTGCATCAGTGTGTAGTTGTGTCAGTGTGTAGTTGCTTCAGTGTATTGTTGCATCAGTGTGTAGTTACATCATGTTTAGTTGCATCAGTGTATAGTGGCGTCAGTGTGTTGTTCCATCTGTGTGTAGTTGCGTCAGTGTATAGTTTTGTCAATGTGTAGTTGTGCCGTGTGTTGTTGCATCAGTATGTAGTTGTGTCAGTGCGTAGTTACCTCAGTATGTAGTTACATCAGTGTGTAGTTGCATCAGTGTGTAGTTGTGTCAATGTGTAGTTGTGTCATGTGTTGTTGCATCAGTATGTAGTTGTGTCAGTGCGTAGTTGCCTCAGTGTGTACTTGCATCACTGTGCAGTTGCGTCAGTGTGTAGTTGAATTAGTGTGTAGTCGTGTCACTGTTTAGTTACATCAGTGTATTCTTGTGTCAGTGTGTAGTTGCATCAGTGTATAGTTGCATCAGTGTGTAGTTGCATCAGTGTGTAGTTACGTCATTGTGTAGTTGTGTCAGTGTGTTGTTGCGTCAGTGTGTAGTTGTGTCAGTGTGTTGTTGCATCAGTGTGCAGTTGTGTCAGTGTGTAGTTGAATCAGTGTGTAGTTACATCAGTGTGTAGTTGCATCAGTCTGTCGATGCGTGAACGTGTAGTTACCAAAGTGTGTTCTTGTGTCTGTGTGTATTTGCCTTAGTATGTAGTTGCATCAGTGTGTTGTTGCATCAGTGTGTAGATACATCAGTGTTTAGTTGCATCAGTGTGTAGTGGATTCAGTGTGTTGTTGCATCAGTGTTTAGTTGCGTCAGTGTTTCGTTGTGTGTGTAGTTGTGCAGTGTGTAGTTACATTAGTCTGTAGTTATGTCAGTGTGTAGTTGTGTCAGTGTTTAGTTACGTCAGTGTGTTGTTTCGTCAGTGTGTAGTTGTGTCAATGTGTAGTTGTGTCAGGGTGTTGTTTCATCTGTGTGTAGTTACATTAGTCTGTAGTTACGTAGTGTGTAGTTGTGTCAGTGTTTAGTTACGTCAGTCTGTAATTATGCCAATGAGTAATTGTGTCAGTGTTTAGTTGTGTCAGTGTTTAGTTACGTCAGTTTGTTGTTGCATCAGTGTGTAGTTGCGTCAATGTGTAGTTGCTTCAGTTTATTGTTGCATCAGTGTGTAGTTACATCATGTTTAGTTGCATCGGTGTATAGTGGCGTCAGTGTGTTGTTCCATCTGTGTGTAGTTGCGTCAGTGTGTAGTTGTGTCAGTGTATTGTTTTGTCAATGTGTAGTTGTGCCGTGTGTTGTTGCATCAGTATGTAGTTGTGTCAGTGTGCAGCTGCCTCAGTGTGTAGTTACATCAATGTGTAGTTGCATCAGTGTGTAGTTGTGTCAATGTGTAGTTGTGTCATGTGTTGTTGCATCAGTATGTAGTTGTGTCAGTGCGTAGTTGCCTCAGTGTGTAGTTGCATCAGTGTATAGTTGCGTCAGTGTGTAGTTGCATTAGTGTGTAGTCGTGTCACTGTTTAGTTACATCAGTGTATTCTTGTGTCAGTGTGTAGTTGCATCAGTGTGTAGTTACATCAGTGTGTAGTTGCATCAGTGTGTAGTTGTGTCAATGTGTAGTTGTGTCATGTGTTGTTGCATCAGTATGTAGTTGTGTCAGTGCGTAGTTGCCTCAGTGTGTAGTTGCATCAGTGTGCAGTTGCGTCAGTGTGTAGTTGAATTAGTGTGTAGTCGTGTCACTGTTTAGTTACATCAGTGTATTCTTGTTTCAGTGTGTAGTTGCATCAGTGTATAGTTGCATCAGTGTGTAGTTGCATCAGTGTGTAGTTACGTCATTGTGTAGTTGTGTCAGTGTGTTGTTGCGTCAGTGTGTAGTTGTGTCAGTGTGTTGTTGCATCAGTGTGTAGTTGTGTCAGTGTGTAGTTGAATCAGTTTGTAGTTACATCAGTGTGTAGTTGCATCAGTGTGTAGATGCGTGAACGTGTAGTTACCAAAGTGTTTTCTTGTGTCTGTGTGTATTTGCCTTAGTATGTAGTTGCATCAGTGTGTTGTTGCATCAGTGTGCAGATACATCAGTGTTTAGTTGCATCAGTGTGTAGTGGCATCAGTGTGTTGTTGCATCAGTATTTAGTTGCGTCAGTGTTTCGTTGTGTGTGTGTAGTTGTGCAGTGTGTAGTTACATTAGTCTGTAGTTATGTCAGTGTGTAGTTGTGTCAGTGTTTAGTTACATCAGTGTGTTGTTGCGTCAGTCTGTAGTTGTGTCAATGTGGAGTTGTGTCAGTGTGTTGTTTGATCCTTGTGTAGTTACATTAGTCTGTAGTTACGTAGTGTGTAGATGTGTCAGTGTTTAGATACGTCAGTCTGTAATTATGCCAATGTGTAATTGTGTCAGTGTTTAGTTGTGTCAGTGTTTAGTTATGTCAGTTTGTTGTTGCATCAGTGTATAGTTGCGTCAATGTGTAGTTGCTTCAATTTATTGTTGCATCAGTGTGTAGTTACATCATGTTTAGTTGCATCAGTGTATAGTGGCGTCAGTGTGTTGTTCCATCTGTGTGTAGTTGCGTCAGTGTGTAGTTGTGTCAGTGTATAGTTTTGTCAATGTGTAGTTGTGCCGTGTGTTGTTGCATCAGTATGTAGTTGTGTCAGTGTGCAGCTGCCTCAGTGTGTAGTTACATCAGTGTGTAGTTGCGTCAGTGTGTAGTTGTGTCAATGTGTAGTTGTGTCATGTGTTGTTGCATCAGTATGTAGTTGTGTCAGTGCGTAGTTGCCTCAGTGTGTAGTTGCATCAGTGTGTAGTTGCGTCAGTGTGTAGTTGCATTAGTGTGTAGTCGTGTCACTGCTTAGTTACATCAGTGTGTTCTTGTGTCAGTGTGTAGTTGCATCAGTGTATAGTTGCATCAGTGTGTTGTTGCCTCAGTGTTTAGTTACGACAGTGTTATTTTGTGTTAGTGTGTCGTTGTTTCAGTGCTTAGTTACGTCAGTGTGTAGTTGTGTCAGTGTGTAGTTGTGTCATTGTTTAGTTGTGTCATTGTGTAGATGTGTAACTGTGTAGTTGTGTCAGTGTGTAGTTTTGTCTGTATTTAGTAGTGTCAGGGTGTAGTTGTGTCAGTGTGTAGTTGTGTCAGTGTGTAGTTGTGTCAGTGTGTAGTTCTGTCAGTGTGTAGATGTGCCAGTTTGTAGTTCTGTCAGTGTGTAGATATGTCAGTGTGTAATTGTGCCAGTGTGTAGTTGTGTCAGTGTGTATTTGTGTCAGTATGTAGATGTATCAGTGTTTAGATGTGTCATTATGTAGATGTGTCAGTGTCTATTTGTGCCAGTGTGTAGTTGTGTCAGTGTGTTGTTGTGTCAGTGTGTAGTTGTGTCAGTGTTTAGTTGTGTCATGTGTATTTGTGCCATTCTGTTGTTGTGTCAGTGTGTAGTTGTCTCAGTGTGTATTTGTGCCAGTGTGTAGTTGTGTCAGTGTGTAGCTGTGTCAGTCTTTAGATCTGCCAGTGTGTAGTTGTGTCAGTTTGTAGTTGTGTCAATTTGTAGTTGTGTCAGGGTGTTGTTGTGTGAGTGTGTAGTTGTATCATTGTGTAGTTGTGTCAGTGTGTTGTTGTGCCAGTGTATAGTTGTATCATTGTCTCGTTGTATCAGTGTGTAGTTGTGTCAGTGTTTATTTGTGTCAGTGTGTAGTTGTTTCTGTGTGTATTTGTGTCAATGTAAGTTGTGTCAGTGTGTAGTTGTGTCACTGTGTAGATGTGTCAGTGTTTAGTTGTGTCATTGTGTCGTTGTGTCAGTATTTAGTTGTGTCAGTGTGTAGTTGTGTCTGTGTGCAGTTCTGTCAGTGTTTAGTTGTGTCAATGTGTAGTTGTGTCAGTGTGTGTTTGTGGCAATGTGTTTTTGTGTCAGTGTGTAATTTTGCCCGTCTGTAGTTTTGTCATTGTGTTGTTGTGTCACTGTGTTATTGTGTCAGTGTGTATTTGTGCCAGTGTGTAGTTGTGTCAGTGTGTAGCTGTGTCAGTCTTTAGTTGTGCCAGTGTGTAGTTGTGTCAGTTTGTAGTTGTGTCAGTTTGTATTTGTGTCAATTTGTAGTTGTGTCAGTGTGTTGTTGTGCCAGTGTGTAGTTGTATCATTGTGTAGTTGTGTCATTGTGTTGTTGTGCCAGTGTGTAGTTGTATCATTGTCTAGTTGTATCAGTGTGTAGTTGTGTCAGTGTTTATTTGTGTCAGTGTGTAGTTGCGTCAGTGTGTAGTTGTATCCGTGTGTATTTGTGTCAATGTGTAGTTGTGTCAGTGTTTAGTTGTGTCAGTGTGTAGTTGTGTCAGTGTTTAGTTTTGTCACAGTTTAGTTGTGTCAGTGTTTAGTTGCGTCAGTGTTTAGTTGTGTCATTGTGTAGTTGTGTAAGTGTGTTTTATGCCAGTGTTTAGTTTTGCCAGTATTTAGTTGTGTCAGGGTGTAGTTGTATCAGTTTGTAGTTGTGTCAGTGTTTATTTGTGTCAGTGTGTACTTGTGTTAGTGTGTAGTTGTTTCAGTGTGTATTTGAGTCAAAGTGTAGTTGTGTCATTGTGTAGTTGTGTCAGTGTGTAGTTGTGTCAGTGTTAAGTTGTGTCAGTGTGTAGATGTGTCAGTATTTATTTGTGTCAGTGTTTAGTTGTGCCTGTGTGTAGTTGTGTCAGTGTGTAGTTTTGTCAGTGTTTAGTTGTGTCAGTGTTTAGTTGTGTAAGTGTGTAGTTGTGTCAGTGTGTATTGTTGTTAGTGTGTAGTTGAGTCAGTGTGTAGTGTTGGCAATGTTTAGTTGTGTCAGTGTGTAGTTGTGTCAGTGTCTAGTTGTGTCAGTGTGTAGTTGTGTCAGTGTTTAGTTTTGTCAGTGTGTAGTTGTGTCAGTGTGTAGTGTTGTCAGTGTGTAGTTGGGTCAGTATTTAGTTGTGTCATTGTTTAGTTGTGTCTGTGTATAGTTGTGTCAGTGTGTACTTGTGTGAGTGTGTATTTGTGTCAGTGTTTAGTTGTGTCAGTGTGTAGTTTTGTCACTGTTTAGTTGTGTCAGTGTTTAGTTGTGTAAGTGTGTAGTTGTGTCATTGTTTAGCTGTGTGAGTGTGTATTTGTGTCAGTGTTTAGTTGTGTCAGTGTGTAGTTTTGTCGCTGTTTAGTTGTGCAAGTGTGTAGTTGTGTCATTGTGTAGCTGTGTCAGTGTTTATTTGTGCCAGTGTGTGTTTGTGTCAGTGTGTAGTGCTGTCAGTGTGTAGTTGTGTCAGTATTTAGTTGTGGCAGTGTTTAGTTGTGTCTGTGTGTAGTTGTGTCAGTGTTTAGTTGTGTCAATGTGTAGTTGTGCCAGTGTGTAGTTGTGTCAATGTTTAGTTGTGTCAATGTGTAGTTGTGTCAGTGTGTAGTGTTGTCAGTGTGTAGTTGGGTCAGTATTTGGTTGCGTCATTGTTTAGTTGTGTCAATGTGTAGTTGTGTCAGTGTGTGTTTGTGGCAATGTGTTTTTGTGTCAGTGTGTAATTTTGCCCGTCTGTAGTTTTGTCATTGTGTTGTTGTGTCACTGTGTTATTGTGTCAGTGTGTATTTGTGCCAGTGTGTAGTTGTGTCAGTGTGTAGCTGTGTCAGTCTTTAGTTGTGCCAGTGTGTAGTTGTGTCAGTTTGTAGTTGTGTCAGTTTGTATTTGTGTCAATTTGTAGTTGTGTCAGTGTGTTGTTGTGCCAGTGTGTAGTTGTATCATTGTGTAGTTGTGTCATTGTGTTGTTGTGCCAGTGTGTAGTTGTATCATTGTCTAGTTGTATCAGTGTGTAGTTGTGTCAGTGTTTATTTGTGTCAGTGTGTAGTTGCGTCAGTGTGTAGTTGTATCCGTGTGTATTTGTGTCAATGTGTAGTTGTGTCAGTGTTTAGTTGTGTCAGTGTGTAGTTGTGTCAGTGTTTAGTTTTGTCACAGTTTAGTTGTGTCAGTGTTTAGTTGCGTCAGTGTTTAGTTGTGTCATTGTGTAGTTGTGTAAGTGTGTTTTATGCCAGTGTTTAGTTTTGCCAGTATTTAGTAGTGTCAGGGTGTAGTTGTATCAGTTTGTAGTTGTGTCAGTGTTTATTTGTGTCAGTGTGTACTTGTGTTAGTGTGTAGTTGTTTCAGTGTGTATTTGAGTCAAAGTGTAGTTGTGTCATTGTGTAGTTGTGTCAGTGTGTAGTTGTGTCAGTGTTAAGTTGTGTCAGTGTGTAGATGTGTCAGTATTTATTTGTGTCAGTGTTTAGTTGTGCCTGTGTGTAGTTGTGTCAGTGTGTAGTTTTGTCAGTGTTTAGTTGTGTCAGTGTTTAGTTGTGTAAGTGTGTAGTTGTGTCAGTGTGTATTGTTGTTTGTGTGTAGTTGAGTCAGTGTGTAGTGTTGGCAATGTTTAGTTGTGTCAGTGTGTAGTTGTGTCAGTGTCTAGTTGTGTCAGTGTGTAGTTGTGTCAGTGTTTAGTTTTGTCAGTGTGTAGTTGTGTCAGTGTGTAGTGTTGTCAGTGTGTAGTTGGGTCAGTATTTAGTTGTGTCATTGTTTAGTTGTGTCTGTGTATAGTTGTGTCAGTGTGTACTTGTGAGAGTGTGTATTTGTGTCAGTGTTTAGTTGTGTCAGTGTGTAGTTTTGTCACTGTTTAGTTGTGTCAGTGTTTAGTTGTGTAAGTGTGTAGTTGTGTCATTGTTTAGCTGTGTGAGTGTGTATTTGTGTCAGTGTTTAGTTGTGTCAGTGTGTAGTTTTGTCGCTGTTTAGTTGTGCAAGTGTGTAGTTGTGTCATTGTGTAGCTGTGTCAGTGTTTATTTGTGCCAGTGTGTGTTTGTGTCAGTGCGTAGTGCTGTCAGTGTGTAGTTGTGTCAGTATTTAGTTGTGGCAGTGTTTAGTTGTGTCTGTGTGTAGTTGTGTCAGTGTTTAGTTGTGTCAATGTGTAGTTGTGCCAGTGTGTAGTTGTGTCAATGTTTAGTTGTGTCAATGTGTAGTTGTGTCAGTGTGTAGTGTTGTCAGTGTGTAGTTGGGTCAGTATTTGGTTGCGTCATTGTTTAGTTGTGTCTGTGTGTAGTTTTGTCAGTGTGTACTTGTGTGAGTGTGTATTGTGTCAGTGTTTAGTTGTGTCAGTGTGTAGTTTTGTCACTGTTTAGTTGTGTCAGTGCTTAGTTGTGTAAGGGTGTAGTTGTGTCATTGTTTAGCTGTGTGAGTGTGTATTTGTGTCAGTGTTTAGTTGTGTCAGTGTGTAGTTTTGTCTCTGTTTAGTTGTGTAAGTGTGTAGTTGTGTCATTGTGTAGCTGTGTCAGTGTTTAGTTGCGCCAGTGTGTATTTGTGTCAGTGTGTAGTGCTGTCAGTGTGTAGTTGTGTCAGTATTTAGTTGTGTCAGTGTTTAGTTGTGTCTGTGTGTAGTTGTGTCAGTGTTTAGTTGTGTCAGTGTGTAGTTGTGCCAGTGTGTAGTCGTGTCAATGTTTAGTTGTGTCAATGTGTAGTTGTGTCAGTGTTTAGTTGTTTCAGTGCTTAGTTGTGTAAATGTGTAGTGTTGTCAGTGTGTAGTTGTTTCAGTGTTTAGTTGTGTCATTGTGTAGTTGTGTCAGTATTTATTTGTGTCAGTGTGTAGTTGTGTCTGTGTGCAGTTGTGTCAGTGTTTAGTTGTGTCAATGTGTAGTTGTGTCAGTGTTTGGTTGTGTCAGTGTGTTTTTGTGTCAGTGTGTACTTTTGCCAGTCTGTAGTTTTGTCATTGTGTTGTTGTGTCAGTGTGTAGTTATGTCGGTGTTTAGTTTTGTCAGTGTTTAGTTGTGTCAGTGTCTAGTTGTGTCAGTTTTTAGTTGTATCAGTGTTTAGTTGCGTCAGTGTGTATTTGTCTCACTGTTTAGTTGTGGCAGTGATTTGTTTTGTCAGTGTTTATTTGTTTCAGTGTGTTGTGTCAGTGTTTAGTTGGGTCAGTGTTTAGTTGTGTCAGTGCTTAGTTTTGTCATTGTTTAGTTGTGTCAATTTGTAGTTGTGTCAATGTTTAGTTTTTTCCGTGTTTAGTTGTGTCAGTGTGTAGTTGTGTCATTGTTTAGTTGTGTCTTTGTGTAGATGTGTAAGTGTGTAGTTGTGTCTGTGTTTAGTTTTGTCTGTATTTAGTAGTGTCTGGGTATAGTTGTGTCAGTGTCTAGTTGTGTCAGTGTTTAATTGTGTAAATGTGTAGTTGTGTCAGTGTTTAGTTGTGTCAGTGTTTAGTTGTGTCAGTGTTTAGTTATGTCCATGTGTAGTTGCGTCAGTGTTTAGTTGTGTCATTTTGTAGATGTGTAAGTGTGTAGTTGTGTCAGTGTGTAGTTTTGTCTGTATTTAGTAGTGTCAGGGTGTAGTTGTGTCAGTGTGTAGTTGTGTCAGTGTGTAGTTGTGTCAGTGTATAGTTGTGTCAGTGTGTAGTTTTGTCAGTGTGTAGATGTGTCAATTTGTAGTACTGTCAGTGTGTAGATGTGTCAGTGTGTAGTTTTGCCAGTGTGTAGTTGTGTCTCTGTGTATTTGTGTCAGTATGTAGATGTATCAGTGTTTAGATGTGTCATTATGTAGAAGTCTCAGTGTCTATTTGTGCCAGTGTGTAGTTGTGTCAGTGTGTTGTTGTGTCAATGTGTAGTTGTTTCAGTGTTTAGTTGTGTCATGTGTATTTGTGCAATTCTGTTGTTGTGTCAGTGTGTAGTTGTCTCAGTGTGTATTTGTGCCAGTGTGTAGTTGTGTCAGTGTGTAGCTGTGTCAGTCTTTAGATCTGCCAGTGTGTAGTTGTGTCAGTTTTTAGTTGTGTCAATTTGTTGTTGTGTCAGGGTGTTGTTGTGTGAGTGTGTAGTTGTATCATTGTGTAGTTGTGTCAGTGTGTTGCTGTGCTAGTGTATAGTTGTATGATTGTCTAGTTGTATCAGTGTGTAGTTGTGTCAGTGTTTATTTGTGTCAGTGTGTAGTTGTGTCAGTGTGTAGTTGTTTCCGTGTGTATTTGTGTCAATGTGTAGTTGTGTCAGTGTGTAGTTGTGTCAGTGTGTAGTTGTGTCAGTGTTTAGTTGTGTCATTGTGTCGTTGTGTCAGTATTTAGTTGTGTCAGTGTGTAGTTGTGTCTGTGTGCAGTTGTGTCAGTGTTTAGTTGTGTCAATGTGTAGTTGTGTCAGTGTGTGTTTGTGTCAGTGTGTTTTTGTGTCAGTGTGTACTTTTGCCCGTCTGTAGTTTTGTCATTGTGTTGTTGTGTCACTGTTTTTTTGTGTCAGTGTGTATTTGTGCCAGTGTGTAGTTGTGTCAGTGTGTAGTTGTGTCAGTCTTTAGTTGTGCCAGTGTGTAGTTGTGTCAGTTTGTAGTTGTGTCAGTTTGTATTTGTGTCAATTTGTAGTTGTGTCAGTGTGTTGTTGTGCCAGTGTGTAGTTGTATCATTGTGTAGTTGTGTCATTGTGTTGTTGTGCCAGTGTGTAGTTGTATCATTGTCTAGTTGTATCAGTGTGTAGTTGTGTCAGTGTTTATTTGTGTCAGTGTGTAGTTGCGTCAGTGTGTAGTTGTATCCGTGTGTATTTGTGTCAATGTGTAGTTGTGTCAGTGTGTAGTTGTGTCAGTGTTTAGTTTTGTCACAGTTTAGTTGTGTCAGTGTTTAGTTGTGTCAGTGTTTAGTTGTGTCATTATGTAGTTGTGTAAGTGTGTTTTATGCCAGTGTTTAGTTTTGCAGTATTTAGTAGTGTCAGGGTGTAGTTGTATCAGTTTGTAGTTGTGTCAGTGTTTATTTGTGTCAGTGTGTACTTGTGTTAGTGTGTAGTTGTTTCAGTGTGTATTTGTGTCAAAGTGTAGTTGTGTCAGTGTGTAGTTGAGTCAGTGTGTAGTTGTGTCAGTGTTAAGTTGTGTCAGTATGTAGTTGTGTCAGTATTTATTTGTGTCAGTGTTTAGTAGTGCCTGTGTGTAGTTGTGCCAGGGTGTAGTTGTGTCAGTGTGTAGCTGTGTCAGTCTTTAGATCTGCCAGTGTGTAGTTGTGTCAGTTTTTAGTTGTGTCAATTTGTTCTTGTGTCAGGGTGTTGTTGTGTGAGTGTGTAGTTGTATCATTGTGTAGTTGTGTCAGTGTGTTGTTGTGCCAGTGTATAATTGTATCATTGTCTCGTTGTATCAGTGTGTAGTTGTGTCAGTGTTTATTTGTGTCAGTGTGTAGTTGTGTCAGTGTGTAGTTGTTTCCGTGTGTATTTGTGTCAATGTGTAGTTGTGTCAGTGTGTAGTTGTGTCAGTGTGTAGTTGTGTCAGTGTTTAGTTGTGTCATTGTGTCGCTGTGTCAGTATTTAGTTGTGTCAGTGTGTAGTTGTGTCTGTGTGCAGTTGTGTCAGTGTTTAGTTGTGTCAATGTGTAGTTGTGTCAGTTTGTGTTTGTGTCAGTGTGTTTTTCTGTCAGTGTGTACTTTTGCCCGTCTGTAGTTTTGTCATTGTGTAGTTGTGTCACTGTGTTTTTGTGTCAGTGTGTATTTGTGCCAGTGTGTAGTTGTGTCAGAGTGTAGCTGTGTCAGTCTTTAGTTGTGCCAGTGTGTAGTTGTGTCAGTTTGTAGTTGTGTCAGTCTGTATTTGTGTCAATTTGTAGTTGTGTCAGTGTGTTGTGCCAGTGTGTAGTTGTATCATTGTGTAGTTGTGTCATTGTGTTGTTGTGCCAGTGTGTAGTTGTATCATTGTCTAGTTGTATCAGTGTGTAGTTGTGTCAGTGTTTATTTGTGTCAGTGTGTAGTTGCGTCAGTGTGTAGTTGTATCCGTGTGTATTTGTGTCAATGTGTAGTTGTGTCAGTGTGTAGTTGTGTCAGTGTGTAGTTGTGTCAGTGTTTAGTTTTGTCACAGTTTAGTTGTGTCAGTGTTTAGTTGTGTCAGTGTTTAGTTGTGTCATTGTGTAGTTGTGTAAGTGTGTTTTATGCCAGTGTTTAGTTTTGCCAGTATTTAGCAGTGTCACGGTGTAGTTGTATCAGTTTGTAATTGTGTCAGTGTTTATTTGTGTCAGTGTGTACTTGTGTTAGTGTGTAGTTGTTTCAGTGTGTATTTGTGTCAAAGTGTTTTTGTGTCAGTGTGTAGTTGTGTCAGTGTGTAGTTGTGTCAGTGTTAAGTTGTGTCAGTGTGTAGTTGTGTCAGTATTTATTTGTGTCAGTGTTTAGTAGTGCCTGTGTGTAGTTTTGTCTGTGTGTAGTTGTGTCAGTGTTTAGTTGTGTCAATGTGTAGTTGTGCCAGTGTGTAGTTGTGTCAATGTTTAGTTGTGTCAATGTGTAGTTGTGTCAGTGTGTAGTGTTGTCAGTGTGTAGTTGGGTCAGTATTTGGTTGCGTCATTGTTTAGTTGTGTCTGTGTGTAGTTGTGTCAGTGTGTACTTGTGTGAGTGTGTATTGTGTCAGTGTTTAGTTGTGTCAGTGTGTAGTTTTGTCACTGTTTAGTTGTGTCAGTGCTTAGTTGTGTAAGGGTGTAGTTGTGTTATTGTTTAGCTGTGTGAGTGTGTATTTGTGTCAGTGTTTAGTTGTGTCAGTGTGTAGTTTTGTCCCTGTTTAGTTGTGTAAGTGTGTAGTTGTGTCATTGTGTAGCTGTGTCAGTGTTTAGTTGCGCCAGTGTGTATTTGTGTCAGTGTGTAGTGCTGTCAGTGTGTAGTTGTGTCAGTATTTAGTTGTGTCAGTGTTTAGTTGTGTCTGTGTGTAGTTGTGTCAGTGTTTAGTTGTGTCAGTGTGTAGTTGTGCCAGTGTGTAGTCGTGTCAATGTTTAGTTGTGTCAATGTGTAGTTGTGTCAGTGTTTAGGTGTTTCAGTGCTTAGTTGTGTAAATGTGTAGTGTTGTCAGTGTGTAGTTGTTTCAGTGTTTAGTTGTGTCATTGTGTAGTTGTGTCAGTATTTATTTGTGTCAGTGTGTAGTTGTGTCTGTGTGCAGTTGTGTCAGTGTTTAGTTGTGTCAATGTGTAGTTGTGTCAGTGTTTGGTTGTGTCAGTGTGTTTTTGTGTCAGTGTGTACTTTTGCCAGTCTGTAGTTTTGTCATTGTGTTGTTGTGTCAGTGTGTAGTTATGTCGGTGTTTAGTTTTGTCAGTGTTTAGTTGTGTCAGTGTCTAGTTGTGTCAGTTTTTAGTTGTATCAGTGTTTAGTTGCGTCAGTGTGTATTTGTCTCACTGTTTAGTTGTGGCAGTGATTTGTTTTGTCAGTGTTTATTTGTTTCAGTGTGTTGTGTCAGTGTTTAGTTGGGTCAGTGTTTAGTTGTGTCAGTGCTTAGTTTTGTCATTGTTTAGTTGTGTCAATTTGTAGTTGTGTCAATGTTTAGTTTTTTCCGTGTTTAGTTGTGTCAGTGTGTAGTTGTGTCATTGTTTAGTTGTGTCTTTGTGTAGATGTGTAAGTGTGTAGTTGTGTCTGTGTTTAGTTTTGTCTGTATTTAGTAGTGTCTGGGTATAGTTGTGTCAGTGTCTAGTTGTGTCAGTGTTTAATTGTGTAAATGTGTAGTTGTGTCAGTGTTTAGTTGTGTCAGTGTTTAGTTGTGTCAGTGTTTAGTTATGTCCATGTGTAGTTGCGTCAGTGTTTAGTTGTGTCATTTTGTAGATGTGTAAGTGTGTAGTTGTGTCAGTGTGTAGTTTTGTCTGTATTTAGTAGTGTCAGGGTGTAGTTGTGTCAGTGTGTAGTTGTGTCAGTGTGTAGTTGTGTCAGTGTATAGTTGTGTCAGTGTGTAGTTTTGTCAGTGTGTAGATGTGTCAGTTTGTAGTACTGTCAGTGTGTAGATGTGTCAGTGTGTAGTTTTGCCAGTGTGTAGTTGTGTCTCTGTGTATTTGTGTCAGTATGTAGATGTATCAGTGTTTAGATGTGTCATTATGTAGAGGTCTCAGTGTCTATTTGTGCCAGTGTGTAGTTGTGTCAGTGTGTTGTTGTGTCAATGTGTAGTTGTTTCAGTGTTTAGTTGTGTCATGTGTATTTGTGCAATTCTGTTGTTGTGTCAGTGTGTAGTTGTCTCAGTGTGTATTTGTGCCAGTGTGTAGTTGTGTCAGTGTGTAGCTGTGTCAGTCTTTAGATCTGCCAGTGTGTAGTTGTGTCAGTTTTTAGTTGTGTCAATTTGTTGTTGTGTCAGGGTGTTGTTGTGTGAGTGTGTAGTTGTATCATTGTGTAGTTGTGTCAGTGTGTTGCTGTGCTAGTGTATAGTTGTATGATTGTCTAGTTGTATCAGTGTGTAGTTGTGTCAGTGTTTATTTGTGTCAGTGTGTAGTTGTGTCAGTGTGTAGTTGTTTCCGTGTGTATTTGTGTCAATGTGTAGTTGTGTCAGTGTGTAGTTGTGTCAGTGTGTAGTTGTGTCAGTGTTTAGTTGTGTCATTGTGTCGTTGTGTCAGTATTTAGTTGTGTCAGTGTGTAGTTGAGTCAGTGTGCAGTTGTGTCAGTGTTTAGTTGTGTCAATGTGTAGTTGTGTCAGTGTGTGTTTGTGTCAGTGTGTACTTTTGCCCGTCTGTAGTTTTGTCATTGTGTTGTTGTGTCACTGTTTTTTTGTGTCAGTGTGTATTTGTGCCAGTGTGTAGTTGTGTCAGTGTGTAGTTGTGTCAGTCTTTAGTTGTGCCAGTGTGTAGTTGTGTCAGTATTTATTTGTGTCAGTGTTTAGTAGTGCCTGTGTGTAGTTGTGCCAGGATGTAGTTGTGTCAGTGTGTAGCTGTGTCAGTCTTTAGATCTGCCAGTGTGTAGTTGTGTCAGTTTTTAGTTGTGTCAATTTGTTCTTGTGTCAGGGTGTTGTTGTGTGAGTGTGTAGTTGTATCATTGTGTAGTTGTGTCAGTGTGTTGTTGTGCCAGTGTATAATTGTATCATTGTCTCGTTGTATCAGTGTGTAGTTGTGTCAGTGTTTATTTGTGTCAGTGTGTAGTTGTGTCAGTGTGTAGTTGTTTCCGTGTGTATTTGTGTCAATGTGTAGTTGTGTCAGTGTGTAGTTGTGTCAGTGTGTAGTTGTGTCAGTGTTTAGTTGTGTCATTGTGTCGTTGTGTCAGTATTTAGTTGTGTCAGTGTGTAGTTGTGTCTGTGTGCAGTTGTGTCAGTGTTTAGTTGTGTCAATGTGTAGTTGTGTCAGTTTGTGTTTGTGTCAGTGTGTTTTTCTGTCAGTGTGTACTTTTGCCCGTCTGTAGTTTTGTCATTGTGTAGTTGTGTCACTGTGTTTTTGTGTCAGTGTGTATTTGTGCCAGTGTGTAGTTGTGTCAGAGTGTAGCTGTGTCAGTCTTTAGTTGTGCCAGTGTGTAGTTGTGTCAGTTTGTAGTTGTGTCAGTTTGTATTTGTGTCAATTTGTAGTTGTGTCAGTGTGTTGTTGTGCCAGTGTGTAGTTGTATCATTGTGTAGTTGTGTCATTGTGTTGTTGTGCCAGTGTGTAGTTGTATCATTGTCTAGTTGTATCAGTGTGTAGTTGTGTCAGTGTTTATTTGTGTCAGTGTGTAGTTGCGTCAGTGTGTAGTTGTATCCGTGTGTATTTGTGTCAGTGTGTAGTTGTGTCAGTGTGTAGTTGTGTCAGTGTTTAGTTTTGTCACAGTTTAGTTGTGTCAGTGTTTAGTTGTGTCAGTGTTTAGTTGTGTCATTGTGTAGTTGTGTAAGAGTGTTTTATGCCAGTGTTTAGTTTTGCCAGTATTTAGCAGTGTCACGGTGTAGTTGTATCAGTTTGTAATTGTGTCAGTGTTTATTTGTGTCAGTGTGTACTTGTGTTAGTGTGTAGTTGTTTCAGTGTGTATTTGTGTCAAAGTGTTTTTGTGTCAGTGTGTAGTTGTGTCAGTGTGTAGTTGTGCCAGTGTTAAGTTGTGTCAGTGTGTAGTTGTGTCAGTATTTATTTGTGTCAGTGTTTAGTAGTGCCTGTGTGTAGTTGTGTCAGTTTGTAGTTTTGTCAGTGTTTAGTTGTGTCAGTGTTTAATTGTGTAAGTGTGTAGTTGTGTCAGTGTGTATTGTTGTTAGTGTGTAGTTGAGTCAGTGTGTAATGTTGGCAATGTTTAGTTGTGTCAGTGTGTAGTTGTGTCAGTGTCTAGTTGTGTCAGTGTGTAGTTGTGTCAGTGTTTAGTTTTGTCAGTGTGTAGTTGTGTCAGTGTGTAGTGTTGTCAGTGTGTAGTTGGGTCAGTATTTAGTTGTGTCATTGTTTAGTTGTGTCTGTGTGTAGTTGTGTCAGTGTGTACTTGTGTGTGTGTGTATTTGTGTCAGTGTTTAGTTGTGTCAGTGTGTAGTTTTGTCACTGTTTAGTTGTGTCAGTGTTTAGTTGTGTAAGTGCGTAGTTGTGTCATTGTTTAGCTGTGTGAGTGTGTATTTGTGTCAGTGTTTAGTTGTGTCAGGGTGTAGTTTTGTCCCTGTTTAGTTGTGTAAGTGTGTAGTTGTGTCATTGTGTAGCTGTGTCAGTGTTTAGTTGCGCCAGTGTGTATTTGTGTCAGTGTGTAGTGCTGTCAGTGTGTAGTTGTGTCAGTATTTAGTTGTGTCAGTGTTTAGTTGTGTCTGTGTGTAGTTGTGTCAGTGTTTAGTTGTGTCAGTGTGTACTTGTGCCAGTGTGTAGTTGTGTCAATGTTTATTTGTGTCAATGTGTAGTTGTGTCAGTGTGTAGTTGTGTCAGTGTCTAGTTGTGTCAGTGTGTAGTTGTGTCAGTGTTTAGTTTTGTCAGTGTGTAGTTGTGTCAGTGTGTAGTGTTGTCAGTGTGTAGTTGGGTCAGTATTTAGTTGTGTTATTGTTTAGTTGTGTCTGTGTGTAGTTGTGTCAGTGTGTACTTGTGTGAGTGTGTATTTGTGTCAGTGTTTAGTTGTGTCAGTGTGTAGTTTTGTCCCTGTTTAGTTGTGTAAGTGTGTAGTTGAGTCATTGTGTAGCTGTGTCAGTGTTTAGTTGCGCCAGTGTGTATTTTTGTCAGTTTATAGTGCTGTCAGTGTTTAGTTGTGTCAGTGTTTAATTGTGTCAGTGTTTAGTTTTGTCTGTGTGTAGTTGTGTCAGTGTTTAGTTGTGTCAGTGTGTTGTTGTGCCAGTGTGTAGTTGTGTCAATGTTTAGTTGTGTCAATGTGTAGTTGTGTCAGAGTTTAGTTGTTTCAGTGCTTAGTTGTGTAAATGTGTAGTGTTGTCAGTGTTTAGTTGTTTCAGTGTTTAGTTGTGTCAGTGTGTAGTTGTGTCAGTGTGTAGTTGTGTCCGTGTTTAGTTGTGTCAGTGTGTAGTTGTGTCAGTGTGTACTTGTGTCCGTGATTAGTTGTGTCAGTGTGTAGCTGTGTCAGTGTGTAGTGTTGTCAGTGTTTAGTTGGGTCAGTATTTAGTTGTGTCAGTGTTTTGTTGTGTCTGTGTGTAGTTGTGTCAGTATGTACTTGTTTGAGTGTGTATTTGAGTCAGTGTTTAGTTGTGTCAGTGTATAGTTTTGTCAGTGTTTAGTTGTGTCAGTGTTTAGTTGTGCCTGTGTGTAGTTGTGTCAGTGTGTAGTTTTGTCAGTGTTTAGTTGTGTCAGTGTTTAGTTGTGTAAGTGTGTAGTTGTGTCAGTGTGTATTGTTGTTAGTGTGTAGTTGAGTCAGTGTGTAGTGTTGGCAATGTTTAGTTGTGTCAGTGTGTAGTTGTGTCAGTGTCTAGTTGTGTCAGTGTGTAGTTGTGTCAGTGTTTAGTTTTGTCAGTGTGTAGTTGTGTCAGTGTGTAGTGTTGTCAGTGTGTAGTTGGGTCAGTATTTAGTTGTGTCATTGTTTAGTTGTGTCTGTGTGTAGTTGTGTCAGTGTGTACTTGTGTGAGTGTGTATTTGTGTCAGTGTTTAGTTGTGTCAGTGTGTAGTTTTGTCACTGTTTAGTTGTGTCCGTGTTTAGTTGTGTAAGTGTGTAGTTGTGTCATTGTTTAGCTGTGTGAGTGTGTATTTGTGTCAGTGTGTAGTTGTGTCCGTGATTAGTTGTGTCAGTGTGTAGCTGTGTCAGTGTGTAGTGTTGTCAGTGTTTAGTTGGGTCAGTATTTAGTTGTGTCAGTGTTTTGTTGTGTCTGTGTGTAGTTGTGTCTGTATGTACTTGTTTGAGTGTGTATTTGAGTCAGTGTTTAGTTGTGTCAGTGTATAGTTTTGTCAGTGTTTAGTTGTGTCAGTGTTTAGTTGTGTCAGTGTTTAGTTGTGCCTGTGTGTAGTTGTGTCAGTGTGTAGTTTTGTCAGTGTTTAGTTGTGTCAGTGTTTAGTTGTGTAAGTGTGTAGTTGTGTCAGTGTGTATTGTTGTTAGTGTGTAGTTGAGTCAATGTGTAGTGTTGGCAATGTTTAGTTGTGTCAGTGTGTAGTTGTGTCAGTGTCTAGTTGTGTCAGTGTGTAGTTGTGTCAGTGTTTAGTTTTGTCAGTGTGTAGTTGTGTCAGTGTGTAGTTTTGTCAGTGTGTAGTTGGGTCAGTATTTAGTTGTGTCATTGTTTAGTTGTGTCAGTGTGTAGTTGTGTCAGTGTGTACTTGTGTGAGTGTGTATTTGTGTCAGTGTTTAGTTGTGTCAGTGTGTAGTTTTGTCACTGTTTAGTTGTGTCCGTGTTTAGTTGTGTAAGTGTGTAGTTGTGTCATTGTTTAGCTGTGTGAGTGTGTATTTGTGTCAGTGTTTAGTTGTGTCAGTGTGTAGTTTTGTCCCTGTTTAGTTGTGTAAGTGTGTAGTTGTGTCATTGTGTAGCTGTGTCAGTGTTTAGTTGCGCCAGTGTGTATTTGTGTCAGTGTGTAGTGCTGTCAGTGTGTAGTTGTGTCAGTATTTAGTTGTGTCAGTGTTTAGTTGTGTCTGTGTGTAGTTGTGTCAGTGTGTACTTGTGTGAGTGTGTATTTGTGTCAGTGTTTAGTTGTGTCAATGTGTAGTTTTGTCACTGTTTAGTTGTGTCCGTGTTTAGTTGTGTAAGTGTGTAGTTGTGTCATTGTTTAGCTGTGTGAGTGTGTATTTGTGTCAGTGTTTAGTTGTGTCAGTGTGTAGTTTTGTCCCTGTTTAGTTGTGTAAGTGTGTAGTTGTGTCATTGTGTAGCTGTGTCAGTGTTTAGTTGCGCCAGTGTGTATTTGTGTCAGTGTGTAGTGCTGTCAGTGTGTAGTTGTGTCAGTATTTAGTTGTGTCAGTGTTTAGTTGTGTCTGTGTGTAGTTGTGTCAGTGTTTAGTTGTGTCAGTGTGTAGTTGTGCCAGTGAGTAGTTGTGTCAATGTTTAGTTGTGTCAATGTGTAGTTGTGTCAGTGTTTAGTTGTTTCAGTGCTTAGTTGTGTAAATGTGTAGTGTTGTCAATGTGTATTTGTTTCAGTGTTTAGTTGTGTCAGTGTGTAGTTGTGTCAGTGTGTAGTTGTGTCAGTGTTTAGTTGTGTCAGTGTGTAGCTGTGTCAGTGTGTGGTGTTGTCAGTGTTTAGTTTGGTCAGTATTTAGTTGTGTCAGTGTTTTCTTGTGTCTGCGTGTAGTTGTGTCAGTGTGTACTTGTTTGAGTGTGTATTTGAGTCGGTGTTTAGTTGTGTCAGTGTATAGTTTTGTCAGCGTTTAGTTGTGTCAGTGTTTAGTTGTGTAAGTGTGTAAATGTGTCATTGTGTAGCTGTGTCAGTGTTTAGTTGTGCCAGTGTGTAGTTGTGTCAGTATTTAGTTGTGTCATTGTTTAGTTGTGTCTGTGTGTAGTTTTGTCAGTGTGTAGTTGTGTCAGTGTGTTGTTGTGTCAGTGTGTAGTTGTGCCAGTGTTTAGTTGTGTCATCTGTATTTTTGCCATTGTGTTGTTGTGTCAGTGTGTAGTTGTGTCAGTGTTTATTTGTGCCAGTGTGTAGTTGTGTCAGTGTGTAGCTGTGTCAGTCTTTAGTTGTGCCAGTGTGTATTTCTGTCAGTGTGTAGTTGTGTTTGTTTGTAGTTGTGTCAGTGTGTTGTTGTGCGAGTGTGTAGTTGTATCATTGTGTAGTTGTGTCAGTGTGTTGTTGTGTCAGTGTGTAGTTGTGTCAGTGTTTAGTTGTTTCAGTGTGTAGTTGTGTCAGTATTTAGTTGTGTCAGTGTTTAGTTGTGCCTGTGTGTAGTTGTGTCAGTGTGTAGTTTTGTCAGTGTTTAGTTGTGTCAGTGTTTAGTTGTGTAAGTGTGTAGTTGTGTCAGTGTGTATTGTTGTTAGTGTGTAGTTGAGTCAGTGTGTAGTGTTGGCAATGTTTAGTTGTGTCAGTGTGTAGTTGTGTCAGTGTCTAGTTGTGTCAGTGTGTAGTTGTGTCAGTGTTTAGTTTTGTCAGTGTGTAGTTGTGTCAGTGTGTAGTGTTGTCAGTGTGTAGTTGGGTCAGTATTTAGTTGTGTCATTGTTTAGTTGTGTCTGTGTGTAGTTGTGTCAGTGTGTACTTGTGTGAGTGTGTATTTATGTCAATGTTTAGTTGTGTCAGTGTGTAGTTTTGTCACTGTTTAGTTGTGTCAGTGTTTAGTTGTGTAGGTGTGTAGTTGTGTCATTGTTTAGCTGTGTGAGTGTGTATTTGTGTCAGTGTGTAGTTGTGTCCGTGATTAGTTGTGTCAGTGTGTAGTTTTGTCCCTGTTTAGTTGTGTAAGTGTGTAGTTGTGTCATTGTGTAGCTGTGTCAGTGTTTAGTTGCGCCAGTGTGTATTTGTGTCAGTGTGTAGTGCTGTCAGTGTGAAGTTGTGTCAGTATTTAGTTGTGTCAGTGTTTAGTTGTGTCTGTGTGTAGTTGTGTCAGTGTTTAGTTGTGTCAATGTGTAGCTGTGTCAGTGTTTAGTTGTTTCAGTGCTTAGCTGTGTAAATGTGTAGTGTTGTCAGTGTGTAGTTGTTTCAGTGTTTAGTTGCGTCAGTGTGTAGTTGTGTCAGTGTGTAGTGGTGTCCGTGTTTAGTTGTGTCAGTGTGTAGCTGTGTCAGTGTGCACTGTTGTCAGTGTTTAGTTGGGTCAGTATTTAGTTGTGTCTGTGTGTAGTTGTGTCAGTGTGTAGTGTTGTCAGTGTGTAGTTGGGTCAGTATTTAGTTGTGTCATTGTTTAGTTGTGTCTGTGTGTAGTTGTGTCAGTGTGTACTTGTGTGTGTGTGTATTTGTGTCAGTGTTTAGTTGTGTCAGTGTGTAGTTTTGTCACTGTTTAGTTGTGTCAGTGTTTAGTTGTGTAAGTGCGTAGTTGTGTCATTGTTTAGCTGTGTGAGTGTGTATTTGTGTCAGTGTTTAGTTGTGTCAGGGTGTAGTTTTGTCCCTGTTTAGTTGTGTAAGTGTGTAGTTGTGTCATTGTGTAGCTGTGTCAGTGTTTAGTTGCGCCAGTGTGTATTTGTGTCAGTGTGTAGTGCTGTCAGTGTGTAGTTGTGTCAGTATTTAGTTGTGTCAGTGTTTAGTTGTGTCTGTGTGTAGTTGTGTCAGTGTTTAGTTGTGTCAGTGTGTACTTGTGTCAGTGTGTAGTTGTGTCAATGTTTATTTGTGTCAATGTGTAGTTGTGTCAGTGTGTAGTTGTGTCAGTGTCTAGTTGTGTCAGTGTGTAGTTGTGTCAGTGTTTAGTTTTGTCAGTGTGTAGTTGTGTCAGTGTGTAGTGTTGTCAGTGTGTAGTTGGGTCAGTATTTAGTTGTGTTATTGTTTAGTTGTGTCTGTGTGTAGTTGTGTCAGTGTGTACTTGTGTGAGTGTGTATTTGTGTCAGTGTTTAGTTGTGTCAGTGTGTAGTTTTGTCCCTGTTTAGTTGTGTAAGTGTGTAGTTGAGTCATTGTGTAGCTGTGTCAGTGTTTAGTTGCGCCAGTGTGTATTTTTGTCAGTTTATAGTGCTGTCAGTGTTTAGTTGTGCCTGTGTGTAGAAGTGTCAGTGTGTAGTTTTGTCAGTGTTTAGTTGTGTCAGTGTTTAGTTGTGTAAGTGTGTAGTTGTGTCAGTGTGTATTGTTGTTAGTGTGTAGTTGAGTCAGTGTGTAGTGTTGGCAATGTTTAGTTGTGTCAGTGTGTAGTTGTGTCAGTGTCTAGTTGTGTCAGTGTGTAGTTGTGTCAGTGTTTAGTTTTGTCAGTGTGTAGTTGTGTCAGTGTGTAGTGTTGTCAGTGTGTAGTTGGGTCAGTATTTAGTTGTGTCATTGTTTAGTTGTGTCAGTGTTTAGTTGTGCCTGTGTGTAGTTGTGTCAGTGTGTAGTTTTGTCAGTGTTTAGTTGTGTCAGTGTTTAGTTGTGTAAGTGTGTAGTTGTGTCAGTGTGTATTGTTGTTAGTGTGTAGTTGAGTCAATGTGTAGTGTTGGCAATGTTTAGTTGTGTCAGTGTGTAGTTGTGTCAGTGTCTAGTTGTGTCAGTGTGTAGTTGTGTCAGTGTTTAGTTTTGTCAGTGTGTAGTTGTGTCAGTGTGTAGTGTTGTCAGTGTGTAGTTGGGTCAGTATTTAGTTGTGTCATTGTTTAGTTGTGTCAGTGTGTAGTTGTGTCAGTGTGTACTTGTGTGAGTGTGTATTTGTGTCAGTGTTTAGTTGTGTCAGTGTGTAGTTTTGTCACTGTTTAGTTGTGTCCGTGTTTAGTTGTGTAAGTGTGTAGTTGTGTCATTGTTTAGCTGTGTGAGTGTGTATTTGTGTCAGTGTTTAGTTGTGTCAGTGTGTAGTTTTGTCCCTGTTTAGTTGTGTAAGTGTGTAGTTGTGTCAGTGTGTAGCTGTGTCAGTGTTTAGTTGCGCCAGTGTGTATTTGTGTCAGTGTGTAGTGCTGTCAGTGTGTAGTTGTGTCAGTATTTAGTTGTGTCAGTGTTTAGTTGTGTCTGTGTGTAGTTGTGTCAGTGTGTACTTGTGTGAGTGTGTATTTGTGTCAGTGTTTAGTTGTGTCAATGTGTAGTTTTGTCACTGTTTAGTTGTGTCCGTGTTTAGTTGTGTAAGTGTGTAGTTGTGTCATTGTTTAGCTGTGTGAGTGTGTATTTGTGTCAGTGTTTAGTTGTGTCAGTGTGTAGTTTTGTCCCTGTTTAGTTGTGTAAGTGTGTAGTTGTGTCATTGTGTAGCTGTGTCAGTGTTTAGTTGCGCCAGTGTGTATTTGTGTCAGTGTGTAGTGCTGTCAGTGTGTAGTTGTGTCAGTATTTAGTTGTGTCAGTGTTTAGTTGTGTCTGTGTCTAGTTGTGTCAGTGTTTAGTTGTGTCAGTGTGTAGTTGTGCCAGTGAGTAGTTGTGTCAATGTTTAGTTGTGTCAATGTGTAGTTGTGTCAGTGTTTAGTTGTTTCAGTGCTTAGTTGTGTAAATGTGTAGTGTTGTCAATGTGTATTTGTTTCAGTGTTTAGTTGTGTCAGTGTGTAGTTGTGTCAGTGTGTAGTTGTGTCCGTGTTTAGTTGTGTCAGTGTGTAGCTGTGTCAGTGTGTGGTGTTGTCAGTGTTTAGTTTGGTCAGTATTTAGTTGTGTCAGTGTTTTCTTGTGTCTGCGTGTAGTTGTGTCAGTGTGTACTTGTTTGAGTGTGTATTTGAGTCGGTGTTTAGTTGTGTCAGTGTATAGTTTTGTCAGCGTTTAGTTGTGTCAGTGTTTAGTTGTGTAAGTGTGTAAATGTGTCATTGTGTAGCTGTGTCAGTGTTTAGTTGTGCCAGTGTGTAGTTGTGTCAGTATTTAGTTGTGTCATTGTTTAGTTGTGTCTGTGTGTAGTTGTGTCAGTGTGTAGTTGTGTCAGTGTGTTGTTGTGTCAGTGTGTAGTTGTGCCAGTGTTTAGTTGTGTCATCTGTATTTTTGCCATTGTGTTGTTGTGTCAGTGTGTAGTTGTGTCAGTGTTTATTTGTGCCAGTGTGTAGTTGTGTCAGTGTGTAGCTGTGTCAGTCTTTAGTTGTGCCAGTGTGTATTTCTGTCAGTGTGTAGTTGTGTTTGTTTGTAGTTGTGTCAGTGTGTTGTTGTGCGAGTGTGTAGTTGTATCATTGTGTAGTTGTGTCAGTGTGTTGTTGTGTCAGTGTGTAGTTGTGTCAGTGTTTAGTTGTTTCAGTGTGTAGTTGTGTCAGTATTTAGTTGTGTCAGTGTTTAGTTGTGCCTGTGTGTAGTTGTGTCAGTGTGTAGTTTTGTCAGTGTTTAGTTGTGTCAGTGTTTAGTTGTGTAAGTGTGTAGTTGTGTCAGTGTGTATTGTTGTTAGTGTGTAGTTGAGTCAGTGTGTAGTGTTGGCAATGTTTAGTTGTGTCAGTGTGTAGTTGTGTCAGTGTCTAGTTGTGTCAGTGTGTAGTTGTGTCAGTGTTTAGTTTTGTCAGTGTGTAGTTGTGTCAGTGTGTAGTGTTGTCAGTGTGTAGTTGGGTCAGTATTTAGTTGTGTCATTGTTTAGTTGTGTCTGTGTGTAGTTGTGTCAGTGTGTACTTGTGTGAGTGTGTATTTATGTCAATGTTTAGTTGTGTCAGTGTGTAGTTTTGTCACTGTTTAGTTGTGTCAGTGTTTAGTTGTGTAGGTGTGTAGTTGTGTCATTGTTTAGCTGTGTGAGTGTGTATTTGTGTCAGTGTGTAGTTGTGTCCGTGATTAGTTGTGTCAGTGTGTAGTTTTGTCCCTGTTTAGTTGTGTAAGTGTGTAGTTGTGTCATTGTGTAGCTGTGTCAGTGTTTAGTTGCGCCAGTGTGTATTTGTGTCAGTGTGTAGTGCTGTCAGTGTGAAGTTGTGTCAGTATTTAGTTGTGTCATTGTTTAGTTGTGTCTGTGTGTAGTTGTGTCAGTGTGTACTTGTGTGAGTGTGTATTTGTGTCAGTGTTTAGTTGTGTCAGTGTGTAGTTTTGTCACTGTTTAGTTGTGTCAGTGTTTAGTTGTGTAAGTGTGTAGTTGTGTCATTGTTTAGCTCTGTGAGTGTGTATTTGTGTCAGTGTGTAGTTGTGTCCGTGATTAGTTGTGTCAGTGTGTAGCTGTGTCAGTGTGTAGTGTTGTCAGTGTTTAGTTGGGTCAGTATTTAGTTGTGTCAGTGTTTTGTTGTGTCTGTGTGTAGTTGTGTCTGTATGTACTTGTTTGAGTGTGTATTTGAGTCAGTGTTTAGTTGTGTCAGCGTATAGTTTTGTCAGTGTTTAGTTGTGTCAGTGTTTAGTTGTGTCAGTGTTTAGTTGTGCCTGTGTGTAGTTGTGTCAGTGTGTAGTTTTGTCAGTGTTTAGTTGTGTCAGTGTTTAGTTGTGTAAGTGTGTAGTTGTGTCAGTGTGTATTGTTGTTAGTGTGTAGTTGAGTCAATGTGTAGTGTTGGCAATGTTTAGTTGTGTCAGTGTGTAGTTGTGTCAGTGTCTAGTTGTGTCAGTGTGTAGTTGTGTCAGTGTTTAGTTTTGTCAGTGTGTAGTTGTGTCAGTGTGTAGTGTTGTCAGTGTGTAGTTGGGTCAGTATTTAGTTGTGTCATTGTTTAGTTGTGTCAGTGTGTAGTTGTGTCAGTGTGTACTTGTGTGAGTGTGTATTTGTGTCAGTGTTTAGTTGTGTCAGTGTGTAGTTTTGTGACTGTTTAGTTGTGTCCGTGTTTAGTTGTGTAAGTGTGTAGTTGTGTCATTGTTTAGCTGTGTGAGTGTGTATTTGTGTCAGTGTTTAGTTGTGTCAGTGTGTAGTTTTGTCCCTGTTTAGTTGTGTAAGTGTGTAGTTGTGTCATTGTGTAGCTGTGTCAGTGTTTAGTTGCGCCAGTGTGAATTTGTGTCAGTGTGTAGTGCTGTCAGTGTGTAGTTGTGTCAGTATTTAGTTGTGTCAGTGTTTAGTTGTGTCTGTGTGTAGTTGTGTCAGTGTGTACTTGTGTGAGTGTGTATTTGTGTCAGTGTTTAGTTGTGTCAATGTGTAGTTTTGTCACTGTTTAGTTGTGTCCGTGTTTAGTTGTGTAAGTGTGTAGTTGTGTCATTGTTTAGCTGTGTGAGTGTGTATTTGTGTCAGTGTTTAGTTGTGTCAGTGTGTAGTTTTGTCCCTGTTTAGTTGTGTAAGTGTGTAGTTGTGTCATTGTGTAGCTGTGTCAGTGTTTAGTTGCGCCAGTGTGTATTTGTGTCAGTGTGTAGTGCTGTCAGTGTGTAGTTGTGTCAGTATTTAGTTGTGTCAGTGTTTAGTTGTGTCTGTGTCTAGTTGTGTCAGTGTTTAGTTGTGTCAGTGTGTAGTTGTGCCAGTGAGTAGTTGTGTCAATGTTTAGTTGTGTCAATGTGTAGTTGTGTCAGTGTTTAGTTGTTTCAGTGCTTAGTTGTGTAAATGTGTAGTGTTGTCAATGTGTATTTGTTTCAGTGTTTAGTTGTGTCAGTGTGTAGTTGTGTCAGTGTGTAGTTGTGTCCGTGTTTAGTTGTGTCAGTGTGTAGCTGTGTCAGTGTGTGGTGTTGTCAGTGTTTAGTTTGGTCAGTATTTAGTTGTGTCAGTGTTTTCTTGTGTCTGCGTGTAGTTGTATCAGTGTGTACTTGTTTGAGTGTGTATTTGAGTCGGTGTTTAGTTGTGTCAGTGTATAGTTTTGTCAGCGTTTAGTTGTGTCAGTGTTTAGTTGTGTAAGTGTGTAAATGTGTCATTGTGTAGCTGTGTCAGTGTTTAGTTGTGCCAGTGTGTAGTTGTGTCAGTATTTAGTTGTGTCATTGTTTAGTTATGTCTGTGTGTAGTTGTGTCAGTGTGTAGTTGTGTCAGTGTGTTGTTGTGTCAGTGTGTAGTTGTGCCAGTGTTTAGTTGTGTCATCTGTATTTTTGCCATTGTGTTGTTGTGTCAGTGTGTAGTTGTGTCAGTGTTTATTTGTGCCAGTGTGTAGTTGTGTCAGTGTGTAGCTGTGTCAGTCTTTAGTTGTGCCAGTGTGTATTTCTGTCAGTGTGTAGTTGTGTTTGTTTGTAGTTGTGTCAGTGTGTTGTTGTGCGAGTGTGTAGTTGTATCATTGTGTAGTTGTGTCAGTGTGTTGTTGTGTCAGTGTGTAGTTGTGTCAGTGTTTAGTTGTTTCAGTGTGTAGTTGTGTCAGTATTTAGTTGTGTCAGTGTTTAGTTGTGCCTGTGTGTAGTTGTGTCAGTGTGTAGTTTTGTCAGTGTTTAGTTGTGTCAGTGTTTAGTTGTGTAAGTGTGTAGTTGTGTCAGTGTGTATTGTTGTTAGTGTGTAGTTGAGTCAGTGTGTAGTGTTGGCAATGTTTAGTTGTGTCAGTGTGTAGTTGTGTCAGTGTCTAGTTGTGTCAGTGTGTAGTTGTGTCAGTGTTTAGTTTTGTCAGTGTGTAGTTGTGTCAGTGTGTAGTGTTGTCAGTGTGTAGTTGGGTCAGTATTTAGTTGTGTCATTGTTTAGTTGTGTCTGTGTGTAGTTGTGTCAGTGTGTACTTGTGTGAGTGTGTATTTATGTCAATGTTTAGTTGTGTCAGTGTGTAGTTTTGTCACTGTTTAGTTGTGTCAGTGTTTAGTTGTGTAGGTGTGTAGTTGTGTCATTGTTTAGCTGTGTGAGTGTGTATTTGTGTCAGTGTGTAGTTGTGTCCGTGATTAGTTGTGTCAGTGTGTAGTTTTGTCCCTGTTTAGTTGTGTAAGTGTGTAGTTGTGTCATTGTGTAGCTGTGTCAGTGTTTAGTTGCGCCAGTGTGTATTTGTGTCAGTGTGTAGTGCTGTCAGTGTGAAGTTGTGTCAGTATTTAGTTGTGTCATTGTTTAGTTGTGTCTGTGTGTAGTTGTGTCAGTGTGTACTTGTGTGAGTGTGTATTTGTGTCAGTGTTTAGTTGTGTCAGTGTGTAGTTTTGTCACTGTTTAGTTGTGTCCGTGTTTAGTTGTGTAAGTGTGTAGTTGTGTCATTGTTTAGCTCTGTGAGTGTGTATTTGTGTCAGTGTGTAGTTGTGTCCGTGATTAGTTGTGTCAGTGTGTAGCTGTGTCAGTGTGTAGTGTTGTCAGTGTTTAGTTGGGTCAGTATTTAGTTGTGTCAGTGTTTTGTTGTGTCTGTGTGTAGTTGTGTCTGTATGTACTTGTTTGAGTGTGTATTTGAGTCAGTGTTTAGTTGTGTCAGTGTATAGTTTTGTCAGTGTTTAGTTGTGTCAGTGTTTAGTTGTGTCAGTGTTTAGTTGTGCCTGTGTGTAGTTGTGTCAGTGTGTAGTTTTGTCAGTGTTTAGTTGTGTCAGTGTTTAGTTGTGTAAGTGTGTAGTTGTGTCAGTGTGTATTGTTGTTAGTGTGTAGTTGAGTCAATGTGTAGTGTTGGCAATGTTTAGTTGTGTCAGTGTGTAGTTGTGTCAGTGTCTAGTTGTGTCAGTGTGTAGTTGTGTCAGTGTTTAGTTTTGTCAGTGTGTAGTTGTGTCAGTGTGTAGTGTTGTCAGTGTGTAGTTGGGTCAGTATTTAGTTGTGTCATTGTTTAGTTGTGTCAGTGTGTAGTTGTGTCAGTGTGTACTTGTGTGAGTGTGTATTTGTGTCAGTGTTTAGTTGTGTCAGTGTGTAGTTTTGTGACTGTTTAGTTGTGTCCGTGTTTAGTTGTGTAAGTGTGTAGTTGTGTCATTGTTTAGCTGTGTGAGTGTGTATTTGTGTCAGTGTTTAGTTGTGTCAGTGTGTAGTTTTGTCCCTGTTTAGTTGTGTAAGTGTGTAGTTGTGTCATTGTGTAGCTGTGTCAGTGTTTAGTTGCGCCAGTGTGAATTTGTGTCAGTGTGTAGTGCTGTCAGTGTGTAGTTGTGTCAGTATTTAGTTGTGTCAGTGTTTAGTTGTGTCTGTGTGTAGTTGTGTCAGTGTGTACTTGTGTGAGTGTGTATTTGTGTCAGTGTTTAGTTGTGTCAATGTGTAGTTTTGTCACTGTTTAGTTGTGTCCGTGTTTAGTTGTGTAAGTGTGTAGTTGTGTCATTGTTTAGCTGTGTGAGTGTGTATTTGTGTCAGTGTTTAGTTGTGTCAGTGTGTAGTTTTGTCCCTGTTTAGTTGTGTAAGTGTGTAGTTGTGTCATTGTGTAGCTGTGTCAGTGTTTAGTTGCGCCAGTGTGTATTTGTGTCAGTGTGTAGTGCTGTCAGTGTGTAGTTGTGTCAGTATTTAGTTGTGTCAGTGTTTAGTTGTGTCTGTGTCTAGTTGTGTCAGTGTTTAGTTGTGTCAGTGTGTAGTTGTGCCAGTGAGTAGTTGTGTCAATGTTTAGTTGTGTCAATGTGTAGTTGTGTCAGTGTTTAGTTGTTTCAGTGCTTAGTTGTGTAAATGTGTAGTGTTGTCAATGTGTATTTGTTTCAGTGTTTAGTTGTGTCAGTGTGTAGTTGTGTCAGTGTGTAGTTGTGTCCGTGTTTAGTTGTGTCAGTGTGTAGCTGTGTCAGTGTGTGGTGTTGTCAGTGTTTAGTTTGGTCAGTATTTAGTTGTGTCAGTGTTTTCTTGTGTCTGCGTGTAGTTGTGTCAGTGTGTACTTGTTTGAGTGTGTATTTGAGTCGGTGTTTAGTTGTGTCAGTGTATAGTTTTGTCAGCGTTTAGTTGTGTCAGTGTTTAGTTGTGTAAGTGTGTAAATGTGTCATTGTGTAGCTGTGTCAGTGTTTAGTTGTGCCAGTGTGTAGTTGTGTCAGTATTTAGTTGTGTCATTGTTTAGTTGTGTCTGTGTGTAGTTGTGTCAGTGTGTAGTTGTGTCAGTGTGTTGTTGTGTCAGTGTGTAGTTGTGCCAGTGTTTAGTTGTGTCATCTGTATTTTTGCCATTGTGTTGTTGTGTCAGTGTGTAGTTGTGTCAGTGTTTATTTGTGCCAGTGTGTAGTTGTGTCAGTGTGTAGCTGTGTC
This sequence comes from Carcharodon carcharias, assembly GCF_017639515.1. Taxonomy (NCBI): domain Eukaryota; kingdom Metazoa; phylum Chordata; class Chondrichthyes; order Lamniformes; family Lamnidae; genus Carcharodon; species Carcharodon carcharias. The sequence goes on along the minus strand of NC_054478.1, from coordinate 9,964,024 downwards.
AGTCTTTAGTTGTGCCAGTGTGTATTTCTGTCAGTGTGTAGTTGTGTTTGTTTGTAGTTGTGTCAGTGTGTTGTTGTGCGAGTGTGTAGTTGTATCATTGTGTAGTTGTGTCAGTGTGTTGTTGTGTCAGTGTGTAGTTGTGTCAGTGTTTAGTTGTTTCAGTGTGTAGTTGTGTCAGTATTTAGTTGTGTCAGTGTTTAGTTGTGCCTGTGTGTAGTTGTGTCAGTGTGTAGTTTTGTCAGTGTTTAGTTGTGTCAGTGTTTAGTTGTGTAAGTGTGTAGTTGTGTCAGTGTGTATTGTTGTTAGTGTGTAGTTGAGTCAGTGTGTAGTGTTGGCAATGTTTAGTTGTGTCAGTGTGTAGTTGTGTCAGTGTCTAGTTGTGTCAGTGTGTAGTTGTGTCAGTGTTTAGTTTTGTCAGTGTGTAGTTGTGTCAGTGTGTAGTGTTGTCAGTGTGTAGTTGGGTCAGTATTTAGTTGTGTCATTGTTTAGTTGTGTCTGTGTGTAGTTGTGTCAGTGTGTACTTGTGTGAGTGTGTATTTATGTCAATGTTTAGTTGTGTCAGTGTGTAGTTTTGTCACTGTTTAGTTGTGTCAGTGTTTAGTTGTGTAGGTGTGTAGTTGTGTCATTGTTTAGCTGTGTGAGTGTGTATTTGTGTCAGTGTGTAGTTGTGTCCGTGATTAGTTGTGTCAGTGTGTAGTTTTGTCCCTGTTTAGTTGTGTAAGTGTGTAGTTGTGTCATTGTGTAGCTGTGTCAGTGTTTAGTTGCGCCAGTGTGTATTTGTGTCAGTGTGTAGTGCTGTCAGTGTGAAGTTGTGTCAGTATTTAGTTGTGTCAGTGTTTAGTTGTGTCTGTGTGTAGTTGTGTCAGTGTTTAGTTGTGTCAATGTGTAGCTGTGTCAGTGTTTAGTTGTTTCAGTGCTTAGCTGTGTAAATGTGTAGTGTTGTCAGTGTGTAGTTGTTTCAGTGTTTAGTTGCGTCAGTGTGTAGTTGTGTCAGTGTGTAGTGGTGTCCGTGTTTAGTTGTGTCAGTGTGTAGCTGTGTCAGTGTGCACTGTTGTCAGTGTTTAGTTGGGTCAGTATTTAGTTGTGTCTGTGTGTAGTTGAGTCAGTGTGTAGTGTTGGCAATGTTTAGTTGTGTCAGTGTGTAGTTGTGTCAGTGTCTAGTTGTGTCAGTGTGTAGTTGTGTCAGTGTTTAGTTTTGTCAGTGTGTAGTTGTGTCAGTGTGTAGTGTTGTCAGTGTGTAGTTGGGTCAGTATTTAGTTGTGTCATTGTTTAGTTGTGTCAGTGTGTAGTTGTGTCAGTGTGTACTTGTGTGAGTGTGTATTTGTGTCAGTGTTTAGTTGTGTCAGTGTGTAGTTTTGTGACTGTTTAGTTGTGTCCGTGTTTAGTTGTGTAAGTGTGTAGTTGTGTCATTGTTTAGCTGTGTGAGTGTGTATTTGTGTCAGTGTTTAGTTGTGTCAGTGTGTAGTTTTGTCCCTGTTTAGTTGTGTAAGTGTGTAGTTGTGTCATTGTGTAGCTGTGTCAGTGTTTAGTTGCGCCAGTGTGTATTTGTGTCAGTGTGTAGTGCTGTCAGTGTGAAGTTGTGTCAGTATTTAGTTGTGTCATTGTTTAGTTGTGTCTGTGTGTAGTTGTGTCAGTGTGTACTTGTGTGAGTGTGTATTTGTGTCAGTGTTTAGTTGTGTCAGTGTGTAGTTTTGTCACTGTTTAGTTGTGTCCGTGTTTAGTTGTGTAAGTGTGTAGTTGTGTCATTGTTTAGCTCTGTGAGTGTGTATTTGTGTCAGTGTGTAGTTGTGTCCGTGATTAGTTGTGTCAGTGTGTAGCTGTGTCAGTGTGTAGTGTTGTCAGTGTTTAGTTGGGTCAGTATTTAGTTGTGTCAGTGTTTTGTTGTGTCTGTGTGTAGTTGTGTCTGTATGTACTTGTTTGAGTGTGTATTTGAGTCAGTGTTTAGTTGTGTCAGTGTATAGTTTTGTCAGTGTTTAGTTGTGTCAGTGTTTAGTTGTGTCAGTGTTTAGTTGTGCCTGTGTGTAGTTGTGTCAGTGTGTAGTTTTGTCAGTGTTTAGTTGTGTCAGTGTTTAGTTGTGTAAGTGTGTAGTTGTGTCAGTGTGTATTGTTGTTAGTGTGTAGTTGAGTCAATGTGTAGTGTTGGCAATGTTTAGTTGTGTCAGTGTGTAGTTGTGTCAGTGTCTAGTTGTGTCAGTGTGTAGTTGTGTCAGTGTTTAGTTTTGTCAGTGTGTAGTTGTGTCAGTGTGTAGTGTTGTCAGTGTGTAGTTGGGTCAGTATTTAGTTGTGTCATTGTTTAGTTGTGTCAGTGTGTAGTTGTGTCAGTGTGTACTTGTGTGAGTGTGTATTTGTATCAGTGTTTAGTTGTGTCAGTGTGTAGTTTTGTCACTGTTTAGTTGTGTCCGTGTTTAGTTGTGTAAGTGTGTAGTTGTGTCATTGTTTAGCTGTGTGAGTGTGTATTTGTGTCAGTGTTTAGTTGTGTCAGTGTGTAGTTTTGTCCCTGTTTAGTTGTGTAAGTGTGTAGTTGTGTCATTGTGTAGCTGTGTCAGTGTTTAGTTGCGCCAGTGTGTATTTGTGTCAGTGTGTAGTGCTGTCAGTGTGTAGTTGTGTCAGTATTTAGTTGTGTCAGTGTTTAGTTGTGTCTGTGTGTAGTTGTGTCAGTGTGTACTTGTGTGAGTGTGTATTTGTGTCAGTGTTTAGTTGTGTCAATGTGTAGTTTTGTCACTGTTTAGTTGTGTCCGTGTTTAGTTGTGTAAGTGTGTAGTTGTGTCATTGTTTAGCTGTGTGAGTGTGTATTTGTGTCAGTGTTTAGTTGTGTCAGTGTGTAGTTTTGTCCCTGTTTAGTTGTGTAAGTGTGTAGTTGTGTCATTGTGTAGCTGTGTCAGTGTTTAGTTGCGCCAGTGTGTATTTGTGTCAGTGTGTAGTGCTGTCAGTGTGTAGTTGTGTCAGTATTTAGTTGTGTCAGTGTTTAGTTGTGTCTGTGTCTAGTTGTGTCAGTGTTTAGTTGTGTCAGTGTGTAGTTGTGCCAGTGAGTAGTTGTGTCAATGTTTAGTTGTGTCAATGTGTAGTTGTGTCAGTGTTTAGTTGTTTCAGTGCTTAGTTGTGTAAATGTGTAGTGTTGTCAATGTGTATTTGTTTCAGTGTTTAGTTGTGTCAGTGTGTAGTTGTGTCAGTGTGTAGTTGTGTCCGTGTTTAGTTGTGTCAGTGTGTAGCTGTGTCAGTGTGTGGTGTTGTCAGTGTTTAGTTTGGTCAGTATTTAGTTGTGTCAGTGTTTTCTTGTGTCTGCGTGTAGTTGTGTCAGTGTGTACTTGTTTGAGTGTGTATTTGAGTCGGTGTTTAGTTGTGTCAGTGTATAGTTTTGTCAGCGTTTAGTTGTGTCAGTGTTTAGTTGTGTAAGTGTGTAAATGTGTCATTGTGTAGCTGTGTCAGTGTTTAGTTGTGCCAGTGTGTAGTTGTGTCAGTATTTAGTTGTGTCATTGTTTAGTTGTGTCTGTGTGTAGTTGTGTCAGTGTGTAGTTGTGTCAGTGTGTTGTTGTGTCAGTGTGTAGTTGTGCCAGTGTTTAGTTGTGTCATCTGTATTTTTGCCATTGTGTTGTTGTGTCAGTGTGTAGTTGTGTCAGTGTTTATTTGTGCCAGTGTGTAGTTGTGTCAGTGTGTAGCTGTGTCAGTCTTTAGTTGTGCCAGTGTGTATTTCTGTCAGTGTGTAGTTGTGTTTGTTTGTAGTTGTGTCAGTGTGTTGTTGTGCGAGTGTGTAGTTGTATCATTGTGTAGTTGTGTCAGTGTGTTGTTGTGTCAGTGTGTAGTTGTGTCAGTGTTTAGTTGTTTCAGTGTGTAGTTGTGTCAGTATTTAGTTGTGTCAGTGTTTAGTTGTGCCTGTGTGTAGTTGTGTCAGTGTGTAGTTTTGTCAGTGTTTAGTTGTGTCAGTGTTTAGTTGTGTAAGTGTGTAGTTGTGTCAGTGTGTATTGTTGTTAGTGTGTAGTTGAGTCAGTGTGTAGTGTTGGCAATGTTTAGTTGTGTCAGTGTGTAGTTGTGTCAGTGTCTAGTTGTGTCAGTGTGTAGTTGTGTCAGTGTTTAGTTTTGTCAGTGTGTAGTTGTGTCAGTGTGTAGTGTTGTCAGTGTGTAGTTGGGTCAGTATTTAGTTGTGTCATTGTTTAGTTGTGTCTGTGTGTAGTTGTGTCAGTGTGTACTTGTGTGAGTGTGTATTTATGTCAATGTTTAGTTGTGTCAGTGTGTAGTTTTGTCACTGTTTAGTTGTGTCAGTGTTTAGTTGTGTAGGTGTGTAGTTGTGTCATTGTTTAGCTGTGTGAGTGTGTATTTGTGTCAGTGTGTAGTTGTGTCCGTGATTAGTTGTGTCAGTGTGTAGTTTTGTCCCTGTTTAGTTGTGTAAGTGTGTAGTTGTGTCATTGTGTAGCTGTGTCAGTGTTTAGTTGCGCCAGTGTGTATTTGTGTCAGTGTGTAGTGCTGTCAGTGTGAAGTTGTGTCAGTATTTAGTTGTGTCAGTGTTTAGTTGTGTCTGTGTGTAGTTGTGTCAGTGTTTAGTTGTGTCAATGTGTAGCTGTGTCAGTGTTTAGTTGTTTCAGTGCTTAGCTGTGTAAATGTGTAGTGTTGTCAGTGTGTAGTTGTTTCAGTGTTTAGTTGCGTCAGTGTGTAGTTGTGTCAGTGTGTAGTGGTGTCCGTGTTTAGTTGTGTCAGTGTGTAGCTGTGTCAGTGTGCACTGTTGTCAGTGTTTAGTTGGGTCAGTATTTAGTTGTGTCTGTGTGTAGTTGAGTCAGTGTGTAGTGTTGGCAATGTTTAGTTGTGTCAGTGTGTAGTTGTGTCAGTGTCTAGTTGTGTCAGTGTGTAGTTGTGTCAGTGTTTAGTTATGTCAGTGTGTAGTTGTGTCAGTGTGTAGTGTTGTCAGTGTGTAGTTGGGTCAGTATTTAGTTGTGTCATTGTTTAGTTGTGTCTGTGTGTAGTTGTGTCAGTGTGTACTTGTGTGAGTGTGTATTTGTGTCAGTGTTTAGTTGTGTCAGTGTGTAGTTTTGTCACTGTTTAGTTGTGTCCGTGTTTAGTTGTGTAAGTGTGTAGTTGTGTCATTGTTTAGCTGTGTGAGTGTGTATTTGTGTCAGTGTGTAGTTGTGTCCGTGATTAGTTGTGTCAGTGTGTAGCTGTGTCAGTGTGTAGTGTTGTCAGTGTTTAGTTGGGTCAGTATTTAGTTGTGTCAGTGTTTTGTTGTGTCTGTGTGTAGTTGTGTCTGTATGTACTTGTTTGAGTGTGTATTTGAGTCAGTGTTTAGTTGTGTCAGTGTATAGTTTTGTCAGTGTTTAGTTGTGTCAGTGTTTAGTTGTGTCAGTGTTTAGTTGTGCCTGTGTGTAGTTGTGTCAGTGTGTAGTTTTGTCAGTGTTTAGTTGTGTCAGTGTTTAGTTGTGTAAGTGTGTAGTTGTGTCAGTGTGTATTGTTGTTAGTGTGTAGTTGAGTCAATGTGTAGTGTTGGCAATGTTTAGTTGTGTCAGTGTGTAGTTGTGTCAGTGTCTAGTTGTGTCAGTGTGTAGTTGTGTCAGTGTTTAGTTTTGTCAGTGTGTAGTTGTGTCAGTGTGTAGTGTTGTCAGTGTGTAGTTGGGTCAGTATTTAGTTGTGTCATTGTTTAGTTGTGTCAGTGTGTAGTTGTGTCAGTGTGTACTTGTGTGAGTGTGTATTTGTGTCAGTGTTTAGTTGTGTCAGTGTGTAGTTTTGTCACTGTTTAGTTGTGTCCGTGTTTAGTTGTGTAAGTGTGTAGTTGTGTCATTGTTTAGCTGTGTGAGTGTGTATTTGTGTCAGTGTTTAGTTGTGTCAGTGTGTAGTTTTGTCCCTGTTTAGTTGTGTAAGTGTGTAGTTGTGTCATTGTGTAGCTGTGTCAGTGTTTAGTTGCGCCAGTGTGTATTTGTGTCAGTGTGTAGTGCTGTCAGTGTGTAGTTGTGTCAGTATTTAGTTGTGTCAGTGTTTAGTTGTGTCTGTGTGTAGTTGTGTCAGTGTGTACTTGTGTGAGTGTGTATTTGTGTCAGTGTTTAGTTGTGGCAATGTGTAGTTTTGTCACTGTTTAGTTGTGTCCGTGTTTAGTTGTGTAAGTGTGTAGTTGTGTTATTGTTTAGCTGTGTGAGTGTGTATTTGTGTCAGTGTTTAGTTGTGTCAGTGTGTAGTTTTGTCCCTGTTTAGTTGTGTAAGTGTGTAGTTGTGTCATTGTGTAGCTGTGTCAGTGTTTAGTTGCGCCAGTGTGTATTTGTGTCAGTGTGTAGTGCTGTCAGTGTGTAGTTGTGTCAGTATTTAGTTGTGTCAGTGTTTAGTTGTGTCTGTGTGTAGTTGTGTCAGTGTTTAGTTGTGTCAGTGTGTAGTTGTGCCAGTGAGTAGTTGTGTCAATGTTTAGTTGTGTCAATGTGTAGTTGTGTCAGTGTTTAGTTGTTTCAGTGCTTAGTTGTGTAAATGTGTAGTGTTGTCAATGTGTATTTGTTTCAGTGTTTAGTTGTGTCAGTGTGTAGTTGTGTCAGTGTGTAGTTGTGTCCGTGTTTAGTTGTGTCAGTGTGTAGCTGTGTCAGTGTGTGGTGTTGTCAGTGTTTAGTTTGGTCAGTATTTAGTTGTGTCAGTGTTTTCTTGTGTCTGCGTGTAGTTGTGTCAGTGTGTACTTGTTTGAGTGTGTATTTGAGTCGGTGTTTAGTTGTGTCAGTGTATAGTTTTGTCAGCGTTTAGTTGTGTCAGTGTTTAGTTGTGTAAGTGTGTAAATGTGTCATTGTGTAGCTGTGTCAGTGTTTAGTTGTGCCAGTGTGTAGTTGTGTCAGTATTTAGTTGTGTCATTGTTTAGTTGTGTCTGTGTGTAGTTGTGTCAGTGTGTAGTTGTGTCAGTGTGTTGTTGTGTCAGTGTGTAGTTGTGCCAGTGTTTAGTTGTGTCATCTGTATTTTTGCCATTGTGTTGTTGTGTCAGTGTGTAGTTGTGTCAGTGTTTATTTGTGCCAGTGTGTAGTTGTGTCAGTGTGTAGCTGTGTCAGTCTTTAGTTGTGCCAGTGTGTATTTCTGTCAGTGTGTAGTTGTGTTTGTTTGTAGTTGTGTCAGTGTGTTGTTGTGCGAGTGTGTAGTTGTATCATTGTGTAGTTGTGTCAGTGTGTTGTTGTGTCAGTGTGTAGTTGTGTCAGTGTTTAGTTGTTTCAGTGTGTAGTTGTGTCAGTATTTAGTTGTGTCAGTGTTTAGTTGTGCCTGTGTGTAGTTGTGTCAGTGTGTAGTTTTGTCAGTGTTTAGTTGTGTCAGTGTTTAGTTGTGTAAGTGTGTAGTTGTGTCAGTGTGTATTGTTGTTAGTGTGTAGTTGAGTCAGTGTGTAGTGTTGGCAATGTTTAGTTGTGTCAGTGTGTAGTTGTGTCAGTGTCTAGTTGTGTCAGTGTGTAGTTGTGTCAGTGTTTAGTTTTGTCAGTGTGTAGTTGTGTCAGTGTGTAGTGTTGTCAGTGTGTAGTTGGGTCAGTATTTAGTTGTGTCATTGTTTAGTTGTGTCTGTGTGTAGTTGTGTCAGTGTGTACTTGTGTGAGTGTGTATTTATGTCAATGTTTAGTTGTGTCAGTGTGTAGTTTTGTCACTGTTTAGTTGTGTCAGTGTTTAGTTGTGTAGGTGTGTAGTTGTGTCATTGTTTAGCTGTGTGAGTGTGTATTTGTGTCAGTGTTTAGTTGTGTCAGTGTGTAGTTTTGTCCCTGTTTAGTTGTGTAAGTGTGTAGTTGTGTCATTGTGTAGCTGTGTCAGTGTTTAGTTGCGCCAGTGTGTATTTGTGTCAGTGTGTAGTGCTGTCAGTGTGAAGTTGTGTCAGTATTTAGTTGTGTCAGTGTTTAGTTGTGTCTGTGTGTAGTTGTGTCAGTGTTTAGTTGTGTCAATGTGTAGCTGTGTCAGTGTTTAGTTGTTTCAGTGCTTAGCTGTGTAAATGTGTAGTGTTGTCAGTGTGTAGTTGTTTCAGTGTTTAGTTGTGTCAGTGTGTAGTTGTGTCAGTGTGTAGTGGTGTCCGTGTTTAGTTGTGTCAGTGTGTAGCTGTGTCAGTGTGCACTGTTGTCAGTGTTTAGTTGGGTCAGTATTTAGTTGTGTCTGTGTGTAGTTGTGTCAGTGTGTACTTGTTTGAGTGTGTATTTGAGTCAGTGTTTAGTTGTGTAAGTGTATAGTTTTGTCAGTGTTTAGTTGTGTCAGTGTTTAGATGTGTAAGTGTGTAAATGTGTCATTGTGTAGCTGTGTCAGTGTTTAGTTGTGCCAGTGTGTAGTTGTGTCAGTGTGTAGTGTTGTCAGTGTGTAGTTGTGTCAGTATTTAGTTGTGTCACTGTTTAGTTGTGTCTGTGTTTAGTTGTGTCAGTGTGTAGTTGTGTCAGTGTGTTGTTGTGTCAGTGTGTAGTTGTGCCATTGTTTAGTTGTGTCATGTGTATTTTTGCCATTGTGTTGTTGTGTCAGTGTTTATTTGTGCCAGTGTGTAGTTGTGTCAGTGTGTAGCTGTGTCAGTCTTTAGTTGTGCCAGTGTGTATTTCTGTCAGTGTGTAGTTGTGTTTGTTTGCAGTTGTGTCAGGGTGTTGTTGTATGAGTGTGTAGTTGTATCATTGTGTAGTTGTGTCAGTGTGTTGTTTTGCCAGTGTAGAGTTGTATCATTGTCTCGTTGTATCAGTGTGTAGTTGTGTCAGTGTTTATTTGTGTCAGTGTGTAGTTGTGTCAGTGTGTAGTTGTTCCCGTGTGTATTTGTGTCAATGTGTAGTTGTGTCAGTGTGTAGTTGTGTCAGTGTTTAGTTGTGTCAGTGTGTGGTTGTTTCAGTGTGTTTTTGTGTCAGTGTGTACTTTTGCCAGTCTGTAGTTTTGTCATTGTGTAGTTGTGTCACTGTGTTTTTGTGTCAGTGTGTATTTGTGCCAGTGTGTTGTTGTGTCAGTGTGTAGCTGTGTCAGTCTTTAGTTGTGCCAGTGTGTAGTTGTGTCAGTTTGTAGTTGTGTCAATTTGTAGTTGTGTCAGTGTGTTGTTGTGCGAGTGTGTTTTTGTATCATTGTGTAGTTGTGTCAGTGTGTTGTTGTGCCAGTGTGTAGTTGTATCATTGTCTCGTTGTATCAGTGTGTAGTTGTGTCAGTGTTTATTTGTTTCAGTGTGTAGTTGTGTCAGTGTGCAGTTGTATCCGTGTGTATTTGTGTCAATGTGTAGTTGTGTCAGTGTGCCGTTGTGTCAGTGTTTAGTTGTGTCTGTGTGCAGTTGTGACAGTGTGTAGTTGTGTCAGTGTTTAGTTGTGTCATTGTGTTTTTGTGTCAGTATTTAGTTGTGTCAGTGTTTAGTTCTGTCAGTGTTTAGTTGTGTCAGTGTTTAGTTGTGTCAATGTGTAGTTGTGTCAGTCTGTGGTTGTGTCAGTGTGTAGTTGTGTCATTGTGTAGTTTTGCCAGTCTGTAGTTTTTTCATTGTGTAGTTGTGTCACTGTGTTGTTGTGTCAGTGTGTATTTTGCCAGGGGGTAGTTGTGTAAGTGTGTAGCTGTGTCAGTTTGTAGTTGTGTCAGTGTTTAGTTGTGTCAGTGTGTAGTTGTTTCAGTATTTATTTGTGTCAGTGTTTAGTTGTGCCTCTGTGCAGTTGTGTCAGTGTTTAGATGTGTCAGTGTGTAGTTGTGTCAGTGTGTAGTTGTGTCAGTGTGTAGTTCTGTCAGTGTTTATTTGTGTCAGTGTTTAGTTGTGTAAGTGTGTAGTTGTGTCAGTGTGTATTTGCTTCAGTGTTTATTTGTGTCATTGTGTAGATGTGTAAGTGTGTAGTTGTGTCAGCGTGTAGTTTTGTCTGTATTTAATATTGTCAGTGGGCAGTTGTGTCAGTGTGCAGTTGTGTCAGTGTGTAGTTGTGTCAGTGTATAATTGTGTCAGTGTTTATTTCTGTCAGTGTGTAGTTGTGTCAGTGTTAAGTTGTGTCAGTTTGTAGTTGTGTCAGTGTTTATTTGTGTCAGTGTTTATTTGTGTCAGTGTGTAGTTCTGTCAGTGTTTAGCTGGGTCAGTGTGTAGTTGTGTCTTTGTGTAGTTTTGTCAGTGTTTAGTTTTGACAGTGTGTAGTTGTGTCAGTGCATAGTTGTGTCAGTATTTTGTTGTGTCAGACTTTAGTTGTGTCTGTGTGTAGATGCATCAGTGTTTAGTTGTGTCATTGTGTAGTCGTGTCAGTGTTTTGTTGTGTCATTGTTTAGTTGTGCCAGAGTGTAGTTGTGTAAGTGTTTAGTTGCGTCAGTGTCCAGTTGTGTCCGTGTTTATTTGGGTCAGTGTGTAGTTGTTTCAGTGTGTAGTTGTGTCAGTCTTTAGTTGTGTCAGTGAGTAGTTGTGTCAGTGTGTTGTTGTGTCAGTGTTTAGTTGTGTCAGTGTGTAGTTGTGTCAGTATTTAGTTGTGTCAGTGTTTAGTTGTGCCTTTGTGCAGTTGTGTCGTTGTTTAGATGTGTCAGTGTGTAGTTGTGTCAGTGTGTAGTTGTGTCAGTGTTTAGTTGTGTCATTGTGTAGTCGTGTCAGTGTTTTGATGTGTCATTGTGTAGTTGTGCCAGAGTGTAGTTGTGTGAGTGTGTAGTTGTGTCAGGGTTTATTTGTGTCAGTGTGTAGATGTATCAGTAAGTAGTTGTGTCAGTGTGTAGATGTGTCAGTGTGTAATTGTGCCAGTGTGTAGATGTGTCAGTGTGTAGTTGTGTCTGTGTGTAGTTGTGTCAGTTTGTAGTTGTGTCAGTGTGTAGTTGTGTCAGTGTTTATTTGTGTCAGTGTTTAGCTGGGTCAGTGTGTAGTTGTGTCTCTGTGTAGGTTTGTCAATGTTTAGTTGTGACAGTGTGTAGTTGTGTCAGTATTTTGTTGTGTCATTGTGTAGTCGTGTCAGTGTTTTGTTGTGTCATTGTGTAGTTGTGCCAGTTATAGTTATGTCAGTGTGTAGTTGTGTCAGTTTGTAGTTGTGTCAGTGTTTAGTTGCGTCAGTGTGTAGTTTTGTCAGTGTGTAGTTGTGTCCGTGTTTATTTGGGTCAGTGTTTAGTTGTGTCAGTGTGTAGTTGTGTCTGTGTTTAGTTGGGTCGGTGTGTTGTTGTGTCAGTGTGTAGTTATGTCGGTGTTTAGTTTTGTCAGTGTTTAGTTTTGTCAGTGTTTAGTTGTGTCAGTGTTTAGTTGTGTCAGTGTGTAGTTGTGTCAGAGTATAGTTGTGTCAGTGTGTCGTTGTGTCAGTATTTAGTTGTGTCAGTGTCTAGTTGTGTCAGCTTTTAGTTGTATCAGTGTTTAGTTGGGTCAGTGTGTATTTGTCTCACTGTTTAGTTGTGGCAGTGATTTGTTTTGTCAGTGTTTATTTGTTTCAGTGTGTTGTGTCAGTGTTTAGTTGGGTCAGTGTTTAGTTGTGTCAGTGCTTAGTTTTGTCATTGTTTAGTTGTGTCAGTTTGTAGTTGTGTCAATGTTTAGTTTTGTCATTGTTTAGTTGTGTCAGTGTGTAGTTGTGTCATTGTTTAGATGTGTCATTGTGTAGATGTGTAAGTGTGTAGTTGTGTCAGTGTGTAGTTTTGTCTGTATTTAGTTGTGTCAGTGTCTAGTTGTGTCAGTGTCTAGTTGTGTCAGTGTGTAGATGTGTCAGTGTGTAGTTGTGTCAGTTTGTATTTGTGTCAGTATGTAGATGTATCAGTGTTTAGATGTGTCATTATGTAGATTTGTCAGTGTCTATTTGTGCCAATGTGTCGTTGTGTCAGTGTGTCGTTGTGTCAGTGTGTAGTTGTGCCAGTGTTTAGTTGTGTCATGTGTATTTGTGCCATTGTGTTGTTGTGTCAGTGTGTAGTTGTGTCAGTGTTTATTTGTGCCAGTGTGTAGTTGTGTCAGTGTGTAGCAGTGTCAGTCTTTAGTTGTGCCAGTGTGTATTTCTGTCAGTGTGTAGTTGTGTTTGTTTGTAGTTGTGTCAGTGTCTTGTTGTGCGAGTGTGTAGTTGTATCATTGTGTAGTTGTGTCAGTGTGTTGTTGTGCCAGTGTATAGTTGTATCATTGTCTCGTTGTATCAGTGTGTAGTTGTGTCAGTGTTTATTTGAGTCAGTGTGTAGTTGTGTCAGTGTGTAGTTGTTTCCGTGTGTATTTGTGTCAATGTGTAGTTGTGACAGTGTGTAGTTGTGTCAGTGTATAGTTGTGTCAGTGTTGTTTGTGTCATTGTGTAGTTGTGTCAGTATTTAGTTGTGTCAGTGTGTAGTTGTGTCTGTGTGCAGTTGTGTCAGTGTTTAGTTGTGTCAATGGGTAGTTGTGTCAGTGTGTGGTTGTGTCAGTGTGTTTTTGTGTCAGTGTGTACTTTTGCCAGTCTGTAGTTTTGTCATTGTTTAGTTGTGTCACTGTGTTGTTGTGCGCCAGTGTGTAGTTGTGTCATTGTCTAGTTGTATCAGTGTGTAGTTGTGTCAGTGTTTATTTGTTTCAGTGTGTAGTTGTGTCAGTGTGCAGTTGTATCCGTGTGTATTTGTGTCAATGTGTAGTTGTGTCAGTGTGTAGTTGTGTCAGTGTGTAGTTTTGTCAGTGTTTAGTTTTGTCGCTGTTTAGTTGTGTCAATGTTTAGTTGTGTCTGTGTGCAGTTGTGACAGTGTGTAGTTGTGTCAGTGTTTAGTTGTGTCATTGTGTAGTTGTGTCAGTATTTTTGTGTCAGTGTTTAGTTGTGTCAGTGTTTAGTTGTGTCAGTGTTTAGTTGTGTCAATGTGTAGTTGTGTCAGTGTGTAGTTGTGTCATTGTGTAGTTTTGCCAGTCTGCAGTTTTGTCATTGTGTAGTTGTGTCACTGTGTTGTTGTGTCAGTGTGTATTTGTGCCTGTGTGTAGTTGTGTCAGTGTGTAGCTGTGTCAGACTTTAGTTGTGTCAGTGTGTAGTTGTGTCAGTGTGTAGTTGTGTCAGTGTTTAGTTGTGTCAGTGTGTAGTTGTGTCAGTATTTAGTTGTATCAGTGTTAAGTTGTGCCTGAGGGCAGTTGTGTCAGTGTTTAGATGTGTCAGTGTGTAGTTGTGTCAGTGTTTAGTTGTGTCAGTGTGTGGTTGTGTCAGTGTGTTTTTGTGTCAGTGTGTACTTTTGCCAGTCTGTAGTTTTGTCATTGTGTAGTTGTGTCACTGTGTTTTTGTGTCAGTGTGTATTTGTGCCAGTGTGTTGTTGTGTCAGTGTGTAGCTGTGTCAGTCTTTAGTTGTGCCAGTGTGTAGTTGTGTCAGTTTGTAGTTGTGTCAATTTGTAGTTGTGTCTGTGTGTTGTTGTGCGAGTGTGTTTTTGTATCATTGTGTAGTTGTGTCAGTGTGTTGTTGTGCCAGTGTGTAGTTGTATCATTGTCTCGTTGTATCAGTGTGTAGTTGTGTCAGTGTTTATTTGTTTCAGTGTGTAGTTGTGTCAGTGTGCAGTTGTATCCGTGTGTATTTGTGTCAATGTGTAGTTGTGTCAGTGTGCCGTTGTGTCAGTGTTTAGTTATGTCTGTGTGCAGTTGTGACAGTGTGTAGTTGTGTCAGTTTTTAGTTGTGTCATTGTGTTTTTGTGTCAGTATTTAGTTGTGTTAGTGTTTAGTTCTGTCAGTGTTTAGTTGTGTCAGTGTTTAGTTGTGTCAATGTGTAGTTGTGTCAGTCTGTGGTTGTGTCAGTGTGTAGTTGTGTCATTGTGTAGTTTTGCCAGTCTGTAGTTTTTTCATTGTGTAGTTGTGTCACTGTGTTGTTGTGTCAGTGTGTATTTTGCCAGGGGGTAGTTGTGTCAGTGTGTAGCTGTGTCAGTTTGTAGTTGTGTCAGTGTTTAGTTGTGTCAGTGTGTAGTTGTTTCAGTATTTATTTGTGTCAGTGTTTAGTTGTGCCTCTGTGCAGTTGTGTAAGTGTTTAGATGTGTCAGTGTGTAGTTGTGTCAGTGTGTAGTTGTGTCAGTGTGTAGTTCTGTCAGTGTTTATTTGTGTCAGTGTTTAGTTGTGTAAGTGTGTAGTTGTGTCAGTGTGTAGTTGCTTCAGTGTTTATTTGTGTCATTGTGTAGATGTGTAAGTGTGTAGTTGTGTCAGCGTGTAGTTTTGTCTGTATTTAATATTGTCAGTGTGCCGTTGTGTCAGTGTTTAGTTGTGTCTGTGTGCAGTTGTGACAGTGTGTAGTTGTGTCAGTGTTTAGTTGTGTCATTGTGTTTTTGTGTCAGTATTTAGTTGTGTCAGTGTTTAGTTCTGTCAGTGTTTAGTTGTGTCAGTGTTTAGTTGTGTAAGTGTGTAGTTGTGTCAGTGTGTAGTTGCTTCAGTGTTTATTTGTGTCATTGTGTAGATGTGTAAGTGTGTAGTTGTGTCAGCGTGTAGTTTTGTCTGTATTTAATATTGTCAGTGGGCAGTTGTGTCGGTGTGCAGTTGTGTCAGTGTGTAGTTGTGTCAGTGTATAATTGTGTCAGTGTTTAGTTCTGTCAGTGTGTAGTTGTGTCAGTGTTAAGTTGTGTCAGTTTGTAGTTGTGTCAGTGTTTATTTGTGTCAGTGTTTATTTGTGTCAGTGTTTAGTTCTGTCAGTGTTTAGCTGGGTCAGTGTGTAGTTGTGTCTTTGTGTAGTTTTGTCAGTGTTTAGTTTTGACAGTGTGTAGTTGTGTCAGTGCATAGTTGTGTCAGTATTTTGTTGTGTCAGACTTTAGTTGTGTCTGTGTGTAGATGCATCAGTGTTTAGTTGTGTCATTGTGTAGTCGTGTCAGTGTTTTGTTGTGTCATTGTTTAGTTGTGCCAGAGTGTAGTTGTGTAAGTGTTTAGTTGCGTCAGTATCCAGTTGTGTCCGTGTTTATTTGGGTCAGTGTGTAGTTGTTTCAGTGTGTAGTTGTGTCAGTCTTTAGTTGTGTCAGTGTGTTGTTGTGTCAGTGTGTAGTTGTGTCAGTGTGTAGTTGTGTCAGTATTTAGTTGTGTCAGTGTTTAGTTGTGCCTGTGTGCAGTTGTGTCGTTGTTTAGATGTGTCAGTGTGTAGTTGTGTCAGTGTGTAGTTGTGTCAGTGTTTAGTTGTGTCATTGTGTAGATGTATCAGTAAGTAGTTGTGTCATTGTGTAGATGTGTCAGTGTGTAGTTGTGTCTGTGTGTAGTTGTGTCAGTTTGTAGTTGTGTCAGTGTGTAGTTGTGTCAGTGTTTATTTGTGTCAGTGTTTAGCTGGGTCAGTGTGTAGTTGTGTCTCTGTGTAGGTTTGTCAATGTTTAGTTGTGACAGTGTGTAGTTGTGTCAGTGTGTAGTTGTGTCAGTATTTTGTTGTGTCATTGTGTAGTCGTGTCAGTGTTTTGTTGTGTCATTGTGTAGTTGTGCCAGTTATAGTTATGTCAGTGTGTAGTTGTGTCAGTTTGTAGTTGTGTCAGTGTTTAGTTGCGTCAGTGTGTAGTTTTGTCAGTGTGTAGTTGTGTCCGTGTTTATTTGGGTCAGTGTTTAGTTGTGTCAGTGTGTAGTTGTGTCTGTGTTTAGTTGGGTCGGTGTGTTGTTGTGTCAGTGTGTAGTTATGTCGGTGTTTAGTTTTGTCAGTGTTTAGTTTTGTCAGTGTTTAGTTGTGTCAGTGTTTAGTTGTGTCAGTGTGTAGTTGTGTCAGAGTATAGTTGTGTCAGTGTGTCGTTGTGTCAGTATTTAGTTGTGTCAGTGTTTAGTTGTGTCAGTGTCTAGTTGTGTCAGTTTTTAGTTGTATCAGTGTTTAGTTGGGTCAGTGTGTATTTGTCTCACTGTTTAGTTGTGGCAGTGATTTGTTTTGTCAGTGTTTATTTGTTTCAGTGTGTTGTGTCAGTGTTTAGTTGGGTCAGTGTTTAGTTGTGTCAGTGCTTAGTTTTGTCATTGTTTAGTTGTGTCAGTTTGTAGTTGTGTCAAGGTTTAGTTTTGTCATTGTTTAGTTGTGTCAGTGTGTAGTTGTGTCATTGTTTAGATGTGTCATTGTGTAGATGTGTAAGTGTGTAGTTGTGTCAGTTTGTAGTTTTGTCTGTATTTAGTAGTGTCTGGGTATAGTTGTGTCAGTGTGTAGTTCTGTCAGTGTGTAGATGTGTCAGTGTGTAGTTGTGTCAGTTTGTATTTGTGTCAGTATGTAGATGTATCAGTGTTTAGATGTGTCATTATGTAGATTTGTCAGTGTCTATTTGTGCCAGTGTGTAGTTGTGTCAGTGTGTTGTTGTGTCAGTGTGTAGTTGTGCCAGTGTTTAGTTGTGTCATGTGTATTTGTGCCATTGTGTTGTTGTGTCAGTGTGTAGCTGTGTCAGTCTTTAGTTGTGCCAGTGTGTATTTCTGTCAGTGTGTAGTTGTGTTTGTTTGTAGTTGTGTCAGTGTCTTGTTGTGCGAGTGTGTAGTTGTATCATTGTGTAGTTGTGTCAGTGTGTTGTTGTGCCAGTGTATAGTTGTATCATTGTCTCGTTGTATCAGTGTGTAGTTGTGTCAGTGTTTATTTGAGTCAGTGTGTAGTTGTGTCAGTGTGTAGTTGTTTCCGTGTGTATTTGTGTCAATGTGTAGTTGTGACAGTGTGTAGTTGTGTCAGTGTATAGTTGTGTCAGTGTTGTTTGTGTCATTGTGTAGTTGTGTCAGTATTTAGTTGTGTCAGTGTGTAGTTGTGTCTGTGTGCAGTTGTGTCAGTGTTTAGTTGTGTCAATGGGTAGTTGTGTCAGTGTGTGGTTGTGTCAGTGTGTTTTTGTGTCAGTGTGTACTTTTGCCAGTCTGCAGTTTTGTCATTGTGTAGTTGTGTCACTGTGTTGTTGTGCGCCAGTGTGTAGTTGTGTCATTGTCTAGTTGTATCAGTGTGTAGTTGTGTCAGTGTTTATTTGTTTCAGTGTGTAGTTGTGTCAGTGTGCAGTTGTATCCGTGTGTATTTGTGTCAATGTGTAGTTGTGTCATTGTGTAGATGTGTAAGTGTGTAGTTGTGTCAGCGTGTAGTTTTGTCTGTATTTAATATTGTCAGTGTGCCGTTGTGTCAGTGTTTAGTTGTGTCTGTGTGCAGTTGTGACAGTGTGTAGTTGTGTCAGTGTTTAGTTGTGTCATTGTGTTTTTGTGTCAGTATTTAGTTGTGTCAGTGTTTAGTTCTGTCAGTGTTTAGTTGTGTCAGTGTTTAGTTGTGTAAGTGTGTAGTTGTGTCAGTGTGTAGTTGCTTCAGTGTTTATTTGTGTCATTGTGTAGATGTGTAAGTGTGTAGTTGTGTCAGCGTGTAGTTTTGTCTGTATTTAATATTGTCAGTGGGCAGTTGTGTCGGTGTGCAGTTGTGTCAGTGTGTAGTTGTGTCAGTGTATAATTGTGTCAGTGTTTAGTTCTGTCAGTGTGTAGTTGTGTCAGTGTTAAGTTGTGTCAGTTTGTAGTTGTGTCAGTGTTTATTTGTGTCAGTGTTTATTTGTGTCAGTGTTTAGTTCTGTCAGTGTTTAGCTGGGTCAGTGTGTAGTTGTGTCTTTGTGTAGTTTTGTCAGTGTTTAGTTTTGACAGTGTGTAGTTGTGTCAGTGCATAGTTGTGTCAGTATTTTGTTGTGTCAGACTTTAGTTGTGTCTGTGTGTAGATGCATCAGTGTTTAGTTGTGTCATTGTGTAGTCGTGTCAGTGTTTTGTTGTGTCATTGTTTAGTTGTGCCAGAGTGTAGTTGTGTAAGTGTTTAGTTGCGTCAGTGTCCAGTTGTGTCAGTGTGTTGTTGTGTCAGTGTGTAGTTGTGTCAGTGTGTAGTTGTGTCAGTATTTAGTTGTGTCAGTGTTTAGTTGTGCCTGTGTGCAGTTGTGTCGTTGTTTAGATGTGTCAGTGTGTAGTTGTGTCAGTGTGTAGTTGTGTCAGTGTTTAGTTGTGTCATTGTGTAGTCGTGTCAGTGTTTTGTTGTGTCATTGTGTAGTTGTTCCAGAGTGTAGTTGTGTGAGTGTGTAGTTGTGTCAGGGTTTATTTGTGTCAGTGTGTAGATGTATCAGTAAGTAGTTGTGTCAGTGTGTAGATGTGTCAGTGTGTAGTTGTGTCTGTGTGTAGTTGTGTCAGTTTTTATTTGTGTCAGTGTGTAGTTGTGTCAGTGTTTATTTGTGTCAGTGTTTAGCTGGGTCAGTGTGTAGTTTTGTCTCTGTGTAGGTTTGTCAATGTTTAGTTGTGACAGTGTGTAGTTGTGTCAGTGTGTAGTTGTGTCAGTATTTTGTTGTGTCATTGTGTAGTCGTGTCAGTGTTTTGTTGTGTCATTGTGTAGTTGTGCCAGTTATAGTTATGTCAGTGTGTAGTTGTGTCAGTTTGTAGTTGTGTCAGTGTTTAGTTGCGTCAGTGTGTAGTTTTGTCAGTGTGTAGTTGTGTCCGTGTTTATTTGGGTCAGTGTTTAGTTGTGTCAGTGTGTAGTTGTGTCTGTGTTTAGTTGGGTCGGTGTGTTGTTGTGTCAGTGTGTAGTTATATCGGTGTTTAGTTTTGTCAGTGTTTAGTTTTGTCAGTGTTTAGTTGTGTCAGTGTTTAGTTGTGTCAGTGTGTAGTTGTGTCAGAGTATAGTTGTGTCAGTGTGTCGTTGTGTCAGTATTTAGTTGTGTCAGTGTTTAGTTGTGTCAGTGTCTAGTTGTGTCAGTTTTTAGTTGTATCAGTGTTTAGTTGGGTCAGTGTGTATTTGTCTCACTGTTTAGTTGTGGCAGTGATTTGTTTTGTCAGTGTTTATTTGTTTCAGTGTGTAGTTGTGTCAGTGTGCAGTTGTATCCGTGTGTATTTGTGTCAATGTGTAGTTGTGTCAGTGTGTAGTTGTGTCAGTGTGTAGTTTTGTCAGTGTATAGATTTGTCGCTGTTTAGTTGTGTCAGTGTTTAGTTGTGTCAGTGTTTAGTTGTGTCTGTGTGCAGTTGTGACAGTGTGTAGTTGTGTCAGTGTTTAGTTGTGTCATTGTGTAGTTGTGTCAGTATTTTTGTGTCAGTGTTTAGTTGTGTCAGTGTTTAGTTGTGTCAGTGTTTAGTTGTGTCAATGTGTAGTTGTGTCAGTGTGTAGTTGTGTCATTGTGTAGTTTTGCCAGTCTGCAGTTTTGTCATTGTGTAGTTGTGTCACTGTGTTGTTGTGTCAGTGTGTATTTGTGCCTGTGTGTAGTTGTGTCAGTGTGTAGCTGTGTCAGACTTTAGTTGTGTCAGTGTGTAGTTGTGTCAGTGTGTAGTTGTGTCAGTGTTTAGTTGTGTCAGTGTGTAGTTGTGTCAGTATTTAGTTGTATCAGTGTTAAGTTGTGCCTGAGTGCAGTTGTGTCAGTGTTTAGATGTGTCAGTGTGTAGTTGTGTCAGTGTGTAGTTGTGTCAGTGTGTAGTTCTGTCAGTGTTTAGTTGGGTCAGTGTTTATTTGTGTCAGTGTTTATTTGTGTCAGTGTTTAGTTCTGTCAGTGTTTAGCTGGGTCAGTGTGTAGTTGTGTCTTTGTGTAGTTTTGTCAGTGTTTAGTTTTGACAGTGTGTAGTTGTGTCAGTGCATAGTTGTGTCAGTATTTTGTTGTGTCAGACTTTAGTTGTGTCTGTGTGTAGATGCATCAGTGTTTAGTTGTGTCATTGTGTAGTCGTGTCAGTGTTTTGTTGTGTCATTGTTTAGTTGTGCCAGAGTGTAGTTGTGTAAGTGTTTAGTTGCGTCAGTGTCCAGGTGTGTCCGTGTTTATTTGGGTCAGTGTGTAGTTGTTTCAGTGTGTAGTTGTGTCAGTCTTTAGTTGTGTCAGTGTGTAGTTGTGTCAGTGTGTTGTTGTGTCAGTGTTTAGTTGTGTCAGTGTGTAGTTGTGTCAGTATTTAGTTGTGTCAGTGTTTAGTTGTGCCTGTGTGCAGTTGTGTCGTTGTTTAGATGTGTCAGTGTGTAGTTGTGTCAGTGTGTAGTTGTGTCAGTGTTTAGTTGTGTCATTGTGTAGTCGTGTCAGTGTTTTGTTGTGTCATTGTGTAGTTGTGCCAGAGTGTAGTTGTGTGAGTGTGTAGTTGTGTCAGGGTTTATTTGTGTCAGTGTGTAGATGTATCAGTAAGTAGTTGTGTCAGTGTGTAGATGTGTCAGTGTGTAGTTGTGTCTGTGTGTAGTTGTGTCAGTTTGTAGTTGTGTCAGTGTGTAGTTGTGTCAGTGTTTATTTGTGTCAGTGTTTAGCTGGGTCAGTGGGTAGTTGTGTCTCTGTGTAGGTTTGTCAATGTTTAGTTGTGACAGTGTGTAGTTGTGTCAGTGTGTAGTTGTGTCAGTATTTTGTTGTGTCATTGTGTAGTCGTGTCAGTGTTTTGTTGTGTCATTGTGTAGTTGTGCCAGTTATACTTATGTCAGTGTGTAGTTGTGTCAGTTTGTAGTTGTGTCAGTGTTCAGTTGCCTCAGTGTGTAGTTTTGTCAGTGTGTAGTTGTGTCCGTGTTTATTTGGGTCAGTGTTTAGTTGTGTCAGTGTGTAGTTGTGTCTGTGTTTAGTTGGGTCGGTGTGTTGTTGTGTCAGTGTGTAGTTATGTCGGTGTTTAGTTTTGTCAGTGTTTAGTTTTGTCAGTGTTTAGTTGTGTCAGTGTTTAGTTGTGTCAGTGTGTAGTTGTGTCAGAGTATAGTTGTGTCAGTGTGTCGTTGTGTCAGTATTTAGTTGTGTCAGTGTTTAGTTGTGTCAGTGTCTAGTTGTGTCAGTTTTTAGTTGTATCAGTGTTTAGTTGGGTCAGTGTGTATTTGTCTCACTGTTTAGTTGTGGCAGTGATTTGTTTTGTCAGTGTTTATTTGTTTCAGTGTGTTGTGTCAGTGTTTAGTTGGGTCAGTGTTTAGTTGTGTCAGTGCTTAGTTTTGTCATTGTTTAGTTGTGTCAGTTTGTAGTTGTGTCAAGGTTTAGTTTTGTCATTGTTTAGTTGTGTCAGTGTGTAGTTGTGTCATTGTTTAGATGTGTCATTGTGTAGATGTGTAAGTGTGTAGTTGTGTCAGTTTGTAGTTTTGTCTGTATTTAGTAGTGTCTGGGTATAGTTGTGTCAGTGTGTAGTTCTGTCAGTGTGTAGATGTGTCAGTGTGTAGTTGTGTCAGTTTGTATTTGTGTCAGTATGTAGATGTATCAGTGTTTAGATGTGTCATTATGTAGATTTGTCAGTGTCTATTTGTGCCAGTGTGTAGTTGTGTCAGTGTGTTGTTGTGTCAGTGTGTAGTTGTGCCAGTGTTTAGTTGTGTCATGTGTATTTGTGCCATTGTGTTGTTGTGTCAGTGTGTAGTTGTGTCAGTGTTTATTTGTGCCAGTGTGTAGTTGTGTCAGTGTGTAGCTGTGTCAGTCTTTAGTTGCGCCAGTGTGTATTTCTGTCAGTGTGTAGTTGTGTTTGTTTGTAGTTGTGTCAGTGTCTTGTTGTGCGAGTGTGTAGTTGTATCATTGTGTAGTTGTGTCAGTGTGTTGTTGTGCCAGTGTATAGTTGCATCATTCTCTCGTTGTATCAGTGTGTAGTTGTGTCAGTGTTTATTTGAGTCAGTGTGTAGTTGTGTCAGTGTGTTTTTGTTTCCGTGTGTATTTGTGTCAATGTGTAGTTGTGACAGTGTGTAGTTGTGTCAGTGTGTAGTTGTGTCTGTGTGCAGTTGTGTCAGTGTTTAGTTGTGTCAATGTGTAGTTGTGTCAGTGTGTGGTTGTGTCAGTGTGTTTTTGTGTCAGTGTGTACTTTTGCCAGTCTGTAGTTTTGTCATTGTTTAGTTGTGTCACTGTGCTGTTGTGCGCCAGTGTGTAGTTGTGTCATTGTCTAGTTGTACCAGTGTGTAGTTGTGTCCGTGTTTATTTGTTTCAGTGTGTAGTTGTGTCAGTGTGCAGTTGTATCCGTGTGTATTTGTGTCAATGTGTAGTTGTGTCAGTGTGTCGTTGTGTCAGTGTGTAGTTTTGTCAGTGTTTAGTTTTGTCACTGTTTAGTTGTGTCAGTGTTTAGTTGTGTCTGTGTGCAGTTGTGACAGTGTGTAGTTGTGTCAGTGTTTAGTTGTGTCATTATGTAGTTGTGTCAGTATTTTTGTGTCAGTGTTTAGTTGTGTCAGTGTTTAGTTGTGTCAGTGTTTAGTTGTGTCAATGTGTAGTTGTGTCAGTGTGTAGTTGTGTCATTGTGTAGTTTTGCCAGTCTGCAGTTTTGTCATTGTGTAGTTGTGTCACTGTGTTGTTGTGTCAGTGTGTATTTGTGCCTGTGTGTAGTTGTGTCAGTGTGTAGCTGTGTCAGACTTTAGTTGTGTCAGTGTGTAGTTGTGTCAGTGTGTAGTTGTGTCAGTGTTTAGTTGTGTCAGTGTGTAGTTGTGTCAGTATTTAGTTGTATCAGTGTTAAGTTGTGCCTGAGTGCAGTTGTGTCAGTGTTTAGATGTGTCAGTGTGTAGTTGTGTCAGTGTTTAGTTGTGTCAGTGTGTGGTTCTGTCAGTTTGCTTTTGTGTCAGTGTGTACTTTTGCCAGTCTGTAGTTTTGTCATTGTGTATTTGTGTCACTGTGTTTTTGTGTCAGTGTGTATTTGTGCCAGTGTGTTGTTGTGTCAGTGTGTAGCTGTGTCAGTCTTTAGTTGTGCCAGTGTGTAGTTGTGTCAGTTTGTAGTTGTGTCAATTTGTAGTTGTGTCAGTGTGTTGTTGTGCGAGTGTGTTTTTGTATCATTGTGTAGTTGTGTCAGTGTGTTGTTGTGTCAGTGTGTAGTTGTGCCAGTGTTTAGTTGTGTCATGTGTATTTGTGCCATTGTGTTGTTGTGTCAGTGTGTAGTTGTGTCAGATTTTATTTGTGCCAGTGTGTAGTTGTGTCAGTGTGTAGCTTTGTCAGTCTTTAGTTGTGCCATTGTGTATTTCTGTCAGCGTGTAGTTGTGTTTGTTTGTAGTTGTGTCAGTGTCTTGTTGTGCGAGTGTGTAGTTGTATCATTGTCTCGTTGTATCAGTGTGTAGTTGTGTCAGTGTTTATTTGAGTCAGTGTGTAGTTGTGTCAGTGTGTAGTTGTTTCCGTGTGTATTTGTGTCAATGTGTAGTTGTGACAGTGTGTAGTTGTGTCAGTGTATAGTTGTGTCAGTGTTGTTTGTGTCATTGTGTAGTTGTGTCAGTATTTAGTTGTGTCAGTGTGTAGTTGTGTCTGTGTGCAGTTGTGTCAGTGTTTAGTTGTGTCAATGGGTAGTTGTGTCAGTGTGTGGTTGTGTCAGTGTGTTTTTGTGTCAGTGTGTACTTTTGCCAGTCTGCAGTTTTGTCATTGTGTAGTTGTGTCAGTGTGTTGTTGTGCCAGTGTATAGTTGTATCATTGTCTCGTTGTATCAGTGTGTAGTTGTGTCAGTGTTTATTTGAGTCAGTGTGTAGTTGTGTCAGTGTGTAGTTGTTTCCGTGTGTATTTGTGTCAATGTGTAGTTGTGACAGTGTGTAGTTGTGTCAGTGTATAGTTGTGTCAGTGTTGTTTGTGTCATTGTGTAGTTGTGTCAGTATTTAGTTGTGTCAGTGTGTAGTTGTGTCTGTGTGCAGTTGTGTCAGTGTTTAGTTGTGTCAATGGGTAGTTGTGTCAGTGTGTGGTTGTGTCAGTGTGTTTTTGTGTCAGTGTGTACTTTTGCCAGTCTGCAGTTTTGTCATTGTGTAGTTGTGTCACTGTGTTGTTGTGCGCCAGTGTGTAGTTGTGTCATTGTCTAGTTGTATCAGTGTGTAGTTGTGTCAGTGTTTATTTGTTTCAGTGTGTAGTTGTGTCAGTGTGCAGTTGTATCCGTGTGTATTTGTGTCAATGTGTAGTTGTGTCATTGTGTAGATGTGTAAGTGTGTAGTTGTGTCAGCGTGTAGTTTTGTCTGTATTTAATATTGTCAGTGTGCCGTTGTGTCAGTGTTTAGTTGTGTCTGTGTGCAGTTGTGACAGTGTGTAGTTGTGTCAGTGTTTAGTTGTGTCATTGTGTTTTTGTGTCAGTATTTAGTTGTGTCAGTGTTTAGTTCTGTCAGTGTTTAGTTGTGTCAGTGTTTAGTTGTGTAAGTGTGTAGTTGTGTCAGTGTGTAGTTGCTTCAGTGTTTATTTGTGTCATTGTGTAGATGTGTAAGTGTGTAGTTGTGTCAGCGTGTAGTTTTGTCTGTATTTAATATTGTCAGTGGGCAGTTGTGTCGGTGTGCAGTTGTGTCAGTGTGTAGTTGTGTCAGTGTATAATTGTGTCAGTGTTTAGTTCTGTCAGTGTGTAGTTGTGTCAGTGTTAAGTTGTGTCAGTTTGTAGTTGTGTCAGTGTTTATTTGTGTCAGTGTTTATTTGTGTCAGTGTTTAGTTCTGTCAGTGTTTAGCTGGGTCAGTGTGTAGTTGTGTCTTTGTGTAGTTTTGTCAGTGTTTAGTTTTGACAGTGTGTAGTTGTGTCAGTGCATAGTTGTGTCAGTATTTTGTTGTGTCAGACTTTAGTTGTGTCTGTGTGTAGATGCATCAGTGTTTAGTTGTGTCATTGTGTAGTCGTGTCAGTGTTTTGTTGTGTCATTGTTTAGTTGTGCCAGAGTGTAGTTGTGTAAGTGTTTAGTTGCGTCAGTGTCCAGTTGTGTCAGTGTGTTGTTGTGTCAGTGTGTAGTTGTGTCAGTGTGTAGTTGTGTCAGTATTTAGTTGTGTCAGTGTTTAGTTGTGCCTGTGTGCAGTTGTGTCGTTGTTTAGATGTGTCAGTGTGTAGTTGTGTCAGTGTGTAGTTGTGTCAGTGTTTAGTTGTGTCATTGTGTAGTCGTGTCAGTGTTTTGTTGTGTCATTGTGTAGTTGTTCCAGAGTGTAGTTGTGTGAGTGTGTAGTTGTGTCAGGGTTTATTTGTGTCAGTGTGTAGATGTATCAGTAAGTAGTTGTGTCAGTGTGTAGATGTGTCAGTGTGTAGTTGTGTCTGTGTGTAGTTGTGTCAGTTTTTATTTGTGTCAGTGTGTAGTTGTGTCAGTGTTTATTTGTGTCAGTGTTTAGCTGGGTCAGTGTGTAGTTTTGTCTCTGTGTAGGTTTGTCAATGTTTAGTTGTGACAGTGTGTAGTTGTGTCAGTGTGTAGTTGTGTCAGTATTTTGTTGTGTCATTGTGTAGTCGTGTCAGTGTTTTGTTGTGTCATTGTGTAGTTGTGCCAGTTATAGTTATGTCAGTGTGTAGTTGTGTCAGTTTGTAGTTGTGTCAGTGTTTAGTTGCGTCAGTGTGTAGTTTTGTCAGTGTGTAGTTGTGTCCGTGTTTATTTGGGTCAGTGTTTAGTTGTGTCAGTGTGTAGTTGTGTCTGTGTTTAGTTGGGTCGGTGTGTTGTTGTGTCAGTGTGTAGTTATGTCGGTGTTTAGTTTTGTCAGTGTTTAGTTTTGTCTGTGTTTAGTTGTGTCAGTGTTTATTTGTGTCAGTGTGTAGTTGTGTCAGAGTATAGTTGTGTCAGTGTGTCGTTGTGTCAGTATTTAGTTGTGTCAGTGTTTAGTTGTGTCAGTGTCTAGTTGTGTCAGTTTTTAGTTGTATCAGTGTTTAGTTGGGTCAGTGTGTATTTGTCTCACTGTTTAGTTGTGGCAGTGATTTGTTTTGTCAGTGTTTATTTGTTTCAGTGTGTTGTGTCAGTGTTTAGTTGGGTCAGTGTTTAGTTGTGTCAGTGCTTAGTTTTGTCATTGTTTAGTTGTGTCAGTTTGTAGTTGTGTCAAGGTTTAGTTTTGTCATTGTTTAGTTGTGTCAGTGTGTAGTTGTGTCATTGTTTAGATGTGTCATTGTGTAGATGTGTAAGTGTGTAGTTGTGTCAGTGTGTAGTTTTGTCTGTATTTAGTAGTGTCTGGGTATAGTTGTGTCAGTGTGTAGTTCTGTCAGTGTGTAGATGTGTCAGTGTGTAGTTGTGTCAGTTTGTATTTGTGTCAGTATGTAGATGTATCAGTGTTTAGATGTGTCATTATGTAGATTTGTCAGTGTCTATTTGTGCCAGTGTGTAGTTGTGTCAGTGTGTTGTTGTGTCAGTGTGTAGTTGTGCCAGTGTTTAGTTGTGTCATGTGTATTTGTGCCATTGTGTTGTTGTGTCAGTGTGTAGTTGTGTCAGTGTTTATTTGTGCCAGTGTGTAGTTGTGTCAGTGTGTAGCTGTGTCAGTCTTTAGTTGTGCCAGTGTGTATTTCTGTCAGTGTGTAGTTGTGTTTGTTTGTAGTTGTGTCAGTGTCTTGTTGTGCGAGTGTGTAGTTGTATCATTGTGTAGTTGTGTCAGTGTGTTGTTGTGCCAGTGTATAGTTGTATCATTGTCTCGTTGTATCAGTGTGTAGCTGTGTCAGTGTTTATTTGAGTCAGTGTGTAGTTGTGTCAGTGTGTAGTTGTTTCCGTGTGTATTTGTGTCAATGTGTAGTTGTGACAGTGTGTAGTTGTGTCAGTGTATAGTTGTGTCAGTGTTGCTGTGTCATTGTGTAGTTGTGTCAGTATTTAGTTGTGTCAGTGTGTAGTTGTGTCTGTGTGCAGTTGTGTCAGTGTTTAGTTGTGTCAACGGGTAGATGTGTCAGTGTGTGGTTGTGTCAGTGTGTTTTTGTGTCAGTGTGTACTTTTGCCAGTCTGTAGTTTTGTCATTGTTTAGTTGTGTCACTGTGTTGTTGTGCGCCAGTGTGTAGTTGTGTCATTGTCTAGTTGTATCAGTGTGTAGTTGTGTCAGTGTTTATTTGTTTCAGTGTGTAGTTGTGTCAGTGTGCAGTTGTATCCGTGTGTATTTGTGTCAATGTGTAGTTGTGTCAGTGTGTAGTTGTGTCAGTGTGTAGTTTTGTCAGTGTATAGTTTTGTCGCTGTTTAGTTGTGTCAGTGTTTAGTTGTGTCAGTGTTTAGTTGTGTCTGTGTGCAGTTGTGACAGTGTGTAGTTGTGTCAGTGTTTAGTTGTGTCATTGTGTAGTTGTGTCAGTATTTTTGTGTCAGTGTTTAGTTGTGTCAGTGTTTAGTTGTGTCAGTGTTTAGTTGTGTCAATGTGTAGTTGTGTCAGTGTGTAGTTGTGTCATTGTGTAGTTTTGCCAGTCTGCAGTTTTGTCATTGTGTAGTTGTGTCACTGTGTTGTTGTGTCAGTGTGTATTTGTGCCTGTGTGTAGTTGTGTCAGTGTGTAGCTGTGTCAGACTTTAGTTGTGTCAGTGTGTAGTTGTGTCAGTGTGTAGTTGTGTCAGTGTTTAGTTGTGTCAGTGTGTAGTTGTGTCAGTATTTAGTTGTATCAGTGTTAAGTTGTGCCTGAGTGCAGTTGTGTCAGTGTTTAGATGTGTCAGTGTGTAGTTGTGTCAGTGTGTAGTTGTGTCAGTGTGTGGTTCTGTCAGTGTTTAGTTGGGTCAGTGTTTATTTGTGTCAGTGTTTATTTGTGTCAGTGTTTAGTTCTGTCAGTGTTTAGCTGGGTCAGTGTGTAGTTGTGTCTTTGTGTAGTTTTGTCAGTGTTTAGTTTTGACAGTGTGTAGTTGTGTCAGTGCATAGTTGTGTCAGTATTTTGTTGTGTCAGACTTTAGTTGTGTCTGTGTGTAGATGCATCAGTGTTTAGTTGTGTCATTGTGTAGTCGTGTCAGTGTTTTGTTGTGTCATTGTTTAGTTGTGCCAGAGTGTAGTTGTGTAAGTGTTTAGTTGCGTCAGTGTCCAGTTGTGTCCGTGTTTATTTGGGTCAGTGTGTAGTTGTTTCAGTGTGTAGTTGTGTCAGTCTTTAGTTGTGTCAGTGTGTAGTTTTGTCAGTGTGTTGTTGTGTCAGTGTTTAGTTGTGTCAGTGTGTAGTTGTGTCAGTATTTAGTTGTGTCAGTGTTTAGTTGTGCCTGTGTGCAGTTGTGTCGTTGTTTAGATGTGTCAGTGTGTAGTTGTGTCAGTGTGTAGTTGTGTCAGTGTTTAGTTGTGTCATTGTGTAGTCGTGTCAGTGTTTTGTTGTGTCATTGTGTAGTTGTGCCAGAGTGTAGTTGTGTGAGTGTGTAGTTGTGTCAGGGTTTATTTGTGTCAGTGTGTAGATGTATCAGTAAGTAGTTGTGTCAGTGTGTAGATGTGTCAGTGTGTAGTTGTGTCTGTGTGTAGTTGTGTCAGTTTGTAGTTGTGTCAGTGTGTAGTTGTGTCAGTGTTTATTTGTGTCAGTGTTTAGCTGGGTCAGTGGGTAGTTGTGTCTCTGTGTAGGTTTGTCAATGTTTAGTTGTGACAGTGTGTAGTTGTGTCAGTGTGTAGTTGTGTCAGTATTTTGTTGTGTCATTGTGTAGTCGTGTCAGCGTTTTGTTGTGTCATTGTGTAGTTGTGCCAGTTATACTTATGTCAGTGTGTAGTTGTGTCAGTTTGTAGTTGTGTCAGTGTTCAGTTGCCTCAATGTGTAGTTTTGTCAGTGTGTAGTTGTGTCCGTGTTTATTTGGGTCAGTGTTTAGTTGTGTCAGTGTGTAGTTGTGTCTGTGTTTAGTTGGGTCGGTGTGTTGTTGTGTCAGTGTGTAGTTATGTCGGTGTTTAGTTTTGTCAGTGTTTAGTTTTGTCAGTGTTTAGTTGTGTCAGTGTTTAGTTGTGTCAGTGTGTAGTTGTGTCAGAGTATAGTTGTGTCAGTGTGTCGTTGTGTCAGTATTTAGTTGTGTCAGTGTTTAGTTGTGTCAGTGTCTAGTTGTGTCAGTTTTTAGTTGTATCAGTGTTTAGTTGGGTCAGTGTGTATTTGTCTCACTGTTTAGTTGTGGCAGTGATTTGTTTTGTCAGTGTTTATTTGTTTCAGTGTGTTGTGTCAGTGTTTAGTTGGGTCAGTGTTTAGTTGTGTCAGTGCTTAGTTTTGTCATTGTTCAGTTGTGTCAGTTTGTAGTTGTGTCAATGTTTAGTTTTGTCATTGTTTAGTTGTGTCAGTGTGTAGTTGTGTCATTGTTTAGATGTGTCATTGTGTAGATGTGTAAGTGTGTAGTTGTGTCAGTGTGTAGTTTTGTCTGTATTTAGTAGTGTCTGGGTATAGCTGTGTCAGTGTGTAGTTCTGTCAGTGTGTAGATGTGTCAGTGTGTAATTGTGTCAGTTTGTATTTGTGTCAGTATGTAGATGTATCAGTGTTTAGATGTGTCATTATGTAGATTTGTCAGTGTCTATTTGTGCCAGTGTGTAGTTGTGTCAGTGTGTTGTTGTGTCAGTGTGTAGTTGTGCCAGTGTTTAGTTGTGTCATGTGTATTTGTGCCATTGTGTTGTTGTGTCAGTGTGTAGTTGTGTCAGTGTTTATTTGTGCCAGTGTGTAGTTGTGTCAGTGTGTAGCTGTGTCAGTCTTTAGTTGCGCCAGTGTGTATTTCTGTCAGTGTGTAGTTGTGTTTGTTTGTAGTTGTGTCAGTGTCTTGTTGTGCGAGTGTGTAGTTGTATCATTGTGTAGTTGTGTCAGTGTGTTGTTGTGCCAGTGTATAGTTGCATCATTCTCTCGTTGTATCAGTGTGTAGTTGTGTCAGTGTTTATTTGAGTCAGTGTGTAGTTGTGTCAGTGTGTTTTTGTTTCCGTGTGTATTTGTGTCAATGTGTAGTTGTGACAGTGTGTAGTTGTGTCAGTGTGTAGTTGTGTCTGTGTGCAGTTGTGTCAGTGTTTAGTTGTGTCAATGTGTAGTTGTGTCAGTGTGTGGTTGTGTCAGTGTGTTTTTGTGTCAGTGTGTACTTTTGCCAGTCTGTAGTTTTGTCATTGTTTAGTTGTGTCACTGTGTTGTTGTGCGCCAGTGTGTAGTTGTGTCATTGTCTAGTTGTATCAGTGTGTAGTTGTGTCCGTGTTTATTTGTTTCAGTGTGTAGTTGTGTCAGTGTGCAGTTGTATCCGTGTGTATTTGTGTCAATGTGTAGTTGTGTCAGTGTGTCGTTGTGTCAGTGTGTAGTTTTGTCAGTGTTTAGTTTTGTCACTGTTTAGTTGTGTCAGTGTTTAGTTGTGTCTGTGTGCAGTTGTGACAGTGTGTAGTTGTGTCAGTGTTTAGTTGTGTCATTATGTAGTTGTGTCAGTATTTTTGTGTCAGTGTTTAGTTGTGTCAGTGTTTAGTTGTGTCAGTGTTTAGTTGTGTCAATGTGTAGTTGTGTCAGTGTGTAGTTGTGTCATTGTGTAGTTTTGCCAGTCTGCAGTTTTGTCATTGTGTAGTTGTGTCACTGTGTTGTTGTGTCAGTGTGTATTTGTGCCTGTGTGTAGTTGTGTCAGTGTGTAGCTGTGTCAGACTTTAGTTGTGTCAGTGTTTAGTTGTGTCAGTGTGTAGTTGTGTCAGTGTTTAGTTGTGTCAGTGTGTAGTTGTGTCATATTTAGTTGTATCAGTGTTAAGTTGTGCCTGAGTGCAGTTGTGTCAGTGTTTAGATGTGTCAGTGTGTAGTTGTGTCAGTGTTTAGTTGTGTCAGTGTGTGGTTCTGTCAGTTTGCTTTTGTGTCAGTGTGTACTTTTGCCAGTCTGTAGTTTTGTCATTGTGTAGTTGTGTCACTGTGTTTTTGTGTCAGTGTGTATTTGTGCCAGTGTGTTGTTGTGTCAGTGTGTAGCTGTGTCAGTTTTTAGTTGTGCCAGTGTGTAGTTGTGTCAGTTTGTAGTTGTGTCAATTTGTAGTTGTGTCAGTGTGTTGTTGTGCGAGTGTGTTTTTGTATCATTGTGTAGTTGTGTCAGTGTGTTGTTGTGTCAGTGTGTAGTTGTGCCAGTGTTTAGTTGTGTCATGTGTATTTGTGCCATTGTGTTGTTGTGTCAGTGTGTAGTTGTGTCAGATTTTATTTGTGCCAGTGTGTAGTTGTGTCAGTGTGTAGCTTTGTCAGTCTTTAGTTGTGCCATTGTGTATTTCTGTCAGCGTGTAGTTGTGTTTGTTTGTAGTTGTGTCAGTGTCTTGTTGTGCGAGTGTGTAGTTGTATCATTGTGTAGTTGTGTCAGTGTGTTGTTGTGCCAGTGTATAGTTGTATCATTGTCTCGTTGTATCAGTGTGTAGTTGTGTCAGTGTTTATTTGAGTCAGTGTGTAGTTGTGTCAGTGTGTAGTTGTTTCCGTGTGTATTTGTGTCAATGTGTAGTTGTGACAGTGTGTAGTTGTGTCAGTGTATATTTGTGTCAGTGTTGTTTGTGCCATTGTGTAGTTGTGTCAGTATTTAGTTGTGTCAGTGTGTAGTTGTGTCTGTGTGCAGTTGTGTCAGTGTTTAGTTGTGTCAATGTGTAGTTGTGTCAGTGTGTGGTTGTGTCAGTGTGTTTTTGTGTCATTGTGTACTTTTGCCAGTCTGTAGTTTTGTCATTGTTTAGTTGTGTCACTGTGCTGTTGTGCGCCAGTGTGTAGTTGTGTCATTGTCTAGTTGTATCAGTGTGTAGTTGTGTCAGTGTTTATTTGTTTCAGTGTGTAGTTGTGTCAGTGTGCAGTTGTATCCGTGTGTATTTGTGTCAATGTGTAGTTGTGTCAGTGTGTCGTTGTGTCAGTGTGTAGTTTTGTCAGTGTTTAGTTTTGTCACTGTTTAGTTGTGTCAGTGTTTAGTTGTGTCAGTGTTTAGTTGTGTCTGTGTGCAGTTGTGACAGTGTGTAGTTGTGTCAGTGTTTAGTTGTGTCATTATGTAGTTGTGTCAGTATGTTTGTGTCATTGATTAGTTGTGTCAGTGTTTAGTTGTGTCAGTGTTTAGTTGTGTCAATGTGTAGTTGTGTCAGTGTGTAGTTGTGTCATTGTGTAGTTTTGCCAGTCTGCAGTTTTGTCATTGTGTAGTTGTGTCACTGTGTTGTTGTGTCAGTGTGTATTTGTGCCTGTGTGTAGTTGTGTCAGTGTGTAGCTGTGTCAGACTTTAGTTGTGTCAGTGTGTAGTTGTGTCAGTGTGTAGTTGTGTCAGTGTTTAGTTGTGTCAGTGTGTAGTTGTGTCAGTATTTAGTTGTATCAGTGTTAAGTTGTGCCTGAGTGCAGTTGTGTCAGTGTTTAGATGTGTCAGTGTGTAGTTGTGTCAGTGTTTAGTTGTGTCAGTGTGTGGTTCTGTCAGTTTGCTTTTGTGTCAGTGTGTACTTTTGCCAGTCTGTAGTTTTGTCATTGTGTAGTTGTGTCACTGTGTTTTTGTGTCAGTGTGTATTTGTGCCAGTGTGTTGTTGTGTCAGTGTGTAGCTGTGTCAGTTTTTAGTTGTGCCAGTGTGTAGTTGTGTCAGTTTGTAGTTGTGTCAATTTGTAGTTGTGTCAGTGTGTTGTTGTGCGAGTGTGTTTTTGTATCATTGTGTAGTTGTGTCAGTGTGTTGTTGTGTCAGTGTGTAGTTGTGCCAGTGTTTAGTTGTGTCATGTGTATTTGTGCCATTGTGTTGTTGTGTCAGTGTGTAGTTGAGTCAGTGTTTATTTGTGCCAGTGTGTAGTTGTGTCAGTGTGTAGCTTTGTCAGTCTTTAGTTGTGCCATTGTGTATTTCTGTCAGCGTGTAGTTGTGTTTGTTTGTAGTTGTGTCAGTGTCTTGTTGTGCGAGTGTGTAGTTGTATCATTGTGTAGTTGTGTCAGTGTGTTGTTGTGCCAGTGTATAGTTGTATCATTGTCTCGTTGTATCAGTGTATAGTTGTGTCAGTGTTTATTTGTGTCAGTGTGTAGTTGTGTCAGTGTGTAGTTGTTTCCGTGTGTATTTGTGTCAATGTGTAGTTGTGACAGTGTGTAGTTGTGTCAGTGTATAGTTGTGTCAGTGTTGTTTGTGCCATTGTGTAGTTGTGTCAGTATTTAGTTGTGTCAGTGTGTAGTTGTGTCTGTGTGCAGTTGTGTCAGTGTTTAGTTGTGTCAATGTGTAGTTGTGTCAGTGTGTGGTTGTGTCAGTGTGTTTTTGTGTCAGTGTGTACTTTTGCCAGTCTGTAGTTTTGTCATTGTTTAGTTGTGTCACTGTG
Source organism: Carcharodon carcharias (assembly GCF_017639515.1). NCBI lineage: Eukaryota > Metazoa > Chordata > Chondrichthyes > Lamniformes > Lamnidae > Carcharodon > Carcharodon carcharias. Next base: position 9,931,643 of record NC_054478.1, on the reverse strand, counting down.
TTGTTGTGTGCCAGTGTGTAGTTGTGTCATTGTCTAGTTGTATCAGTGTGTAGTTGTGTCAGTGTTTATTTGTTTCAGTGTGTAGTTGTGTCAGTGTGCAGTTGTATCCGTATGTATTTGTGTCAATGTGTAGTTGTGTCAGTGTGTAGTTGTGTCAGTGTGTAGTTTTGTTAGTGTTTAGTTTTGTCGCTGTTTAGTTGTGTCAGTGTTTAGTTGTGTCAGTGTTTAGTTGTGTCTGTGTGCAGTTGTGACAGTGTGTAGTTGTGTCAGTGTTTAGTTGTGTCATTGTGTAGTTGTGTCAGTATTTTTGTGTCAGTGTTTAGTTGTGTCAGTGTTTAGTTGTGTCAGTGTTTAGTTGTGTCAATGTGTAGTTGTGTCAGTGTGTAGTTGTGTTATTGTGTAGTTTTGCCAGTCTGCAGTTTTGTCATTGTGTAGTTGTGTCACTGTGTTGTTGTGTCATTGTGTATTTGTGCCTGTGTGTAGTTGTGCCAGTGTGTAGCTGTGTCAGACTTTAGTTGTGTCAGTGTGTAGTTGTGTCAGTGGGTAGTTGTGTCAGTGTGTAGTTGTGTCAGTATTTAGTTGTATCAGTGTTAAGTTGTGCCTGAGGGCAGTTGTGTCAGTGTTTAGATGTGTTAGTGTGTAGTTGTGTCAGTGTTTAGTTGTGTCAGTGTGTGGTTCTGTCAGTTTGCTTTTGTGTCAGTGTGTACTTTTGCCAGTCTGTAGTTTTGTCATTGTGTAGTTGTGTCACTGTGTTTTTGTGTCAGTGTGTATTTGTGCCAGTGTGTTGTTGTGTCAGTGTGTAGCTGTGTCAGTTTTTAGTTGTGCCAGTGTGTAGTTGTGTCAGTTTGTAGTTGTGTCAATTTGTAGTTGTGTCAGTGTGTTGTTGTGCGAGTGTGTTTTAGTATCATTGTGTAGTTGTGTCAGTGTGTTGTTGTGTCAGTGTGTAGTTGTGCCAGTGTTTAGTTGTGTCATGTGTATTTGTGCCATTGTGTTGTTGTGTCAGTGTGTAGTTGTGTCAGTGTTTATTTGTGCCAGTGTGTAGTTGTGTCAGTGTGTAGCTTTGTCAGTCTTTAGTTGTGCCATTGTGTATTTCTGTCAGCGTGTAGTTGTGTTTGTTTGTAGTTGTGTCAGTGTCTTGTTGTGCGAGTGTGTAGTTGTATCATTGTGTAGTTGTGTCAGTGTGTTGTTCTGCCAGTGTATAGTTGTATCATTGTCTCGTTGTATCAGTGTGTAGTGTGTCAGTGTTTATTTGTGTCAGTGTGTAGTTGTGTCTGTGTGTAGTTGTTTCCGTGTGTATTTGTGTCAATGTGTAGTTGTGACAGTGTGTAGTTGTGTCAGTGTATAGTTGTGTCAGTGTTGTTTGTGCCATTGTGTAGTTGTGTCAGTATTTAGTTGTGTCAGTGTGTAGTTGTGTCTGTGTGCAGTTGTGTCAGTGTTTAGTTGTGTCAATGTGTAGTTGTGTCAGTGTGTGGTTGTGTCAGTGTGTTTTTGTGTCAGTGTGTACTTTTGCCAGTCTGTAGTTTTGTCATTGTTTAGTTGTGTCACTGTGTTGTTGTGTGCCAGTGTGTAGTTGTGTCATTGTCTAGTTGTATCAGTGTGTAGTTGTGTCAGTGTTTATTTGTTTCAGTGTGTAGTTGTGTCAGTGTGCAGTTGTATCCGTATGTATTTGTGTCAATGTGTAGTTGTGTCAGTGTGTAGTTGTGTCAGTGTGTAGTTTTGTTAGTGTTTAGTTTTGTCGCTGTTTAGTTGTGTCAGTGTTTAGTTGTGTCAGTGTTTAGTTGTGTCTGTGTGCAGTTGTGACAGTGTGTAGTTGTGTCAGTGTTTAGTTGTGTCATTGTGTAGTTGTGTCAGTATTTTTGTGTCAGTGTTTAGTTGTGTCAGTGTTTAGTTGTGTCAGTGTTTAGTTGTGTCAATGTGTAGTTGTGTCAGTGTGTAGTTGTGTCATTGTGTAGTTTTGCCAGTCTGCAGTTTTGTCATTGTGTAGTTGTGTCACTGTGTTGTTGTGTCATTGTGTATTTGTGCCTGTGTGTAGTTGTGTCAGTGTGTAGCTGTGTCAGACTTTAGTTGTGTCAGTGTGTAGTTGTGTCAGTGGGTAGTTGTGTCAGTGTGTAGTTGTGTCAGTATTTAGTTGTATCAGTGTTAAGTTGTGCCTGAGTGCAGTTGTGTCAGTGTTTAGATGTGTTAGTGTGTAGTTGTGTCAGTGTTTAGTTGTGTCAGTGTGTGGTTGTGTCAATGTGTTTTTGTGTCAGTGTGTACTTTTGCCAGTCTGTAGTTTTGTCATTGTGTAGTTCTGTCACTGTGTTTTTGTGTCATTGTGTATTTGTGCCAGTGTGTTGTTGTGTCAGTGTGTAGCTGTGTCAGTCTTTAGTTGTGCCAGTGTGTAGTTGTGTCAGTTTGTAGTTGTGTCAGTGTGTTGTTGTGCGAGTGTGTTTTTGTATCATTGTGTAGTTGTGTCAGTGTGTTGTTGTGCCAGTGTGTAGTTGTATCATTGTCTCGTTGTATCAGTGTGTAGTTGTGTCAGTGTTTATTTGTTTCAGTGTGTAGTTGTGTCAGTGTGCAGTTGTATCCGTGTGTATTTGTGTCAATGTGTAGTTGTGTCAGTGTGCCGTTGTGTCAGTGTTTAGTTTTGTCTGTTTGCAGTTGTGACAGTGTGTAGTTGTGTCAGTGTTTAGTTGTGTCATTGTGTTTTTGTGTCAGTATTTAGTTGTGTCAGTGTTTAGTTCTGTCAGTGTTTAGTTGTGTCAGTGTTTAGTTGTGTCAATGTGTAGTTGTGTCAGTCTGTGGTTGTGTCAGTATGTAGTTTTGTCATTGTGTACTTTTGCCAGTCTGTAGTTTTTTCATTGTGAAAGTTGTGTCACTGTGTTGTTGTGTCAGTGTGTATTTTGCCAGGGGGTAGTTGTGTCAGTGTGTAGCTTTGTCAGTTTGTAGTTGTGTCAGTGTTTAGTTGTGTCAGTGTGTTTTTATTTCAGTATTTATTTGTGTCAGTGTTTAGTTGTGCCTCTGTGCAGTTGTGTCAGCGTTTAGATGTGTCAGTGTGTAGTTGTGTCAGTGTGTAGTTGTGTCAGTGTGTAGTTCTGTCAGTGTTTATTTGTGTCAGTGTTTAGTTGTGTAAGTGTGTAGTTGTGTCAGTGTGTAGTTGCTTCAGTGTTTATTTGTGTCATTGTGTAGATGTGTAAGTGTGTAGTTGTGTCAGCGTGTAGTTTTGTCTGTATTTAATATTGTCAGCGTGCCGTTGTGTCAGTGTTTAGTTGTGTCTGTGTGCAGTTGTGACAGTGTGTAGTTGTGTCAGTGCTTAGCTGTGTCATTGTGTTTTTGTGTCAGTATTTAGTTGTGTCAGTGTTTAGTTCTGTCAGTGTTTAGTTGTGTCAGTGTTTAGTTGTGTAAGTGTGTAGTTGTGTCAGTGTGTAGTTGCTTCAGTGTTTATTTGTGTCATTGTGTAGATGTGTAAGTGTGTAGTTGTGTCAGCGTGTAGTTTTGTCTGTATTTAATATTGTCAGTGGGCAGTTGTGTCGGTGTGCAGTTGTGTCAGTGTGTAGTTGTGTCAGTGTATAATTGTGTCAGTGTTTAGTTCTGTCAGTGTGTAGTTGTGTCAGTGTTAAGTTGTGTCAGTTTGTAGTTGTGTCAGTGTTTATTTGTGTCAGTGTTTATTTGTGTCAGTGTTTAGTTCTGTCAGTGTTTAGCTGGGTCAGTGTGTAGTTGTGTCTTTGTGTAGTTTTGTCAGTGTTTAGTTTTGACAGTGTGTAGTTGTGTCAGTGCATAGTTGTGTCAGTATTTTGTTGTGTCAGACTTTAGTTGTGTCTGTGTGTAGATGCATCAGTGTTTAGTTGTGTCATTGTGTAGTCGTGTCAGTGTTTTGTTGTGTCATTGTTTAGTTGTGCCAGAGTGTAGTTGTGTAAGTGTTTAGTTGCGTCAGTGTCCAGTTGTGTCTGTGTTTATTTGGGTCAGTGTGTAGTTGTTTCAGTGTGTAGTTGTGTCAGTCTTTAGTTGTGTCAGTGTGTAGTTGTGTCAGTGTGTTGTTGTGTCAGTGTTTAGTTGTGTTAGTGTGTAGTTGTGTCAGTATTTAGTTGTGTCAGTGTTTAGTTGTGCCTGTGTGCAGTTGTGTCGTTGTTTAGATGTGTCAGTGTGTAGTTGTGTCAGTGTGTAGTTGTGTCAGTGTTTAGTTGTGTCATTGTGTAGTCGTGTCAGTGTTTAGTTGTGTCATTGTGTAGTTGTGTCAGTGTGTAGTTGTGTCAGTATTTTGTTGTGTCATTGTGTAGTCGTGTCAGTGTTTTGTTGTGTCATTGTGTAGTTGTGCCAGTTATAGTTATGTCAGTTTGTAGTGTCAGTTTGTAGTTGTGTCAGTGTTTAGTTGCGTCAGTGTGTAGTTTTGTCAGTGTGTAGTTGTGTCCGTGTTTATTTGGGTCAGTGTTTAGTTGTGTCATTGTGTAGTTGTGTCTGTGTTTAGTTGGGTCGGTGTGTTGTTGTGTCAGTGTGTAGTTATGTCGGTGTTTAGTTTTGTCAGTGTTTAGTTTTGTCAGTGTTTAGTTGTGTCAGTGTGTAGTTGTGTCAGAGTATAGTTGTGTCAGTGTGTCGTTGTGTCAGTATTTAGTTGTGTCAGTGTTTAGTTGTGTCAGTGTCTAGTTGTGTCAGTTTTTAGTTGTATCAGTGTTTAGTTGGGTCAGTGTGTATTTGTCTCACTGTTTAGTTGTGGCAGTGATTTGTTTTGTCAGTGTTTATTTGTTTCAGTGTGTTGTGTCAGTGTTTAGTTGGGTCAGTGTTTAGTTGTGTCAGTGCTTAGTTTTGTCATTGTTTAGTTGTGTCAGTTTGTAGTTGTGTCAAGGTTTAGTTTTGTCATTGTTTAGTTGTGTCAGTGTGTAGTTGTGTCATTGTTTAGATGTGTCATTGTGTAGATGTGTAAGTGTGTAGTTGTGTCAGTGTGTAGTTTTGTCTGTATTTAGTAGTGTCTGGGTATAGTTGTGTCAGTGTGTAGTTCTGTCAGTGTGTAGATGTGTCAGTGTGTAGTTGTGTCAGTTTGTATTTGTGTCAGTATGTAGATGTATCAGTGTTTAGATGTGACATTATGTAGATTTGTCAGTGTCTATTTGTGCCAGTGTGTAGTTGTGTCAGTGTATTGTTGTGTCAGTGTGTAGTTGTGCCAGTGTTTAGTTGTGTCATGTGTATTTGTGCCATTGTGTTGTTGTGTCAGTGTGTAGTTGTGTCAGTGTTTATTTGTGCCAGTGTGTAGTTGTGTCAGTGTGTAGCTGTGTCAGTCTTTAGTTGTGCCAGTGTGTATTTCTGTCAGTGTGTAGTTGTGTTTGTTTGTAGTTGTGTCAGTGTCTTGTTGTGCGAGTGTGTAGTTGTATCATTGTGTAGTTGTGTCAGTGTGTTGTTGTGCCAGTGTATAGTTGTATCATTGTCTCGTTGTATCAGTGTGTAGTTGTGTCAGTGTTTATTTGAGTCAGTGTGTAGTTGTGTCAGTGTGTAGTTGTTTCCGTGTGTATTTGTGTCAATGTGTAGTTGTGACAGTGTGTAGTTGTGTCAGTGTATAGTTGTGTCAGTGTTGTTTGTGTCATTGTGTAGTTGTGTCAGTATTTAGTTGTGTCAGTGTGTAGTTGTGTCTGTGTGCAGTTGTGTCAGTGTTTAGTTGTGTCAATGGGTAGTTGTGTCAGTGTGTGGTTGTGTCAGTGTGTTTTTGTGTCAGTGTGTACTTTTGCCAGTCTGTAGTTTTGTCATTGTTTAGTTGTGTCACTGTGTTGTTGTGCGCCAGTGTGTAGTTGTGTCATTGTCTAGTTGTATCAGTGTGTAGTTGTGTCAGTGTTTATTTGTTTCAGTGTGTAGGTGTGTCAGTGTGCAGTTGTATCCGTGTGTATTTGTGTCAATGTGTAGTTGTGTCAGTGTGTAGTTGTGTCAGTGTGTAGTTTTGTCAGTGTTTAGTTTTGTCGCTGTTTAGTTGTGTCAGTGTTTAGTTGTGTCTGTGTGCAGTTGTGACAGTGTGTAGTTGTGTCAGTGTTTAGTTGTGTCATTGTGTAGTTGTGTCAGTATTTTTGTGTCAGTGTTTAGTTGTGTCAGTGTTTAGTTGTGTCAGTGTTTAGTTGTGTCAATGTGTAGTTGTGTCAGTGTGTAGTTGTGTCATTGTGTAGTTTTGCCAGTCTGCAGTTTTGTCATTGTGTAGTTGTGTCACTGTGTTGTTGTGTCAGTGTGTATTTGTGCCTGTGTGTAGTTGTGTCAGTGTGTAGCTGTGTCAGACTTTAGTTGTGTCAGTGTGTAGTTGTGTCAGTGTTTAGATGTGTCAGTGTGTAGTTGTGTCAGTATTTAGTTGTATCAGTGTTAAGTTGTGCCTGAGTGCAGTTGTGTCAGTGTTTAGATGTGTCAGTGTGTAGTTGTGTCAGTGTGTAGTTGTGTCAGTGTGTAGTTCTGTCAGTGTTTAGTTGTGTCAGTGTTTAGTATTGTCAGTGTGCAGTTGTGTCAGTGTGCAGTTGTATCAGTGTGTAGTTGTGTCAGTGTATAATTGTGTCAGTGTTTAGTTCTGTCAGTGTGTAGTTGTGTCAGTGTTTAGTTGTGTCAGTGTGTAGTTGTATCAGTGTTTAGTTTTTTCCGTGTGTATTTGTGTCAGTGTTTAGTTGTGTCATTGTGTAGTTGTGTAAGTGTGTAGTTGTGTCAGTGTGTAGTTTTGTCTGTATTTATTAGAGTCAGCGTGTAGTTGTGTCAGTAATAGTTGTGTCAGAGTGTAGTTGTTTCAGTGTTTATTTGTGTCATTGTGTAGATGTGTAAGTGTGTAGTTGTGTCAGCATGTAGTTTTGTCTGTATTTAGTATTGTCAGTGTGCAGTTGTGTCAGTGTGCAGTTGTGTCAGTGTGTAGTTGTGTCAGTGTATAATTGTGTCAGTGTTTAGTTCTGTCAGTGTGTAGTTGTGTCAGTGTTTAGTGTTGTCAGTGTGTAGTTGTATCAGTGTTTAGTTGTGTCATTGTGTAGATGTGTAAGTGTGTAGTTGTGTCAGTGTGTAGTTTTGTCTGTATTTATTAGTGTCACCGTGTAGTTGTGTCAGTGTGTAGTTGTGTTAGTGTGTTGTTGTGTCAGTGTTTATTTGTGTCAGTGTGTAGATGTGCCAGTGTTTAGTTGTGTCATGTGTATTTGTGCCATTGTGTTGTTGTGTCAGTGTGTAGTTGTGTCAGTGTGTAGTTTTGCCAGTCTGTAGTTTTGTCATTGTGTAGTTGTGTCACTGTGTTGTTGTGTCAGTGTGTATTTGTGCCAGTGTGTAAATGTGTCATTGTGTAGCTGTGTCAGTGTTTAGTTGTGCCAGTGTGTAGTTGTGTCAGTGTGTAGTGTTGTCAGTGTGTAGTTGTGTCAGTGTGTAGTTGTGTCAGTCTTTAGTTGTGCCAGTGTGTATTTCTGTCAGTGTGTAGTTGTGTTTGTTTGTAGTTGTGTCAGTGTCTTGTTGTGCGAGTGTGTAGTTGTATCATTGTGTAGTTGTGTCAGTGTGTTGTTGTGCCAGTGTATAGTTGTATCATTGTCTCGTTGTATCAGTGTGTAGTTGTGTCAGTGTTTATTTGAGTCAGTGTGTAGTTGTGTCAGTGTGTAGTTGTTTCCGTGTGTATTTGTGTCAATGTGTAGTTGTGACAGTGTGTAGTTGTGTCAGTGTATAGTTGTGTCAGTGTTGTTTGTGTCATTGTGTAGTTGTGTCAGTATTTAGTTGTGTCAGTGTGTAGTTGTGTCTGTGTGCAGTTGTGTCAGTGTTTAGTTGTGTCAATGGGTAGTTGTGTCAGTGTGTGGTTGTGTCAGTGTGTTTTTGTGTCAGTGTGTACTTTTGCCAGTCTGTAGTTTTGTCATTGTATAGTTGTGTCACTGTGTTGTTCTGCGCCAGTGTGTAGTTGTGTCATTGTCTAGTTGTATCAGTGTGTAGTTGTGTCAGTGTTTATTTGTTTCAGTGTGTAGTTGTGTCAGTGTGCAGTTGTATCCGTGTGTATTTGTGTCAATGTGTAGTTGTGTCAGTGTGTAGTTGTGTCAGTGTGTAGTTTTGTCAGTGTTTAGTTTTGTCGCTGTTTAGTTGTGTCAGTGTTTAGTTGTGTCTGTGTGCAGTTGTGACAGTGTGTAGTTGTGTCAGTGTTTAGTTGTGTCATTGTGTAGTTGTGTCAGTATTTTTGTGTCAGTGTTTAGTTGTGTCAGTGTTTAGTTGTGTCAGTGTTTAGTTGTGTCAATGTGTAGTTGTGTCAGTGTGTAGTTGTGTCATTGTGTAGTTTTGCCAGTCTGCAGTTTTGTCATTGTGTAGTTGTGTCACTGTGTTGTTGTGTCAGTGTGTATTTGTGCCTGTGTGTAGTTGTGTCAGTGTGTAGCTGTGTCAGACTTTAGTTGTGTCAGTGTGTAGTTGTGTCAGTGTGTAGTTGTGTCAGTGTTTAGATGTGTCAGTGTGTAGTTGTGTTAGTATTTAGTTGTATCAGTGTTAAGTTGTGCCTGAGTGCAGTTGTGTCAGTGTTTAGATGTGTCAGTGTGTAGTTGTGTCAGTGTGTAGTTGTGTCAGTGTGTAGTTCTGTCAGTGTTTAGTTGTGTCAGTGTTTAGTATTGTCAGTGTGCAGTTGTGTCAGTGTGCAGTTGTATCAGTGTGTAGTTGTGTCAGTGTATAATTGTGTCAGTGTTTAGTTCTGTCAGTGTGTAGTTGTGTCAGTGTTTAGTTGTGTCAGTGTGTAGTTGTATCAGTGTTTAGTTTTTTCCGTGTGTATTTGTGTCAGTGTTTAGTTGTGTCATTGTGTAGTTGTGTAAGTGTGTAGTTGTGTCAGTGTGTAGTTTTGTCTGTATTTATTAGAGTCAGCGTGTAGTTGTGTCAGTAATAGTTGTGTCAGTGTGTAGTTGTTTCAGTGTTTATTTGTGTCATTGTGTAGATGTGTAAGTGTGTAGTTGTGTCAGCATGTAGTTTTGTCTGTATTTAGTATTGTCAGTGTGCAGTTGTGTCAGTGTGCAGTTGTGTCAGTGTGTAGTTGTGTCAGTGTATAATTGTGTCAGTGTTTAGTTCTGTCAGTGTGTAGTTGTGTCAGTGTTTAGTGTTGTCAGTGTGTAGTTGTATCAGTGTTTAGTTGTGTCATTGTGTAGATGTGTAAGTGTGTAGTTGTGTCAGTGTGTAGTTTTGTCTGTATTTATTAGTGTCACCGTGTAGTTGTGTCAGTGTGTAGTTGTGTTAGTGTGTTGTTGTGTCAGTGTTTATTTGTGTCAGTGTGTAGATGTGCCAGTGTTTAGTTGTGTCATGTGTATTTGTGCCATTGTGTTGTTGTGTCAGTGTGTAGTTGTGTCAGTGTGTAGTTTTGCCAGTCTGTAGTTTTGTCATTGTGTAGTTGTGTCACTGTGTTGTTGTGTCAGTGTGTATTTGTGCCAGTGTGTAAATGTGTCATTGTGTAGCTGTGTCAGTGTTTAGTTGTGCCAGTGTGTAGTTGTGTCAGTGTGTAGTGTTGTCAGTGTGTAGTTGTGTCAGTATTTAGTTGTGTCATTGTTTAGTTGTGTCTGTGTGTAGTTGTGTCAGTGTGTAGTTGTGTCAGTGTGTTGTTGTGTCAGTGTGTAGTTGTGCCAGTGTTTAGTTGTGTCATGTGTATTTTTGCCATTGTGTTGTTGTGTCAGTGTGTAGTTGTGTCAGTGTTTATTTGTGCCAGTGTCTAGTTGTGTCAGTGTGTAGCTGTGTCAGTCTTTAGTTGTGCCAGTGTGTATTTCTGTCAGTGTGTAGTTGTGTTTGTTTGCAGTTGTGTCAGTGTGTTGTTGTGCGAGAGTGTAGTTGTATCATTGTGTAGTTGTGTCAGTGTGTAGTTGTGTCAGTGTTTAGTTGTTTCAGTGTGTAGTTGTGTCAGTATTTAGTTGTGTCAGTGTTTAGTTGTGCCTGTGTGTAGTTGTGTCAGTGTCTAGTTTTGTCAGTGTTTAGTTGTGTCAGTGTTTAGTTGTGTAAGTGTGTAGTTGTGTCAGTGTGTATTGTTGTTAGTGTGTAGTTGTGTCAGTGTGTAGTGTTGGCAATGTTTAGTTGTGTCAGTGTGTAGTTGTGTCAGTGTCTAGTTATGTCAGTGTGTAGTTGTGTCAGTGTTTCGTTTTGTCAGTGTGTAGTTGTGTCAGTGTGTAGTGTTGTCAGTGTGTAGTTGGGTCAGTATTTAGTTGTGTCATTGTTTAGTTGTGTCTGTGTGTAGTTGTGTCAGTGTGTACTTGTGTGAGTGTGTATTTGTGTCATTGTTTAGTTGTGTCAGTGTGTAGTTTTGTCACTGTTTAGTTGTGTCAGTGTTTAGTTGTGTAAGTGTGTAAATGTGTCATTGTTTAGCTGTGTGAGTGTGTATTTGTGTCAGTGTTTAGTTGTGTCAGTGTGTAGTTTTGTCCCTGTTTAGTTGTGTAAGTGTTTAGTTGTGTCATTGTGTAGCTGTGTCAGTGTTTAGTTGCGCCAGTGTGTATCTGTGTCAGTGTGTAGTGCTGTCAGTGTGTAGTTGTGTCAGTATTTAGTTGTGTCAGTGTTTAGTTGTGTCTGTGTGTAGTTGTGTCAGTGTTTAGTTGTGTCAGTGTGTAGTTGTGCCAGTGTGTAGTTGCGTCAATGTTTAATTGTGTCAATGTGTAGTTGTGTCAGTGTTTAGTTGTTTCAGTGCTTAGTTGTGTAAATGTGTAGTGTTGTCAGTGTGTAGTTGTTTCAGTGTTTAGTTGTGTCAGTGTGTAGTTGTGTCAGTGTGTAGTTGTGTCCGTGTTTAGTTGTGTCAGTGTGTAGCTGTGTCAGTGTGTACTGTTGTCAGTGTTTAGTTGGGTCAGTATTTAGTTGTGTCAGTGTTTTGTTGTGTCTGTGTGTAGTTGTGTCTGTGTGTACTTGTTTGAGTTTGTATTTGAGTCAGTGTTTAGTTGTGTCAGTGTATAGTTTTGTCAGTGTTTAGTTGTGTCAGTGTTTAGTTGTGTAAGTGTGTAAATGTGTCATTGTGTAGCTGTGTCAGTGTTTAGTTGTGCCAGTGTGTAGTGTTGTCAGTGTGTAGTTGTGTCAGTATTTAGTTGTGTCACTGTGTAGTTGTGTTAGTATTTATTTGTATCAGTGTTAAATTGTGACTGAGTGCAGTTGTGTCAGTGTTTAGATGTGTCAGTGTGTAGTTGTGTCAGTGTGTAGTTGTGTCAGTGTGTAGTTCTGTCAGTGTTTAGTTGTGTCAGTGTTTATTTGTGTCATTGTGTAGATGTGTAAGTGTGTAGTTGTGTCAGCGTGTTGTTTTGTCTGTATTTAGTATTGTCAGTGTGCAGTTGTGTCAGTGTGCAGTTGTATCAGTGTGTAGTTGTGTCAGTGTATAATTGTGTCAGTGCTTAGTTCTGTCAGTGTGTAGTTGTGTCAGTTTTTAGTTGTGTCAGTGTTTAGTTGTGTCACTGTGTAGTTGTATTAGTGTTTAGTTTTTTCCGTGTGTATTTGTGTCAGTGTTTAGTTGTGTCATTGTGTAGTTGTGTAAGTGTGTAGTTGTGTCAGTGTGTAGTTTTGTCTGTATTTATTAGAGTCAGCGTGTAGTTGTGTCAGTGTGCAGTTGTGTCAGTGTGTAGTTGTGTCAGTGTGTAGTTGTTTCAGTGTTTATTTGTGTCATTGTGTAGATGTGTAAGTGTATAGTTGTGTCAGCGTGTAGTTTTGTCTGTATTTAGTATTGCCAGTGTGCAGTTTTGTCAGTGTGCAGTTGTGTCAGTGTGTAGTTGTGTCAGTGTATAATTGTGTCAGTGTTTAGTTCTGTCAGTGTGTAGTTGTGTCAGTGTTTAGTGTTGTCAGTGTGTAGTTGTATCAGTGTTTAGTTGTGTCATTGTGTAGATGTGTAAGTGTGTAGTTGTGTCAGTGTGTAGTTTTGTCTGTATTTATTAGTGTCAGCGTGTAGTTGTGTCAGTGTGTAGTTGTGTTAGTGTGTAGTTGTGTCAGTGTGTATTTGTGTCAGTGTGTAGATGTGCCAGTGTTTAGTTGTGTCATGTGTATTTGTGCCATTGTGTTGTTGTGTCAGTGTGTAGTTGTGTCAGTGTGTAGTTTTGCCAGTCTGTAGTTTTGTCATTGTGTAGTTGTGTCACTGTGTTGTTGTGTCAGTGTGTATTTGTGCCAGTGTGTAAATGTGTCATTGTGTAGCTGTGTCAGTGTTTAGTTGTGCCAGTGTGTAGTTGAGTCAGTGTGTAGTGTTGTCAGTGTGTAGTTGTGTCAGTGTGTAGTTGTGTCAGTCTTTAGTTGTGCCAGTGTGTATTTCTGTCAGTGTGTAGTTGTGTTTGTTTGTAGTTGTGTCAGTGTCTTGTTGTGCGAGTGTGTAGTTGTATCATTGTGTAGTTGTGTCAGTGTGTTGTTGTGCCAGTGTATAGTTGTATCATTGTCTCGTTGTATCAGTGTGTAGTTGTGTCAGTGTTTATTTGAGTCAGTGTGTAGTTGTGTCAGTGTGTAGTTGTTTCCGTGTGTATTTGTGTCAATGTGTAGTTGTGACAGTGTGTAGTTGTGTCAGTGTATAGTTGTGTCAGTGTTGTTTGTGTCATTGTGTAGTTGTGTCAGTATTTAGTTGTGTCAGTGTGTAGTTGTGTCTGTGTGCAGTTGTGTCAGTGTTTAGTTGTGTCAATGGGTAGTTGTGTCAGTGTGTGGTTGTGTCAGTGTGTTTTTGTGTCAGTGTGTACTTTTGCCAGTCTGTAGTTTTGTCATTGTTTAGTTGTGTCACTGTGTTGTTGTGCGCCAGTGTGTAGTTGTGTCATTGTCTAGTTGTATCAGTGTGTAGTTGTGTCAGTGTTTATTTGTTTCAGTGTGTAGTTGTGTCAGTGTGCAGTTGTATCCGTGTGTATTTGTGTCAATGTGTAGTTGTGTCAGTGTGTAGTTGTGTCATTGTTTAGATGTGTCATTGTGTAGATGTGTAAGTGTGTAGTTGTGTCAGTGTGTAGTTTTGTCTGTATTTAGTAGTGTCTGGGTATAGTTGTGTCAGTGTGTAGTTCTGTCAGTGTGTAGATGTGTCAGTGTGTAGTTGTGTCAGTTTGTATTTGTGTCAGTATGTAGATGTATCAGTGTTTAGATGTGTCATTATGTAGATTTGTCAGTGTCTATTTGTGCCAGTGTGTAGTTGTGTCAGTGTATTGTTGTGTCAGTGTGTAGTTGTGCCAGTGTTTAGTTGTGTCATGTGTATTTGTGCCATTGTGTTGTTGTGTCAGTGTGTAGTTGTGTCAGTGTTTATTTGTGCCAGTGTGTAGTTGTGTCAGTGTGTAGCTGTGTCAGTCTTTAGTTGTGCCAGTGTGTATTTCTGTCAGTGTGTAGTTGTGTTTGTTTGTAGTTGTGTCAGTGTCTTGTTGTGCGAGTGTGTAGTTGTATCATTGTGTAGTTGTGTCAGTGTGTTGCTGTGCCAGTGTATAGTTGTATCATTGTCTCGTTGTATCAGTGTGTAGTTGTGTCAGTGTGTAGTTGTTTCCGTGTGTATTTGTGTCAATGTGTAGTTGTGACAGTGTGTAGTTGTGTCAGTGTATAGTTGTGTCAGTGTTGTTTGTGTCATTGTGTAGTTGTGTCAGTATTTAGTTGTGTCAGTGTGTAGTTGTGTCTGTGTGCAGTTGTGTCAGTGTTTAGTTGTGTCAATAGGTAGTTGTGTCAGTGTGTGGTTGTGTCAGTGTGTTTTTGTGTCAGTGTGTACATTTGCCAGTCTGTAGTTTTGTCATTGTTTAGTTGTGTCACTGTGTTGTTGTGCGCCAGTGTGTAGTTGTGTCATTGTCTAGTTGTATCAGTGTGTAGTTGTGTCAGTGTTTATTTGTTTCAGTGTGTAGGTGTGTCAGTGTGCAGTTGTATCCGTGTGTATTTGTGTCAATGTGTAGTTGTGTCAGTGTGTAGTTGTGTCAGTGTGTAGTTTTGTCAGTGTTTAGTTTTGTCGCTGTTTAGTTGTGTCAGTGTTTAGTTGTGTCTGTGTGCAGTTGTGACAGTGTGTAGTTGTGTCAGTGTTTAGTTGTGTCATTGTGTAGTTGTGTCAGTATTTTTGTGTCAGTGTTTAGTTGTGTCAGTGTTTAGTTGTGTCAGTGTTTAGTTGTGTCAATGTGTAGTTGTGTCAGTGTGTAGTTGTGTCATTGTGTAGTTTTGCCAGTCTGCAGTTTTGTCATTGTGTAGTTGTGTCACTGTGTTGTTGTGTCAGTGTGTATTTGTGCCTGTGTGTAGTTGTGTCAGTGTGTAGCTGTGTCAGACTTTAGTTGTGTCAGTGTGTAGTTGTGTCAGTGTGTAGTTGTATCAGTGTGTAGTTGTGTCAGTGTATAATTGTGTCAGTGTTTAGTTCTGTCAGTGTGTAGTTGTGTCAGTGTTTAGTTGTGTCAGTGTGTAGTTGTATCAGTGTTTAGTTTTTTCCGTGTGTATTTGTGTCAGTGTTTAGTTGTGTCATTGTGTAGTTGTGTAAGTGTGTAGTTGTGTCAGTGTGTAGTTTTGTCTGTATTTATTAGAGTCAGCGTGTAGTTGTGTCAGTAATAGTTGTGTCAGTGTGTAGTTGTTTCAGTGTTTATTTGTGTCATTGTGTAGATGTGTAAGTGTGTAGTTGTGTCAGCATGTAGTTTTGTCTGTATTTAGTATTGTCAGTGTGCAGTTGTGTCAGTGTGCAGTTGTGTCAGTGTGTAGTTGTGTCAGTGTATAATTGTGTCAGTGTTTAGTTCTGTCAGTGTGTAGTTGTGTCAGTGTTTAGTGTTGTCAGTGTGTAGTTGTATCAGTGTTTAGTTGTGTCATTGTGTAGATGTGTAAGTGTGTAGTTGTGTCAGTGTGTAGTTTTGTCTGTATTTATTAGTGTCACCGTGTAGTTGTGTCAGTGTGTAGTTGTGTTAGTGTGTTGTTGTGTCAGTGTTTATTTGTGTCAGTGTGTAGATGTGCCAGTGTTTAGTTGTGTCATGTGTATTTGTGCCATTGTGTTGTTGTGTCAGTGTGTAGTTGTGTCAGTGTGTAGTTTTGCCAGTCTGTAGTTTTGTCATTGTGTAGTTGTGTCACTGTGTTGTTGTGTCAGTGTGTATTTGTGCCAGTGTGTAAATGTGTCATTGTGTAGCTGTGTCAGTGTTTAGTTGTGCCAGTGTGTAGTTGTGTCAGTGTGTAGTGTTGTCAGTGTGTAGTTGTGTCAGTATTTAGTTGTGTCATTGTTTAGTTGTGTCTGTGTGTAGTTGTGTCAGTGTGTAGTTGTGTCAGTGTGTTGTTGTGTCAGTGTGTAGTTGTGCCAGTGTTTAGTTGTGTCATGTGTATTTTTGCCATTGTGTTGTTGTGTCAGTGTGTAGTTGTGTCAGTGTTTATTTGTGCCAGTGTCTAGTTGTGTCAGTGTGTAGCTGTGTCAGTCTTTAGTTGTGCCAGTGTGTATTTCTGTCAGTGTGTAGTTGTGTTTGTTTGCAGTTGTGTCAGTGTGTTGTTGTGCGAGAGTGTAGTTGTATCATTGTGTAGTTGTGTCAGTGTGTAGTTGTGTCAGTGTTTAGTTGTTTCAGTGTGTAGTTTTGTCTGTATTTATTAGTGTCACCGTGTAGTTGTGTCAGTGTGTAGTTGTGTTAGTGTGTTGTTGTGTCAGTGTTTATTTGTGTCAGTGTGTAGATGTGCCAGTGTTTAGTTGTGTCATGTGTATTTGTGCCATTGTGTTGTTGTGTCAGTGTGTAGTTGTGTCAGTGTGTAGTTTTGCCAGTCTGTAGTTTTGTCATTGTGTAGTTGTGTCACTGTGTTGTTGTGTCAGTGTGTATTTGTGCCAGTGTGTAAATGTGTCATTGTGTAGCTGTGTCAGTGTTTAGTTGTGCCAGTGTGTAGTTGTGTCAGTGTGTAGTGTTGTCAGTGTGTAGTTGTGTCAGTATTTAGTTGTGTCATTGTTTAGTTGTGTCTGTGTGTAGTTGTGTCAGTGTGTAGTTGTGTCAGTGTGTTGTTGTGTCAGTGTGTAGTTGTGCCAGTGTTTAGTTGTGTCATGTGTATTTTTGCCATTGTGTTGTTGTGTCAGTGTGTAGTTGTGTCAGTGTTTATTTGTGCCAGTGTCTAGTTGTGTCAGTGTGTAGCTGTGTCAGTCTTTAGTTGTGCCAGTGTGTATTTCTGTCAGTGTGTAGTTGTGTTTGTTTGCAGTTGTGTCAGTGTGTTGTTGTGCGAGAGTGTAGTTGTATCATTGTGTAGTTGTGTCAGTGTGTAGTTGTGTCAGTGTTTAGTTGTTTCAGTGTGTAGTTGTGTCAGTATTTAGTTGTGTCAGTGTTTAGTTGTGCCTGTGTGTAGTTGTGTCAGTGTCTAGTTTTGTCAGTGTTTAGTTGTGTCAGTGTTTAGTTGTGTAAGTGTGTAGTTGTGTCAGTGTGTATTGTTGTTAGTGTGTAGTTGTGTCAGTGTGTAGTGTTGGCAATGTTTAGTTGTGTCAGTGTGTAGTTGTGTCAGTGTCTAGTTATGTCAGTGTGTAGTTGTGTCAGTGTTTCGTTTTGTCAGTGTGTAGTTGTGTCAGTGTGTAGTGTTGTCAGTGAGTAGTTGGGTCAGTATTTAGTTGTGTCATTGTTTAGTTGTGTCTGTGTGTAGTTGTGTCAGTGTGTACTTGTGTGAGTGTGTATTTGTGTCAGTGTTTAGTTGTGTCAGTGTGTAGTTTTGTCACTGTTTAGTTGTGTCAGTGTTTAGTTGTGTAAGTGTGTAAATGTGTCATTGTTTAGCTGTGTGAGTGTGTATTTGTGTCAGTGTTTAGTTGTGTCAGTGTGTAGTTTTGTCCCTGTTTAGTTGTGTAAGTGTTTAGTTGTGTCATTGTGTAGCTGTGTCAGTGTTTAGTTGCGCCAGTGTGTATCTGTGTCAGTGTGTAGTGCTGTCAGTGTGTAGTTGTGTCAGTATTTAGTTGTGTCAGTGTTTAGTTGTGTCTGTGTGTAGTTGTGTCAGTGTTTAGTTGTGTCAGTGTGTAGTTGTGCCAGTGTGTAGTTGCGTCAATGTTTAATTGTGTCAATGTGTAGTTGTGTCAGTGTTTAGTTGTTTCAGTGCTTAGTTGTGTAAATGTGTAGTGTTGTCAGTGTGTAGTTGTTTCAGTGTTTAGTTGTGTCAGTGTGTAGTTGTGTCAGTGTGTAGTTGTGTCCGTGTTTAGTTGTGTCAGTGTGTAGCTGTGTCAGTGTGTACTGTTGTCAGTGTTTAGTTGGGTCAGTATTTAGTTGTGTCAGTGTTTTGTTGTGTCTGTGTGTAGTTGTTTCTGTGTGTACTTGTTTGAGTTTGTATTTGAGTCAGTGTTTAGTTGTGTCAGTGTATAGTTTTGTCAGTGTTTAGTTGTGTCAGTGTTTAGTTGTGTAAGTGTGTAAATGTGTCATTGTGTAGCTGTGTCAGTGTTTAGTTGTGCCAGTGTGTAGTGTTGTCAGTGTGTAGTTGTGTCAGTATTTAGTTGTGTCAATGTGTAGTTGTGTTAGTATTTATTTGTATCAGTGTTAAATTGTGACTGAGTGCAGTTGTGTCAGTGTTTAGATGTGTCAGTGTGTAGTTGTGTCAGTGTGTAGTTGTGTCAGTGTGTAGTTCTGTCAGTGTTTAGTTGTGTCAGTGTTTATTTGTGTCATTGTGTAGATGTGTAAGTGTGTAGTTGTGTCAGCGTGTTGTTTTGTCTGTATTTAGTATTGTCAGTGTGCAGTTGTGTCAGTGTGCAGTTGTATCAGTGTGTAGTTGTGTCAGTGTATAATTGTGTCAGTGCTTAGTTCTGTCAGTGTGTAGTTGTGTCAGTTTTTAGTTGTGTCAGTGTTTAGTTGTGTCAGTGTGTAGTTGTATTAGTGTTTAGTTTTTTCCGTGTGTATTTGTGTCAGTGTTTAGTTGTGTCATTGTGTAGTTGTGTAAGTGTGTAGTTGTGTCAGTGTGTAGTTTTGTCTGTATTTATTAGAGTCAGCGTGTAGTTGTGTCAGTGTGTAGTTGTGTCAGTGTGTAGTTGTGTCAGTGTGTAGTTGTTTCAGTGTTTATTTGTGTCATTGTGTAGATGTGTAAGTGTATAGTTGTGTCAGCGTGTAGTTTTGTCTGTATTTAGTATTGCCAGTGTGCAGTTTTGTCAGTGTGCAGTTGTGTCAGTGTGTAGTTGTGTCAGTGTATAATTGTGTCAGTGTTTAGTTCTGTCAGTGTGTAGTTGTGTCAGTGTTTAGTGTTGTCAGTGTGTAGTTGTATCAGTGTTTAGTTGTGTCATTGTGTAGATGTGTAAGTGTGTAGTTGTGTCAGTGTGTAGTTTTGTCTGTATTTATTAGTGTCAGTGTGTAGATGTGCCAGTGTTTAGTTGTGTCATGTGTATTTGTGCCATTGTGTTGTTGTGTCAGTGTGTAGTTGTGTCAGTGTGTAGTTTTGCCAGTCTGTAGTTTTGTCATTGTGTAGTTGTGTCACTGTGTTGTTGTGTCAGTGTGTATTTGTGCCAGTGTGTAAATGTGTCATTGTGTAGCTGTGTCAGTGTTTAGTTGTGCCAGTGTGTAGTTGAGTCAGTGTGTAGTGTTGTCAGTGTGTAGTTGTGTCAGTGTGTAGTTGTGTCAGTCTTTAGTTGTGCCAGTGTGTATTTCTGTCAGTGTGTAGTTGTGTTTGTTTGTAGTTGTGTCAGTGTCTTGTTGTGCGAGTGTGTAGTTGTATCATTGTGTAGTTGTGTCAGTGTGTTGTTGTGCCAGTGTATAGTTGTATCATTGTCTCGTTGTATCAGTGTGTAGTTGTGTCAGTGTTTATTTGAGTCAGTGTGTAGTTGTGTCAGTGTGTAGTTGATTCCGTGTGTATTTGTGTCAATGTGTAGTTGTGACAGTGTGTAGTTGTGTCAGTGTATAGTTGTGTCAGTGTTGTTTGTGTCATTGTGTAGTTGTGTCAGTATTTAGTTGTGTCAGTGTGTAGTTGTGTCTGTGTGCAGTTGTGTCAGTGTTTAGTTGTGTCAATGGGTAGTTGTGTCAGTGTGTGGTTGTGTCAGTGTGTTTTTGTGTCAGTGTGTACTTTTGCCAGTCTGTAGTTTTGTCATTGTTTAGTTGTGTCACTGTGTTGTTGTGCGCCAGTGTGTAGTTGTGTCATTGTCTAGTTGTATCAGTGTGTAGTTGTGTCAGTGTTTATTTGTTTCAGTGTGTAGTTGTGTCAGTGTGCAGTTGTATCCGTGTGTATTTGTGTCAATGTGTAGTTGTGTCAGTGTGTAGTTGTGTCATTGTTTAGATGTGTCATTGTGTAGATGTGTAAGTGTGTAGTTGTGTCAGTGTGTAGTTTTGTCTGTATTTAGTAGTGTCTGGGTATAGTTGTGTCAGTGTGTAGTTCTGTCAGTGTGTAGATGTGTCAGTGTGTAGTTGTGTCAGTTTGTATTTGTGTCAGTATGTAGATGTATCAGTGTTTAGATGTGTCATTATGTAGATTTGTCAGTGTCTATTTGTGCCAGTGTGTAGTTGTGTCAGTGTATTGTTGTGTCAGTGTGTAGTTGTGCCAGTGTTTAGTTGTGTCATGTGTATTTGTGCCATTGTGTTGTTGTGTCAGTGTGTAGTTGTGTCAGTGTTTATTTGTGCCAGTGTGTAGTTGTGTCAGTGTGTAGCTGTGTCAGTCTTTAGTTGTGCCAGTGTGTATTTCTGTCAGTGTGTAGTTGTGTTTGTTTGTAGTTGTGTCAGTGTCTTGTTGTGCGAGTGTGTAGTTGTATCATTGTGTAGTTGTGTCAGTGTGTTGTTGTGCCAGTGTATAGTTGTATCATTGTCTCGTTGTATCAGTGTATAGTTGTGTCAGTGTTTATTTGTGTCAGTGTGTAGTTGTGTCAGTGTGTAGTTGTTTCCGTGTGTATTTGTGTCAATGTGTAGTTGTGACAGTGTGTAGTTGTGTCAGTGTATAGTTGTGTCAGTGTTGTTTGTGCCATTGTGTAGTTGTGTCAGTATTTAGTTGTGTCAGTGTGTAGTTGTGTCTGTGTGCAGTTGTGTCAGTGTTTAGTTGTGTCAATGTGTAGTTGTGTCAGTGTGTGGTTGTGTCAGTGTGTTTTTGTGTCAGTGTGTACTTTTGCCAGTCTGTTGTTTTGTCATTGTTTAGTTGTGTCACTGTGTTGTTGTGTGCCAGTGTGTAGTTGTGTCATTGTCTAGTTGTATCAGTGTGTAGTTGTGTCAGTGTTTATTTGTTTCAGTGTGTAGTTGTGTCAGTGTGCAGTTGTATCCGTATGTATTTGTGTCAATGTGTAGTTGTGTCAGTGTGTAGTTGTGTCAGTGTGTAGTTTTGTTAGTGTTTAGTTTTGTCGCTGTTTAGTTGTGTCAGTGTTTAGTTGTGTCAGTGTTTAGTTGTGTCTGTGTGCAGTTGTGACAGTGTGTAGTTGTGTCAGTGTTTAGTTGTGTCATTGTGTAGTTGTGTCAGTATTTTTGTGTCAGTGTTTAGTTGTGTCAGTGTTTAGTTGTGTCAGTGTTTAGTTGTGTCAATGTGTAGTTGTGTCAGTGTGTAGTTGTGTTATTGTGTAGTTTTGCCAGTCTGCAGTTTTGTCATTGTGTAGTTGTGTCACTGTGTTGTTGTGTCATTGTGTATTTGTGCCTGTGTGTAGTTGTGCCAGTGTGTAGCTGTGTCAGACTTTAGTTGTGTCAGTGTGTAGTTGTGTCAGTGGGTAGTTGTGTCAGTGTGTAGTTGTGTCAGTATTTAGTTGTATCAGTGTTAAGTTGTGCCTGAGGGCAGTTGTGTCAGTGTTTAGATGTGTTAGTGTGTAGTTGTGTCAGTGTTTAGTTGTGTCAGTGTGTGGTTCTGTCAGTTTGCTTTTGTGTCAGTGTGTACTTTTGCCAGTCTGTAGTTTTGTCATTGTGTAGTTGTGTCACTGTGTTTTTGTGTCAGTGTGTATTTGTGCCAGTGTGTTGTTGTGTCAGTGTGTAGCTGTGTCAGTTTTTAGTTGTGCCAGTGTGTAGTTGTGTCAGTTTGTAGTTGTGTCAATTTGTAGTTGTGTCAGTGTGTTGTTGTGCGAGTGTGTTTTAGTATCATTGTGTAGTTGTGTCAGTGTGTTGTTGTGTCAGTGTGTAGTTGTGCCAGTGTTTAGTTGTGTCATGTGTATTTGTGCCATTGTGTTGTTGTGTCAGTGTGTAGTTGTGTCAGTGTTTATTTGTGCCAGTGTGTAGTTGTGTCAGTGTGTAGCTTTGTCAGTCTTTAGTTGTGCCATTGTGTATTTCTGTCAGCGTGTAGTTGTGTTTGTTTGTAGTTGTGTCAGTGTCTTGTTGTGCGAGTGTGTAGTTGTATCATTGTGTAGTTGTGTCAGTGTGTTGTTCTGCCAGTGTATAGTTGTATCATTGTCTCGTTGTATCAGTGTGTAGTTGTGTCAGTGTTTATTTGTGTCAGTGTGTAGTTGTGTCAGTGTGTAGTTGTTTCCGTGTGTATTTGTGTCAATGTGTAGTTGTGACAGTGTGTAGTTGTGTCAGTGTATAGTTGTGTCAGTGTTGTTTGTGCCATTGTGTAGTTGTGTCAGTATTTAGTTGTGTCAGTGTGTAGTTGTGTCTGTGTGCAGTTGTGTCAGTGTTTAGTTGTGTCAATGTGTAGTTGTGTCAGTGTGTGGTTGTGTCAGTGTGTTTTTGTGTCAGTGTGTACTTTTGCCAGTCTGTAGTTTTGTCATTGTTTAGTTGTGTCACTGTGTTGTTGTGTGCCAGTGTGTAGTTGTGTCATTGTCTAGTTGTATCAGTGTGTAGTTGTGTCAGTGTTTATTTGTTTCAGTGTGTAGTTGTGTCAGTGTGCAGTTGTATCCGTATGTATTTGTGTCAATGTGTAGTTGTGTCAGTGTGTAGTTGTGTCAGTGTGTAGTTTTGTTAGTGTTTAGTTTTGTCGCTGTTTAGTTGTGTCAGTGTTTAGTTGTGTCAGTGTTTAGTTGTGTCTGTGTGCAGTTGTGACAGTGTGTAGTTGTGTCAGTGTTTAGTTGTGTCATTGTGTAGTTGTGTCAGTATTTTTGTGTCAGTGTTTAGTTGTGTCAGTGTTTAGTTGTGTCAGTGTTTAGTTGTGTCAATGTGTAGTTGTGTCAGTGTGTAGTTGTGTCATTGTGTAGTTTTGCCAGTCTGCAGTTTTGTCATTGTGTAGTTGTGTCACTGTGTTGTTGTGTCATTGTGTATTTGTGCCTGTGTGTAGTTGTGTCAGTGTGTAGCTGTGTCAGACTTTAGTTGTGTCAGTGTGTAGTTGTGTCAGTGGGTAGTTGTGTCAGTGTGTAGTTGTGTCAGTATTTAGTTGTATCAGTGTTAAGTTGTGCCTGAGTGCAGTTGTGTCAGTGTTTAGATGTGTTAGTGTGTAGTTGTGTCAGTGTTTAGTTGTGTCAGTGTGTGGTTGTGTCAATGTGTTTTTGTGTCAGTGTGTACTTTTGCCAGTCTGTAGTTTTGTCATTGTGTAGTTCTGTCACTGTGTTTTTGTGTCATTGTGTATTTGTGCCAGTGTGTTGTTGTGTCAGTGTGTAGCTGTGTCAGTCTTTAGTTGTGCCAGTGTGTAGTTGTGTCAGTTTGTAGTTGTGTCAGTGTGTTGTTGTGCGAGTGTGTTTTTGTATCATTGTGTAGTTGTGTCAGTGTGTTGTTGTGCCAGTGTGTAGTTGTATCATTGTCTCGTTGTATCAGTGTGTAGTTGTGTCAGTGTTTATTTGTTTCAGTGTGTAGTTGTGTCAGTGTGCAGTTGTATCCGTGTGTATTTGTGTCAATGTGTAGTTGTGTCAGTGTGCCGTTGTGTCAGTGTTTAGTTTTGTCTGTTTGCAGTTGTGACAGTGTGTAGTTGTGTCAGTGTTTAGTTGTGTCATTGTGTTTTTGTGTCAGTATTTAGTTGTGTCAGTGTTTAGTTCTGTCAGTGTTTAGTTGTGTCAGTGTTTAGTTGTGTCAATGTGTAGTTGTGTCAGTCTGTGGTTGTGTCAGTATGTAGTTTTGTCATTGTGTACTTTTGCCAGTCTGTAGTTTTTTCATTGTGAAAGTTGTGTCACTGTGTTGTTGTGTCAGTGTGTATTTTGCCAGGGGGTAGTTGTGTCAGTGTGTAGCTTTGTCAGTTTGTAGTTGTGTCAGTGTTTAGTTGTGTCAGTGTGTTTTTATTTCAGTATTTATTTGTGTCAGTGTTTAGTTGTGCCTCTGTGCAGTTGTGTCAGTGTTTAGATGTGTCAGTGTGTAGTTGTGTCAGTGTGTAGTTGTGTCAGTGTGTAGTTCTGTCAGTGTTTATTTGTGTCAGTGTTTAGTTGTGTAAGTGTGTAGTTGTGTCAGTGTGTAGTTGCTTCAGTGTTTATTTGTGTCATTGTGTAGATGTGTAAGTGTGTAGTTGTGTCAGCGTGTAGTTTTGTCTGTATTTAATATTGTCAGCGTGCCGTTGTGTCAGTGTTTAGTTGTGTCTGTGTGCAGTTGTGACAGTGTGTAGTTGTGTCAGTGCTTAGCTGTGTCATTGTGTTTTTGTGTCAGTATTTAGTTGTGTCAGTGTTTAGTTCTGTCAGTGTTTAGTTGTGTCAGTGTTTAGTTGTGTAAGTGTGTAGTTGTGTCAGTGTGTAGTTGCTTCAGTGTTTATTTGTGTCATTGTGTAGATGTGTAAGTGTGTAGTTGTGTCAGCGTGTAGTTTTGTCTGTATTTAATATTGTCAGTGGGCAGTTGTGTCGGTGTGCAGTTGTGTCAGTGTGTAGTTGTGTCAGTGTATAATTGTGTCAGTGTTTAGTTCTGTCAGTGTGTAGTTGTGTCAGTGTTAAGTTGTGTCAGTTTGTAGTTGTGTCAGTGTTTATTTGTGTCAGTGTTTATTTGTGTCAGTGTTTAGTTCTGTCAGTGTTTAGCTGGGTCAGTGTGTAGTTGTGTCTTTGTGTAGTTTTGTCAGTGTTTAGTTTTGACAGTGTGTAGTTGTGTCAGTGCATAGTTGTGTCAGTATTTTGTTGTGTCAGACTTTAGTTGTGTCTGTGTGTAGATGCATCAGTGTTTAGTTGTGTCATTGTGTAGTCGTGTCAGTGTTTTGTTGTGTCATTGTTTAGTTGTGCCAGAGTGTAGTTGTGTAAGTGTTTAGTTGCGTCAGTGTCCAGTTGTGTCTGTGTTTATTTGGGTCAGTGTGTAGTTGTTTCAGTGTGTAGTTGTGTCAGTCTTTAGTTGTGTCAGTGTGTAGTTGTGTCAGTGTGTTGTTGTGTCAGTGTTTAGTTGTGTTAGTGTGTAGTTGTGTCAGTATTTAGTTGTGTCAGTGTTTAGTTGTGCCTGTGTGCAGTTGTGTCGTTGTTTAGATGTGTCAGTGTGTAGTTGTGTCAGTGTGTAGTTGTGTCAGTGTTTAGTTGTGTCATTGTGTAGTCGTGTCAGTGTTTAGTTGTGTCATTGTGTAGTTGTGTCAGTGTGTAGTTGTGTCAGTATTTTGTTGTGTCATTGTGTAGTCGTGTCAGTGTTTTGTTGTGTCATTGTGTAGTTGTGCCAGTTATAGTTATGTCAGTTTGTAGTGTCAGTTTGTAGTTGTGTCAGTGTTTAGTTGCGTCAGTGTGTAGTTTTGTCAGTGTGTAGTTGTGTCCGTGTTTATTTGGGTCAGTGTTTAGTTGTGTCAGTGTGTAGTTGTGTCTGTGTTTAGTTGGGTCGGTGTGTTGTTGTGTCAGTGTGTAGTTATGTCGGTGTTTAGTTTTGTCAGTGTTTAGTTTTGTCAGTGTTTAGTTGTGTCAGTGTGTAGTTGTGTCAGAGTATAGTTGTGTCAGTGTGTCGTTGTGTCAGTATTTAGTTGTGTCAGTGTTTAGTTGTGTCAGTGTCTAGTTGTGTCAGTTTTTAGTTGTATCAGTGTTTAGTTGGGTCAGTGTGTATTTGTCTCACTGTTTAGTTGTGGCAGTTATTTGTTTTGTCAGTGTTTATTTGTTTCAGTGTGTTGTGTCAGTGTTTAGTTGGGTCAGTGTTTAGTTGTGTCAGTGCTTAGTTTTGTCATTGTTTAGTTGTGTCAGTTTGTAGTTGTGTCAATGTTTAGTTTTGTCATTGTTTAGTTGTGTCAGTGTGTAGTTGTGTCATTGTTTAGATGTGTCATTGTGTAGATGTGTAAGTGTGTAGTTGTGTCAGTGTGTAGTTTTGTCTGTATTTAGTAGTGTCTGGGTATAGTTGTGTCAGTGTGTAGTTCTGTCAGTGTGTAGATGTGTCAGTGTGTAGTTGTGTCAGTTTGTATTTGTGTCAGTATGTAGATGTATCAGTGTTTAGATGTGACATTATGTAGATTTGTCAGTGTCTATTTGTGCCAGTGTGTAGTTGTGTCAGTGTATTGTTGTGTCAGTGTGTAGTTGTGCCAGTGTTTAGTTGTGTCATGTGTATTTGTGCCATTGTGTTGTTGTGTCAGTGTGTAGTTGTGTCAGTGTTTATTTGTGCCAGTGTGTAGTTGTGTCAGTGTGTAGCTGTGTCAGTCTTTAGTTGTGCCAGTGTGTATTTCTGTCAGTGTGTAGTTGTGTTTGTTTGTAGTTGTGTCAGTGTCTTGTTGTGCGAGTGTGTAGTTGTATCATTGTGTAGTTGTGTCAGTGTGTTGTTGTGCCAGTGTATAGTTGTATCATTGTCTCGTTGTATCAGTGTGTAGTTGTGTCAGTGTTTATTTGAGTCAGTGTGTAGTTGTGTCAGTGTGTAGTTGTTTCCGTGTGTATTTGTGTCAATGTGTAGTTGTGACAGTGTGTAGTTGTGTCAGTGTATAGTTGTGTCAGTGTTGTTTGTGTCATTGTGTAGTTGTGTCAGTATTTAGTTGTGTCAGTGTGTAGTTGTGTCTGTGTGCAGTTGTGTCAGTGTTTAGTTGTGTCAATGGGTAGTTGTGTCAGTGTGTGGTTGTGTCAGTGTGTTTTTGTGTCAGTGTGTACTTTTGCCAGTCTGTAGTTTTGTCATTGTTTAGTTGTGTCACTGTGTTGTTGTGCGCCAGTGTGTAGTTGTGTCATTGTCTAGTTGTATCAGTGTGTAGTTGTGTCAGTGTTTATTTGTTTCAGTGTGTAGGTGTGTCAGTGTGCAGTTGTATCCGTGTGTATTTGTGTCAATGTGTAGTTGTGTCAGTGTGTAGTTGTGTCAGTGTGTAGTTTTGTCAGTGTTTAGTTTTGTCGCTGTTTAGTTGTGTCAGTGTTTAGTTGTGTCTGTGTGCAGTTGTGACAGTGTGTAGTTGTGTCAGTGTTTAGTTGTGTCATTGTGTAGTTGTGTCAGTATTTTTGTGTCAGTGTTTAGTTGTGTCAGTGTTTAGTTGTGTCAGTGTTTAGTTGTGTCAATGTGTAGTTGTGTCAGTGTGTAGTTGTGTCATTGTGTAGTTTTGCCAGTCTGCAGTTTTGTCATTGTGTAGTTGTGTCACTGTGTTGTTGTGTCAGTGTGTATTTGTGCCTGTGTGTAGTTGTGTCAGTGTGTAGCTGTGTCAGACTTTAGTTGTGTCAGTGTGTAGTTGTGTCAGTGTTTAGATGTGTCAGTGTGTAGTTGTGTCAGTATTTAGTTGTATCAGTGTTAAGTTGTGCCTGAGTGCAGTTGTGTCAGTGTTTAGATGTGTCAGTGTGTAGTTGTGTCAGTGTGTAGTTGTGTCAGTGTGTAGTTCTGTCAGTGTTTAGTTGTGTCAGTGTTTAGTATTGTCAGTGTGCAGTTGTGTCAGTGTGCAGTTGTATCAGTGTGTAGTTGTGTCAGTGTATAATTGTGTCAGTGTTTAGTTCTGTCAGTGTGTAGTTGTGTCAGTGTTTAGTTGTGTCAGTGTGTAGTTGTATCAGTGTTTAGTTTTTTCCGTGTGTATTTGTGTCAGTGTTTAGTTGTGTCATTGTGTAGTTGTGTAAGTGTGTAGTTGTGTCAGTGTGTAGTTTTGTCTGTATTTATTAGAGTCAGCGTGTAGTTGTGTCAGTAATAGTTGTGTCAGAGTGTAGTTGTTTCAGTGTTTATTTGTGTCATTGTGTAGATGTGTAAGTGTGTAGTTGTGTCAGCATGTAGTTTTGTCTGTATTTAGTATTGTCAGTGTGCAGTTGTGTCAGTGTGCAGTTGTGTCAGTGTGTAGTTGTGTCAGTGTATAATTGTGTCAGTGTTTAGTTCTGTCAGTGTGTAGTTGTGTCAGTGTTTAGTGTTGTCAGTGTGTAGTTGTATCAGTGTTTAGTTGTGTCATTGTGTAGATGTGTAAGTGTGTAGTTGTGTCAGTGTGTAGTTTTGTCTGTATTTATTAGTGTCACCGTGTAGTTGTGTCAGTGTGTAGTTGTGTTAGTGTGTTGTTGTGTCAGTGTTTATTTGTGTCAGTGTGTAGATGTGCCAGTGTTTAGTTGTGTCATGTGTATTTGTGCCATTGTGTTGTTGTGTCAGTGTGTAGTTGTGTCAGTGTGTAGTTTTGCCAGTCTGTAGTTTTGTCATTGTGTAGTTGTGTCACTGTGTTGTTGTGTCAGTGTGTATTTGTGCCAGTGTGTAAATGTGTCATTGTGTAGCTGTGTCAGTGTTTAGTTGTGCCAGTGTGTAGTTGTGTCAGTGTGTAGTGTTGTCAGTGTGTAGTTGTGTCAGTGTGTAGTTGTGTCAGTCTTTAGTTGTGCCAGTGTGTATTTCTGTCAGTGTGTAGTTGTGTTTGTTTGTAGTTGTGTCAGTGTCTTGTTGTGCGAGTGTGTAGTTGTATCATTGTGTAGTTGTGTCAGTGTGTTGTTGTGCCAGTGTATAGTTGTATCATTGTCTCGTTGTATCAGTGTGTAGTTGTGTCAGTGTTTACTTGAGTCAGTGTGTAGTTGTGTCAGTGTGTAGTTGTTTCCGTGTGTATTTGTGTCAATGTGTAGTTGTGACAGTGTGTAGTTGTGTCAGTGTATAGTTGTGTCAGTGTTGTTTGTGTCATTGTGTAGTTGTGTCAGTATTTAGTTGTGTCAGTGTGTAGTTGTGTCTGTGTGCAGTTGTGTCAGTGTTTAGTTGTGTCAATGGGTAGTTGTGTCAGTGTGTGGTTGTGTCAGTGTGTTTTTGTGTCAGTGTGTACTTTTGCCAGTCTGTAGTTTTGTCATTGTATAGTTGTGTCACTGTGTTGTTCTGCGCCAGTGTGTAGTTGTGTCATTGTCTAGTTGTATCAGTGTGTAGTTGTGTCAGTGTTTATTTGTTTCAGTGTGTAGTTGTGTCAGTGTGCAGTTGTATCCGTGTGTATTTGTGTCAATGTGTAGTTGTGTCAGTGTGTAGTTGTGTCAGTGTGTAGTTTTGTCAGTGTTTAGTTTTGTCGCTGTTTAGTTGTGTCAGTGTTTAGTTGTGTCTGTGTGCAGTTGTGACAGTGTGTAGTTGTGTCAGTGTTTAGTTGTGTCATTGTGTAGTTGTGTCAGTATTTTTGTGTCAGTGTTTAGTTGTGTCAGTGTTTAGTTGTGTCAGTGTTTAGTTGTGTCAATGTGTAGTTGTGTCAGTGTGTAGTTGTGTCATTGTGTAGTTTTGCCAGTCTGCAGTTTTGTCATTGTGTAGTTGTGTCACTGTGTTGTTGTGTCAGTGTGTATTTGTGCCTGTGTGTAGTTGTGTCAGTGTGTAGCTGTGTCAGACTTTAGTTGTGTCAGTGTGTAATTGTGTCAGTGTGTAGTTGTGTCAGTGTTTAGATGTGTCAGTGTGTAGTTGTGTCAGTATTTAGTTGTATCAGTGTTAAGTTGTGCCTGAGTGCAGTTGTGTCAGTGTTTAGATGTGTCAGTGTGTAGTTGTGTCAGTGTGTAGTTGTGTCAGTGTGTAGTTCTGTCAGTGTTTAGTTGTGTCAGTGTTTAGTATTGTCAGTGTGCAGTTGTGTCAGTGTGCAGTTGTATCAGTGTGTAGTTGTGTCAGTGTATAATTGTGTCAGTGTTTAGTTCTGTCAGTGTGTAGTTGTGTCAGTGTTTAGTTGTGTCAGTGTGTAGTTGTATCAGTGTTTAGTTTTTTCCGTGTGTATTTGTGTCAGTGTTTAGTTGTGTCATTGTGTAGTTGTGTAAGTGTGTAGTTGTGTCAGTGTGTAGTTTTGTCTGTATTTATTAGAGTCAGCGTGTAGTTGTGTCAGTAATAGTTGTGTCAGTGTGTAGTTGTTTCAGTGTTTATTTGTGTCATTGTGTAGATGTGTAAGTGTGTAGTTGTGTCAGCATGTAGTTTTGTCTGTATTTAGTATTGTCAGTGTGCAGTTGTGTCAGTGTGCAGTTGTGTCAGTGTGTAGTTGTGTCAGTGTATAATTGTGTCAGTGTTTAGTTCTGTCAGTGTGTAGTTGTGTCAGTGTTTAGTGTTGTCAGTGTGTAGTTGTATCAGTGTTTAGTTGTGTCATTGTGTAGATGTGTAAGTGTGTAGTTGTGTCAGTGTGTAGTTTTGTCTGTATTTATTAGTGTCACCGTGTAGTTGTGTCAGTGTGTAGTTGTGTTAGTGTGTTGTTGTGTCAGTGTTTATTTGTGTCAGTGTGTAGATGTGCCAGTGTTTAGTTGTGTCATGTGTATTTGTGCCATTGTGTTGTTGTGTCAGTGTGTAGTTGTGTCAGTGTGTAGTTTTGCCAGTCTGTAGTTTTGTCATTGTGTAGTTGTGTCACTGTGTTGTTGTGTCAGTGTGTATTTGTGCCAGTGTGTAAATGTGTCATTGTGTAGCTGTGTCAGTGTTTAGTTGTGCCAGTGTGTAGTTGTGTCAGTGTGTAGTGTTGTCAGTGTGTAGTTGTGTCAGTATTTAGTTGTGTCATTGTTTAGTTGTGTCTGTGTGTAGTTGTGTCAGTGTGTAGTTGTGTCAGTGTGTTGTTGTGTCAGTGTGTAGTTGTGCCAGTGTTTAGTTGTGTCATGTGTATTTTTGCCATTGTGTTGTTGTGTCAGTGTGTAGTTGTGTCAGTGTTTATTTGTGCCAGTGTCTAGTTGTGTCAGTGTGTAGCTGTGTCAGTCTTTAGTTGTGCCAGTGTGTATTTCTGTCAGTGTGTAGTTGTGTTTGTTTGCAGTTGTGTCAGTGTGTTGTTGTGCGAGAGTGTAGTTGTATCATTGTGTAGTTGTGTCAGTGTGTAGTTGTGTCAGTGTTTAGTTGTTTCAGTGTGTAGTTGTGTCAGTATTTAGTTGTGTCAGTGTTTAGTTGTGCCTGTGTGTAGTTGTGTCAGTGTCTAGTTTTGTCAGTGTTTAGTTGTGTCAGTGTTTAGTTGTGTAAGTGTGTAGTTGTGTCAGTGTGTATTGTTGTTAGTGTGTAGTTGTGTCAGTGTGTAGTGTTGGCAATGTTTAGTTGTGTCAGTGTGTAGTTGTGTCAGTGTCTAGTTATGTCAGTGTGTAGTTGTGTCAGTGTTTCGTTTTGTCAGTGTGTAGTTGTGTCAGTGTGTAGTGTTGTCAGTGTGTAGTTGGGTCAGTATTTAGTTGTGTCATTGTTTAGTTGTGTCTGTGTGTAGTTGTGTCAGTGTGTACTTGTGTGAGTGTGTATTTGTGTCAGTGTTTAGTTGTGTCAGTGTGTAGTTTTGTCACTGTTTAGTTGTGTCAGTGTTTAGTTGTGTAAGTGTGTAAATGTGTCATTGTTTAGCTGTGTGAGTGTGTATTTGTGTCAGTGTTTAGTTGTGTCAGTGTGTAGTTTTTTTTCCCTGTTTAGTTGTGTAAGTGTTTAGTTGTTTCATTGTGTAGCTGTGTCAGTGTTTAGTTGCGCCAGTGTGTATCTGTGTCAGTGTGTAGTGCTGTCAGTGTGTAGTTGTGTCAGTATTTAGTTGTGTCAGTGTTTAGTTGTGTCTGTGTGTAGTTGTGTCAGTGTTTAGTTGTGTCAGTGTGTAGTTGTGCCAGTGTGTAGTTGCGTCAATGTTTAATTGTGTCAATGTGTAGTTGTGTCAGTGTTTAGTTGTTTCAGTGCTTAGTTGTGTAAATGTGTAGTGTTGTCAGTGTGTAGTTGTTTCAGTGTTTAGTTGTGTCAGTGTGTAGTTGTGTCAGTGTGTAGTTGTGTCCGTGTTTAGTTGTGTCAGTGTGTAGCTGTGTCAGTGTGTACTGTTGTCAGTGTTTAGTTGGGTCAGTATTTAGTTGTGTCAGTGTTTTGTTGTGTCTGTGTGTAGTTGTGTCTGTGTGTACTTGTTTGAGTTTGTATTTGAGTCAGTGTTTAGTTGTGTCAGTGTATAGTTTTGTCAGTGTTTAGTTGTGTCAGTGTTTAGTTGTGTAAGTGTGTAAATGTGTCATTGTGTAGCTGTGTCAGTGTTTAGTTGTGCCAGTGTGTAGTGTTGTCAGTGTGTAGTTGTGTCAGTATTTAGTTGTGTCACTGTGTAGTTGTGTTAGTATTTATTTGTATCAGTGTTAAATTGTGACTGAGTGCAGTTGTGTCAGTGTTTAGATGTGTCAGTGTGTAGTTGTGTCAGTGTGTAGTTGTGTCAGTGTGTAGTTCTGTCAGTGTTTAGTTGTGTCAGTGTTTATTTGTGTCATTGTGTAGATGTGTAAGTGTGTAGTTGTGTCAGCGTGTTGTTTTGTCTGTATTTAGTATTGTCAGTGTGCAGTTGTGTCAGTGTGCAGTTGTATCAGTGTGTAGTTGTGTCAGTGTATAATTGTGTCAGTGCTTAGTTCTGTCAGTGTGTAGTTGTGTCAGTGTTTAGTTGTGTCAGTGTTTAGTTGTGTCAGTGTGTAGTTGTATTAGTGTTTAGTTTTTTCCGTGTGTATTTGTGTCAGTGTTTAGTTGTGTCATTGTGTAGTTGTGTAAGTGTGTAGTTGTGTCAGTGTGTAGT
Organism: Carcharodon carcharias; assembly: GCF_017639515.1. Lineage (NCBI taxonomy): Eukaryota > Metazoa > Chordata > Chondrichthyes > Lamniformes > Lamnidae > Carcharodon > Carcharodon carcharias. The sequence continues at coordinate 9,900,353 of NC_054478.1, read as the reverse complement.
TTTGTCTGTATTTATTAGAGTCAGCGTGTAGTTGTGTCAGTGTGTAGTTGTGTCAGTGTGTAGTTGTGTCAGTGTGTAGTTGTTTCAGTGTTTATTTGTGTCATTGTGTAGATGTGTAAGTGTATAGTTGTGTCAGCGTGTAGTTTTGTCTGTATTTAGTATTGCCAGTGTGCAGTTTTGTCAGTGTGCAGTTGTGTCAGTGTGTAGTTGTGTCAGTGTATAATTGTGTCAGTGTTTAGTTCTGTCAGTGTGTAGTTGTGGCAGTGTTTAGTGTTGTCAGTGTGTAGTTGTATCAGTGTTTAGTTGTGTCATTGTGTAGATGTGTAAGTGTGTAGTTGTGTCAGTGTGTAGTTTTGTCTGTATTTATTAGTGTCAGCGTGTAGTTGTGTCAGTGTGTAGTTGTGTTAGTGTGTAGTTGTGTCAGTGTGTATTTGTGTCAGTGTGTAGATGTGCCAGTGTTTAGTTGTGTCATGTGTATTTGTGCCATTGTGTTGTTGTGTCAGTGTGTAGTTGTATCAGTGTGTAGTTTTGCCAGTCTGTAGTTTTGTCATTGTGTAGTTGTGTCACTGTGTTGTTGTGTCAGTGTGTATTTGTGCCAGTGTGTTGTTGTGTCAGTGTGTAGCTGTGTCAGTTTGTAGTTGTGTCAATTTGTTGTTGTGTCAGTGTGTTGCTGTGCGAGTGTGTAGTTGTATCATTTTATAGTTGTGTCAGTGTGTTGTTGTGCCAGTGTGTAGTTGTATCATTGTCTAGTTGTATCAGTGTGTAGTTGTGTCAGTGTGTAGTTGTGTCAGTGTTTAGTTGTGTCATTGTGTAGTCGTGTCAGTGTTTAGTTGTGTCATTGTGTAGTTGTGCCAGAGTGTAGTTGTGTGAGTGTGTAGTTGTGTCAGGGTTTATTTGTGTCAGTTTGTAGATGTATCAGTAAGTAGTTGTGTCAGTGTGTAGATGTGTCAGTGTGTAATTGTGCCAGTGTGTAGATGTGTCAGTGTGTAGTTGTGTCTGTGTGTAGTTGTGTCAGTTTGTAGTTGTGTCAGTGTGTAGTTGTGTCAGTGTTTATTTGTGTCAGTGTTTAGCTGGGTCAGTGGGTAGTTGTGTCTCTGTGTAGGTTTGTCAATGTTTAGTTGTGACAGTGTGTAGTTGTGTCAGTGTGTAGTTGTGTCAGTATTTTGTTGTGTCATTGTGTAGTCGTGTCAGTGTTTTGTTGTGTAATTGTGTAGTTGTGCCAGTTATACTTATGTCAGTGTGTAGTTGTGTCAGTTTGTAGTTGTGTCAGTGTTCAGTTGCGTCAGTGTGTAGTTTTGTCAGTGTGTAGTTGTGTCCGTGTTTATTTGGGTCAGTGTTTAGTTGTGTCAGTGTGTAGTTGTGTCTGTGTTTAGTTGGGTCGGTGTGTTGTTGTGTCAGTGTGTAGTTATGTCGGTGTTTAGTTTTGTCAGTTTTTAGTTGTGTCAGTTTTTAGTTGTATCAGTGTTTAGTTGGGTCAGTGTGTATTTGTCTCACTGTTTAGATGTGGCAGTGATTTGTTTTGCCAGTGTTTATTTGTTTCAGTGTGTTGTGTCAGTGTTTAGTTGGGTCAGTGTTTAGTTGTGTCAGTTTGTAGTTGTGTCAATGTTTAGTTTTGTCATTGTTTAGTTGTGTCAGTGTGTAGTTGTGTCATTGTTTAGATGTGTCATTGTGTAGATGTGTAAGTGTGTAGTTGTGTCAGTGTGTAGTTTTGTCTGTATTTAGTAGTGTCTGGGTATAGCTGTGTCAGTGTGTAGTTCTGTCAGTGTGTAGATGTGTCAGTGTGTAGTTGTGTCAGTTTGTATTTGTGTCAGTATGTAGATGTATCAGTGTTTAGATGTGTCATTATGTAGATTTGTCAGTGTCTATTTGTGCCAGTGTGTAGTTGTGTCAGTGCGTTGTTGTGTCAGTGTGTAGTTGTGCCAGTGTTTAGTTGTGTCATGTGTATTTGTGCCATTGTGTTGTTGTGTCAGTGTGTAGTTGTGTCAGTGTTTATTTGTGCCAGTGTGTAGTTGTGTCAGTGTGTAGCTGTGTCAGTCTTTAGTTGTGCCAGTGTGTATTTCTGTCAGTGTGTAGTTGTGTTTGTTTGTAGTTGTGTCAGTGTGTTGTTGTGCGAGTGTGTAGTTGTATCATTGTGTAGTTGTGTCAGTGTGTTATTGTGCCAGTGTATAGTTGTATCATTGTCTCGTTGTATCAGTGTGTAGTTGTGTCAGTGTTTATTTGAGTCAGTGTGTAGTTGTGTCAGTGCGTAGTTGTTTCTGTGTGTATTTGTGTCAATGTGTAGTTGTGACAGTGTGTAGTTGTGTCAGTGTGTAGTTGTGTCAGTGTTGTTTGTGTCATTGTGTAGTTGTGTCAGTATTTAGTTTTGTCAGTGTGTAGTTGTGTCTGTGTGCAGTTGTGTCAGTGTTTAGTTGTGTCAATGTGTAGTTGTGTCAGTGTGTGGTTGTGTCAGTGTGTTTTTGTGTCAGTGTGTACTTTTGCCAGTCTGTAGTTTTGTCATTGTGTAGTTGTGTCACTGTGTTGTTGTGCGCCAGTGTGTAGTTGTGTCATTGTCTAGTTGTATCAGTGTGTAGTTGTGTCAGTGTTTATTTGTTTCAGTGTGTAGTTGTGTCAGTGTGCAGTTGTATCCGTGTGTATTTGTGTCAATGTGCAGTTGTGACAGTGTGTAGTTGTGTCAGTGTGTAGTTTTGTCAGTGTTTAGTTTTGTCGCTGTTTAGTTGTGTCAGTGTTTAGTTGTGTCAGTGTTTAGTTGTGTCTGTGTGCAGTTGTGTCAGTGTTTAGTTGTGTCAGTGTTTAGTTGTGTCAGTGTTTAGTTTTGTCAATGTGTAGTTGTGTCAGTGTGTAGTTGTGTCATTGTGTAGTTTTGCCAGTCTGCAGTTTTGTCATTGTGTAGTTGTGTCACTGTGTTGTTGTGTCAGTGTGTATTTGTGCCAGTGTGTAGTTGTGTCAGTGGGTAGTTGTGTCAGACTTTAGTTGTGTCAGTGTTTAGTTGTGTCAGTGTGTAGTTGTGTCAGTGTTTAGTTGTGTCAGTGTGTAGTTGTGTCAGTATTTAGTTGTATCAGTGTTAAATTGTGACTGAGTGCAGTTGTGTCAGTGTTTAGATGTGTCAATGTGTAGTTGTGTCAGTGTGTAGTTGTGTCAGTGTGTAGTTCTGTCAGTGTTTAGTTGTGTCAGTGTTTATTTGTGTCATTGTGTAGATGTGTAAGTGTGTAGTTGTGTCAGCGTGTTGTTTTGTCTGTATTTAGTATTGTCAGTGTGCAGTTGTGTCAGTGTGCAGTTGTATCAGTGTGTAGTTGTGTCAGTGTATAATTGTGTCAGTGCTTAGTTCTGTCAGTGTGTAGTTGTGTCAGTGTTTAGTTGTGTCAGTGTTTAGTTGTGTCAGTGTGTAGTTGTATTAGTGTTTAGTTTTTTCCGTGTGTATTTGTGTCAGTGTTTAGTTGTGTCATTGTGTAGTTGTGTAAGTGTGTAGTTGTGTCAGTGTGTAGTTTTGTCTGTATTTATTAGAGTCAGCGTGTAGTTGTGTCAGTGTGTAGTTGTGTCAGTGTGTAGTTGTTTCAGTGTTTATTTGTGTCATTGTGTAGATGTGTAAGTGTGTAGTTGTGTCAGCGTGTAGTTTTGTCTGTATTTAGTATTGCCAGTGTGCAGTTTTGTCAGTGTGCAGTTGTGTCAGTGTGTAGTTGTGTCAGTGTATAATTGTGTCAGTGTTTAGTTCTGTCAGTGTGTAGTTGTGTCAGTGTTTAGTGTTGTCAGTGTGTAGTTGTATCAGTGTTTAGTTGTGTCATTGTGTAGATGTGTAAGTGTGTAGTTGTGTCAGTGTGTAGTTTTGTCTGTATTTATTAGTGTCAGCGTGTAGTTGTGTCAGTGTGTAGTTGTGTTAGTGTGTTGTTGTGTCAGTGTGTATTTGTGTCAGTGTGTAGATGTGCCAGTGTTTAGTTGTGTCATGTGTATTTGTGCCATTGTGTTGTTGTGTCAGTGTGTAGTTGTGTCAGTGTGTAGTTTTGCCAGTCTGTAGTTTTGTCATTGTGTAGTTGTGTCACTGTGTTGTTGTGTCAGTGTGTATTTGTGCCAGTGTGTTGTTGTGTCAGTGTGTAGCTGTGTCAGTTTGTAGTTGTGTCAATTTGTTGTTGTGTCAGTGTGTTGTTGTGCGAGTGTGTAGTTGTATCATTTTATAGTTGTGTCAGTGTGTTGTTGTGCCAGTGTGTAGTTGTATCATTGTCTAGTTGTATCAGTGTGTAGTTGTGTCAGTGTTTATTTGTGTCAGTGTGTTGTTGTGTCAGTGTGTATTTGTTTCCGTGTGTATTTGTGTCAATGTGTAGTTGTGTCAGTGTGTAGTTGTGTCAGTGTGTAGTTGTGTCAGTGTTTAGTTGTGTCATTGTGTAGTTGTGCCAGTATTTAGTTGTGTCAGTGTTTCGTTGTGTCTGTGTGCAGTTTTGTCAGTGTTTATTTGTGTCAATGTGTAGTTGTGTCAGTGTGTGGTTGTGTCAGTGTGTAGATGTGACAGTGCGTAGTTTTGCCAGTCTGTAGTTTTGTCATTGTGTAGTTGTGTCACTGTGTTGTTGTGTCATTGTGTATTTGTGCCAGTGAGTAGTTGTGTCAGTGTGTAGTTGTGTCAGTGTATAATTGTGTCAGTGTTTAGTTCTGTCAGTGTGTAGTTGTGTCAGTGTTTAGTGTTGTCAGTGTGTAGATATATCAGTGTTTAGTTGTGTCATTGTGTAGATGTGTAAGTGTGTAGTTGTGTCAGTGTGTAGTTGTGTCAGGGTTTATTTGTGTCAGTTTGTAGATGTATCAGTAAGTAGTTGTGTCAGTGTGTAGATGTGTCAGTGTGTAATTGTGCCAGTGTGTAGATGTGTCAGTGTGTAGTTGTGTCTGTGTGTAGTTGTGTCAGTTTGTAGTTGTGTCAGTGTGTAGTTGTGTCAGTGTTTATTTGTGTCAGTGTTTAGCTGGGTCAGTGGGTAGTTGTGTCTCTGTGTAGGTTTGTCAATGTTTAGTTGTGACAGTGTGTAGTTGTGTCAGTGTGTAGTTGTGTCAGTATTTTGTTGTGTCATTGTGTAGTCGTGTCAGTGTTTTGTTGTGTCATTGTGTAGTTGTGCCAGTTATACTTATGTCAGTGTGTAGTTGTGTCAGTTTGTAGTTGTGTCAGTGTTCAGTTGCGTCAGTGTGTAGTTTTGTCAGTGTGTAGTTGTGTCCGTGTTTATTTGGGTCAGTGTTTAGTTGTGTCAGTGTGTAGTTGTGTCTGTGTTTAGTTGGGTCGGTGTGTTGTTGTGTCAGTGTGTAGTTATGTCGGTGTTTAGTTTTGTCAGTTTTTAGTTGTGTCAGTTTTTAGTTGTATCAGTGTTTAGTTGGGTCAGTGTGTATTTGTCTCACTGTTTAGATGTGGCAGTGATTTGTTTTGCCAGTGTTTATTTGTTTCAGTGTGTTGTGTCAGTGTTTAGTTGGGTCAGTGTTTAGTTGTGTCAGTTTGTAGTTGTGTCAATGTTTAGTTTTGTCATTGTTTAGTTGTGTCAGTGTGTAGTTGTGTCATTGTTTAGATGTGTCATTGTGTAGATGTGTAAGTGTGTAGTTGTGTCAGTGTGTAGTTTTGTCTGTATTTAGTAGTGTCTGGGTATAGCTGTGTCAGTGTGTAGTTCTGTCAGTGTGTAGATGTGTCAGTGTGTAGTTGTGTCAGTTTGTATTTGTGTCAGTATGTAGATGTATCAGTGTTTAGATGTGTCATTATGTAGATTTGTCAGTGTCTATTTGTGCCAGTGTGTAGTTGTGTCAGTGTGTTGTTGTGTCAATGTGTAGTTGTGCCAGTGTTTAGTTGTGTCATGTGTATTTGTGCCATTGTGTTGTTGTGTCAGTGTGTAGTTGTGTCAGTGTTTATTTGTGCCAGTGTGTAGTTGTGTCAGTGTGTAGCTGTGTCAGTCTTTAGTTGTGCCAGTGTGTATTTCTGTCAGTGTGTAGTTGTGTTTGTTTGTAGTTGTGTCAGTGTGTTGTTGTGCGAGTGTGTAGTTGTATCATTGTGTAGTTGTGTCAGTGTGTGATTGTGCCAGTGTATAGTTGTATCATTGTCTCGTTGTATCAGTGTGTAGTTGTGTCAGTGTTTATTTGAGTCAGTGTGTAGTTGTGTCAGTGCGTAGTTGTTTCTGTGTGTATTTGTGTCAATGTGTAGTTGTGACAGTGTGTAGTTGTGTCAGTGTATAGTTGTGTCAGTGTTGTTTGTGTCATTGTGTAGTTGTGTCAGTATTTAGTTGTGTCAGTGTGTAGTTGTGTCTGTGTGCAGTTGTGTCAGTGTTTAGTTGTGTCAATGTGTAGTTGTGTCAGTGTGTGGTTGTGTCAGTGTGTTTTTGTGTCAGTGTGTACTTTTGCCAGTCTGTAGTTTTGTCATTGTGTAGTTGTGTCACTGTGTTGTTGTGCGCCAGTGTGTAGTTGTGTCATTGTCTAGTTGTATCAGTGTGTAGTTGTGTCAGTGTTTATTTGTTTCAGTGTGTAGTTGTGTCAGTGTGCAGTTGTATCCGTGTGTATTTGTGTCAATGTGCAGTTGTGACAGTGTGTAGTTGTGTCAGTGTGTAGTTTTGTCAGTGTTTAGTTTTGTCGCTGTTTAGTTGTGTCAGTGTTTAGTTGTGTCAGTGTTTAGTTGTGTCTGTGTGCAGTTGTGTCAGTGTTTAGTTGTGTCAGTGTTTAGTTGTGTCAGTGTTTAGTTTTGTCAATGTGTAGTTGTGTCAGTGTGTGGTTGTGTCAGTGTGTAGATGTGACAGTGCGTAGTTTTGCCAGTCTGCAGTTTTGTCATTGTGTAGTTGTGTCACTGTGTTGTTGTGTCAGTGTGTATTTGTGCCAGTGTGTAGTTGTGTCAGTGTGTAGTTGTGTCAGACTTTAGTTGTGTCAGTGTTTAGTTGTGTCAGTGTGTAGTTGTGTCAGTGTTTAGTTGTGTCAGTGTGTAGTTGTGTCAGTATTTAGTTGTATCAGTGTTAAATTGTGACTGAGTGCAGTTGTGTCAGTGTTTAGATGTGTCAATGTGTAGTTGTGTCAGTGTGTAGTTGTGTCAGTGTGTAGTTCTGTCAGTGTTTAGTTGTGTCAGTGTTTATTTGTGTCATTGTGTAGATGTGTAAGTGTGTAGTTGTGTCAGCGTGTTGTTTTGTCTGTATTTAGTATTGTCAGTGTGCAGTTGTGTCAGTGTGCAGTTGTATCAGTGTGTAGTTGTGTCAGTGTATAATTGTGTCAGTGCTTAGTTCTGTCAGTGTGTAGTTGTGTCAGTGTTTAGTTGTGTCAGTGTTTAGTTGTGTCAGTGTGTAGTTGTATTAGTGTTTAGTTTTTTCCGTGTGTATTTGTGTCAGTGTTTAGTTGTGTCATTGTGTAGTTGTGTAAGTGTGTAGTTGTGTCAGTGTGTAGTTTTGTCTGTATTTATTAGAGTCAGCGTGTAGTTGTGTCAGTGTGTAGTTGTGTCAGTGTGTAGTTGTTTCAGTGTTTATTTGTGTCATTGTGTAGATGTGTAAGTGTGTAGTTGTGTCAGCGTGTAGTTTTGTCTGTATTTAGTATTGCCAGTGTGCAGTTTTGTCAGTGTGCAGTTGTGTCAGTGTGTAGTTGTGTCAGTGTATAATTGTGTCAGTGTTTAGTTCTGTCAGTGTGTAGTTGTGTCAGTGTTTAGTGTTGTCAGTGTGTAGTTGTATCAGTGTTTAGTTGTGTCATTGTGTAGATGTGTAAGTGTGTAGTTGTGTCAGTGTGTAGTTTTGTCTGTATTTATTAGTGTCAGCGTGTAGTTGTGTCAGTGTGTAGTTGTGTTAGTGTGTTGTTGTGTCAGTGTGTATTTGTGTCAGTGTGTAGATGTGCCAGTGTTTAGTTGTGTCATGTGTATTTGTGCCATTGTGTTGTTGTGTCAGTGTGTAGTTGTGTCAGTGTGTAGTTTTGCCAGTCTGTAGTTCTGTCATTGTGTAGTTGTGTCACTGTGTTGTTGTGTCAGTGTGTATTTGTGCCAGTGTGTTGTTGTGTCAGTGTGTAGCTGTGTCAGTTTGTAGTTGTGTCAATTTGTTGTTGTGTCAGTGTGTTGTTGTGCGAGTGTGTAGTTGTATCATTTTATAGTTGTGTCAGTGTGTTGTTGTGCCAGTGTGTAGTTGTATCATTGTCTAGTTGTATCAGTGTGTAGTTGTGTCAGTGTTTATTTGTGTCAGTGTGTTGTTGTGTCAGTGTGTATTTGTTTCCGTGTGTATTTGTGTCAATGTGTAGTTGTGTCAGTGTGTAGTTGTGTCAGTGTGTAGTTGTGTCAGTGTTTAGTTGTGTCATTGTGTAGTTGTGTCAGTATTTAGTTGTGTCAGTGTTTCGTTGTGTCTGTGTGCAGTTTTGTCAGTGTTTATTTGTGTCAATGTGTAGTTGTGTCAGTGTGTGGTTGTGTCAGTGTGTAGATGTGACAGTGCGTAGTTTTGCCAGTCTGTAGTTTTGTCATTGTGTAGTTGTGTCACTGTGTTGTTGTGTCATTGTGTATTTGTGCCAGTGAGTAGTTGTGTCAGTGTGTAGTTGTGTCAGTGTATAATTGTGTCAGTGTTTAGTTCTGTCAGTGTGTAGTTGTGTCAGTGTTTAGTGTTGTCAGTGTGTAGATGTATCAGTGTTTAGTTGTGTCATTGTGTAGATGTGTAAGTGTGTAGTTGTGTCAGTGTGTAGTTTTGTCTGTATTTATTAGTGTCAGCGTGTAGTTGTGTCAGTGTGTAGTTGTGTTAGTGTGTTGTTGTGTCAGTGTGTATTTGTGTCAGTGTGTAGATGTGCCAGTGTTTAGTTGTGTCATGTGTATTTGTGCCATTGTGTTGTTGTGTCAGTGTGTAGTTGTGTCAGTGTGTAGTTTTGCCAGTCTGTAGTTTTGTCATTGTGTAGTTGTGTCACTGTGTTGTTGTGTCAGTTTGTATTTGTGCCAGTGTGTTGTTGTGTCAGTGTGTAGCTGTGTCAGTTTGTAGTTGTGTCAATTTGTTGTTGTGTCAGTGTGTTGTTGTGCGAGTGTGTAGTTGTATCATTTTATAGTTGTGTCAGTGTGTTGTTGTGCCAGTGTGTAGTTGTATCATTGTCTAGTTGTATCAGTGTGTAGTTGTGTCAGTGTTTATTTGTGTCAGTGTGTTGTTGTGTCAGTGTGTATTTGTTTCCGTGTGTATTTGTGTCAATGTGTAGTTGTGTCAGTGTGTAGTTGTGTCAGTGTGTAGTTGTGTCAGTGTTTAGTTGTGTCATTGTGTAGTTGTGTCAGTATTTAGTTGTGTCAGTGTTTAGTTGTGTCTGTGTGCAGTTTTGTCAGTGTTTATTTGTGTCAATGTGTAGTTGTGTCAGTGTGTGGTTGTGTCAGTGTGTAGATGTGACAGTGCGTAGTTTTGCCAGTCTGTAGTTTTGTCATTGTGTAGTTGTGTCACTGTGTTGTTGTGTCATTGTGTATTTGTGCCAGTGAGTAGTTGTGTCAGTGTGTAGTTGTGTCAGTCTTTAGTTGTGTCAGTGTGTAGTTGTGTCAGTGTGTAGTTGTGCCAGTGTTTATTTGTGTCTTTGTGTAGTCGTGTCAGTGTTTAGTTGTGTCATTGTGTAGTTGTGCCAGAGTGTAGTTGTGTGAGTGTGTAGTTGTGTCAGGGTTTATTTGTGTCAGTGTGTAGATGTATCAGTAAGTAGTTGTGTCAGTGTGTAGATGTGTCAGTGTGTAATTGTGCCATTGTGTAGATGTGTCAGTGTGTAGTTGTGTATGTGTGTAGTTGTGTCAGTTTGTAGTTGTGTCAGTGTGTAGTTGTGTCAGTGTTTATTTGTGTCAGTGTTTAGCTGGGTCAGTGTGTAGTGGTGTCTCTGTGTAGGTTTGTCAATGTTTAGTTGTGACAGTGTGTAGTTGTGTCAGTGTGTAGTTGTGTATGTGTGTAGTTGTGTCAGTTTGTAGTTGTGTCAGTGTGTAGTTGTGTCAGTGTTTATTTGTTTCAGTGTTTAGCTGGGTCAGTGTGTAGTGGTGTCTCTGTGTAGGTTTGTCAATGTTTAGTTGTGACAGTGTGTAGTTGTGTCAGTGTGTAGTTGTGTCAGTATTTTGTTGTGTCATTGTGTAGTTGTGTCAGTGTTTTGTTGTGTCATTGTGTAGTTGTGCCAGTTATAGTTATGTCAGTGTGTAGTTGTGTCAGTTTGTAGTTGTGTCAGTGTTTAGTTGCGTCAGTGTGTAGTTTTGTCAGTGTGTAGTTGTGTCCGTGTTTATTTGGGTCAGTGTTTAGTTGTGTCAGTGTGTAGTTGTGTCTGTGTTTAGTTGGGTCGGTGTGTTGTTGTGTCAGTGTGTAGTTATGTCGGTGTTTAGTTTTGTCAGTGTTTAGTTTTGTCAGCGTTTAGTTGTGTCAGTGTGTAGTTGTGTCAGAGTATAGTTGTGTCAGTATTTAGTTGTGTCAGTGTTTAGTTGTGTCAGTGTCTAGTTGTGTCAGTTTTAAGTTGTATCAGTGTTTAGTTGGGTCAGTTTGTATTTGTCTCACTGTTTAGATGTGGCAGTGATTTGTTTTGTCAGTGTTTATTTGTTTCAGTGTGTTGTGTCAGTGTGTAGTTGTGTCAGTGTGTAGTTGTTTCAGTGTTTATTTGTGTCATTGTGTAGATGTGTAAGTGTGTAGTTGTGTCAGCGTGTAGTTTTGTCTGTATTTAGTATTGCCAGTGTGCAGTTTTGTCAGTGTGCAGTTGTGTCAGTGTGTAGTTGTGTCAGTGTATAATTGTGTCAGTGTTTAGTTCTGTCAGTGTGTAGTTGTGTCAGTGTTTAGTTGTGTCATTGTGTAGATGTGTAAGTGTGTAGTTGTTTCAGTGTGTAGTTGTGTCTGTATTTATTAGTGTCAGCGTGTAGTTGTGTCAGTGTGTAATTGTGTTAGTGTGTTGTTGTGTCAGTGTGTATTTGTGTCAGTGTGTAGATGTGCCAGTGTTTAGTTGTGTCATGTGTATTTGTGCCATTGTGTTGTTGTGTCAGTGTGTAGTTGTGTCAGTGTGTAGTTTTGCCAGTCTGTAGTTTTGTCATTGTGTAGTTGTGTCACTGTGTTGTTGTGTCAGTGTGTATTTGTGCCAGTGTGTTGTTGTGTCAGTGTGTAGCTGTGTCAGTTTGTAGTTGTGTCAATTTGTTGTTGTGTCAGTGTGTTGTTGTGCGAGTGTGTAGTTGTATCATTTTATAGTTGTGTCAGTGTGTTGTTGTGCCAGTGGGTAGTTGTATCATTGTCTAGTTGTATCAGTGTGTAGTTGTGTCAGTGTTTATTTGTGTCAGTGTGTTGTTGTGTCAGTGTGTATTTGTTTCCGTGTGTATTTGTGTCAATGTGTAGTTGTGTCAGTGTGTAGTTGTGTCAGTGTGTAGTTGTGTCAGTGTTTAGTTGTGTCATTGTGTAGTTGTGTCAGTATTTAGTTGTGTCAGTGTTTAGTTGTGTCTGTGTGCAGTTTTGTCAGTGTTTATTTGTGTCAATGTGTAGTTGTGTCAGTGTGTGGTTGTGTCAGTGTGTAGATGTGACAGTGTGTAGTTTTGCCAGTCTGTAGTTTTGTCATTGTGTAGTTGTGTCACTGTGTTGTTGTGTCATTGTGTATTTGTGCCAGTGAGTAGTTGTGTCAGTGTGTAGTTGTGTCAGTGTATAATTGTGTCAGTGTTTAGTTCTGTCAGTGTGTAGTTGTGTCAGTGTTTAGTGTTGTCAGTGTGTAGTTGTATCAGTGTTTAGTTGTGTCATTGTGTAGATGTGTAAGTGTGTAGTTGTGTCAGTGTGTAGTTTTGTCTGTATTTATTAGTGTCAGCGTGTAGTTGTGTCAGTGTGTAGTTGTGTTAGTGTGTTGTTGTGTCAGTGTGTATTTGTGTCAGTGTGTTGATGTGCCAGTGTTTAGTTGTGTCATGTGTATTTGTGCCATTGTGTTGTTGTGTCAGTGTGTAGTTGTGTCAGTGTGTAGTTTTGCCAGTCTGTAGTTTTGTCATTGTGTAGTTGTGTCACTGTGTTGTTGTGTCAGTGTGTATTTGTGCCAGTGTGTTGTTGTGTCTGTTTGTAGCTGTGTCAGTTTGTAGTTGTGTCAATTTGTTGTTGTGTCAGTGTGTTGTTGTGCGAGTGTGTAGTTGTATCATTTTATAGTTGTGTCAGTGTGTTGTTGTGCCAGTGTGTAGTTGTATCATTGTCTAGTTGTATCGGTGTGTAGTTGTGTCAGTGTTTATTTGTGTCAGTGTGTTGTTGTGTCAGTGTGTATTTGTTTCCGTGTGTATTTGTGTCAATGTGTAGTTGTGTCAGTGTGTAGTTGTGTCAGTGTGTAGTTGTGTCAGTGTTTAGTTGTGTCATTGTGTAGTTGTGTCAGTATTTAGTTGTGTCAGTGTTTAGTTGTGTCTGTGTGCAGTTTTGTCAGTGTTTATTTGTGTTTATGTGTAGTTGTGTCAGTGTGTGGTTGTGTCAGTGTGTAGATGTGACAGTGCGTAGTTTTGCCAGTCTGTAGTTTTTTCATTGTGTAGTTGTGTCACTGTGTTGTTGTGTCATTGTGTATTTGTGCCAGTGAGTAGTTGTGACAGTGTGTAGTTGTGTCAGTCTTTAGTTGTGTCAGTGTGTAGTTGTGTCAGTGTGTAGTTGTGCCAGTGTTTAGTTGTGTCTTTGTGTAGTCGTGTCAGTGTTTAGTTGTTTCATTGTGTAGTTGTGCCAGAGTGTAGTTGTGTGAGTGTGTAGTTGTGTCAGGGTTTATTTGTGTCAGTGTGTAGATGTATCAGTAAGTAGTTGTGTCAGTGTGTAGATGTGTCAGTGTGTAATTGTGCCATTGTGTAGATGTGTCAGTGTGTAGTTGTGTATGTGTGTAGTTGTGTCAGTTTGTAGTTGTGTCAGTGTGTAGTTGTGTCAGTGTTTATTTGTGTCAGTGTTTAGCTGGGTCAGTGTGTAGTGGTGTCTCTGTGTAGGTTTGTCAATGTTTAGTTGTGACAGTGTGTAGTTGTGTCTGTGTAGTTGTGTCAGTATTTTGTTGTGTCATTGTGTAGTCGTGTCAGTGTTTTGTTGTGTCATTGTGTAGTTGTGCCAGTTATAGTTATGTCAGTGTGTAGTTGTGTCAGTTTGTAGTTGTGTCAGTGTTTAGTTGCGTCAGTGTGTAGTTTTGTCAGTGTGTAGTTGTGTCCGTGTTTATTTGGGTCAGTGTTTAGTTGTGTCGGTGTGTAGTTGTGTCTGTGTTTAGTTGGGTCGGTGTGTTGTTGTGTCAGTGTGTAGTTATGTCGGTGTTTAGTTTTGTCAGTGTTTAGTTTTGTCAGTGTTTAGTTGTGTCAGCGTTTAGTTGTGTCAGTGTGTAGTTGTGTCAGAGTATAGTTGTGTCAGTGTGTCGTTGTGTCAGTATTTAGTTGTGTCAGTGTTTAGTTGTGTCAGTGTCTAGTTGTGTCAGTTTTTAGTTGTATCAGTGTTTAGTTGGGTCAGTTTGTATTTGTCTCACTGTTTAGATGTGGCAGTGATTTGTTTTGTCAGTGTTTATTTGTTTCAGTGTGTTGTGTCAGTGTTTAGTTGGGTCAGTGTTTAGTTGTGTCAGTGCTTAGTTTTGTCATTGTTTAGTTGTGTCAGTTTGTAGTTGTGTCAATGTTTAGTTTTGTCATTGTTTAGTTGTGTCAGTGTGTAGTTGTGTCATTGTTTAGATGTGTCATTGTGTAGATGTGTAAGTGTGTAGTTGTGTCAGTGTGTAGTTTTGTCTGTATTTAGTAGTGTCTGGGTATAGCTGTGTCAGTGTGTAGTTCTGTCAGTGTGTAGATGTGTCAGTGTGTAGTTGTGTCAGTTTGTATTTGTGTCAGTATGTAGATGTATCAGTGTTTAGATGCGTCATTATGTAGATTTGTCAGTGTCTATTTGTGCCAGTGTGTAGTTGTGTCAGTGTGTTGTTGTGTCAGTGTGTAGTTGTGCCAGTGTTTAGTTGTGTCATGTGTATTTGTGCCATTGTGTTGTTGTGTCAGTGTGTAGTTGTGTCAGTGTTTATTTGTGCCAGTGTGCAGTTGTGTCAGTGTGTAGTTGTGTCAGTCTTTAGTTGTGCCAGTGTGTATTTCTGTCAGTGTGTAGTTGTGTTTGTTTGTAGTTGTGTCAGTGTGTTGTTGTGCGAGTGTGTAGTTGTATCATTGTGTAGTTGTGTCAGTTTGTTATTGTGCCAGTGTATAGTTGTATCATTGTCTCGTTGTATCAGTGCGTAGTTGTGTCAGTGTTTATTTGAGTCAGTGTGTAGTTGTGTCAGTGTGTAGTTGTTTCCGTGTGTATTTGTGTCAATGTGTAGTTGTGACAGTGTGCAGTTGTGTCAGTGTATAGTTGTGTCAGTGTTGTTTGTGTCATTGTGTAGTTGTGTCAGTATTTAGTTGTGTCAGTGTGTAGTTGTGTCTGTGTGCAGTTGTGTCAGTGTTTAGTTGTGTCAATGTGTAGTTGTGTCAGTGTGTGGTTGTGTCAGTGTGTTTTTGTGTCAGTGTGTACTTTTGCCAGTCTGTAGTTTTGTCATTGTGTAGTTGTGTCACTGTGTTGTTGTGCGCCAGTGTGTAGTTGTGTCATTGTCTAGTTGTATCAGTGTGTAGTTGTGTCAGTGTTTATTTGTTTCAGTGTGTAGTTGTGTCAGTGTGCAGTTGTATCCGTGTGTATTTGTGTCAATGTGTAGTTGTGTCAGTGTGTAGTTGTGTCAGTGTGTAGTTTTGTCAGTGTTTAGTTTTGTCGCTGTTTAGTTGTGTCAGTGTTTAGTTGTGTCAGTGTTTAGTTGTGTCTGTGTGCAGTTGTGACAGTGTGTAGTTGTGTCAGTGTTTAGTTGTGTCATTGTGTAGTTGTGTCAGTATTTTTGTGTCAGTGTTTAGTTGTGTCAGTGTTTAGTTGTGTCAGTGTTTAGTTTTGTCAATGTGTAGTTGTGTCAGTGTGTAGTTGTGTCATTGTGTAGTTTTGCCAGTCTGCAGTTTTGTCATTGTGTAGTTGTATCACTGTGTTGTTGTGTCAGTGTGTATTTGTGCCTGTGTGTAGTTGTGTCAGTGTGTAGCTGTGTCAGACTTTAGTTGTGTTAGTGTTTAGTTGTGTCAGTGTGTAGTTGTGTCAGTGTTTAGTTGTGTCAGTGTGTAGTTGTGTCAGTATTTAGTTGTATCAGTGTTAAAATGTGACTGAGTGCAGTTGTGTCAGTGTTTAGATGTGTCAGTGTTTAGTTGTGTCAGTGTGTAGTTGTGTCAGTGTGTAGTTCTGTCAGTGTTTAGTTGTGTCAGTGTTTATTTGTATCATTGTGTAGATGTGCAAGTGTGTAGTTGTGTCAGCGTGTTGTTTTGTCTGTATTTAGTATTGTCAGTGTGCAGTTGTGTCAGTGTGCAGTTGTATCAGTGTGTAGTTGTGTCAGTGTATAATTGTGTCAGTGTTTAGTTCTGTCAGTGTGTAGTTGTGTCAGTGTTTAGTTGTGTCAGTGTTTAGTTGTGTCAGTGTGTAGTTGTATTAGTGTTTAGTTTTTTCCGTGTGTATTTGTGTCAGTGTTTAGTTGTGTCATTGTGTAGTTGTGTAAGTGTGTAGTTGTGTCAGTGTGTAGTTTTGTCTGTATTTATTAGAGTCAGCGTGTAGTTGTGTCAGTGTGTAGTTGTGTCAGTGTGTAGTTGTGTCAGTGTGTAGTTGTTTCAGTGTTTATTTGTGTCATTGTGTAGATGTGTAAGTGTGTAGTTGTGTCAGCGTGTAGTTTTGCCTGTATTTAGTATTGCCAGTGTGCTGTTTTGTCAGTGTGCAGTTGTGTCAGTGTGTAGTTGTGTCAGTGTATAATTGTGTCAGTGTTTAGTTCTGTCAGTGTGTAGTTGTGTCAGTGTTTAGTGTTGTCAGTGTGTAGTTGTATCAGTGTTTAGTTGTGTCATTGTGTAGATGTGTAAGTGTGTAGTTGTGTCAGTGTGTAGTTTTGTCTGTATTTATTAGTGTCAGCGTGTAGTTGTGTCAGTGTGTAGTTGTGTTAGTGTGTTGTTGTGTCAGTGTGTATTTGTGTCAGTGTGTAGATGTGCCAGTGTTTAGTTGTGTCATGTGTATTTGTGCCATTGTGTTGTTGTGTCAGTGTGTAGTTGTGTCAGTGTGTAGTTTTGCCAGTCTGTAGTTTTGTCACTATGTAGTTGTGTCACTGTGTTGTTGTGTCAGTGTGTATTTGTGCCACTGTGTTGTTGTGTCAGTGTGTAGCTGTGTCAGTTTGTAGTTGTGTCAATTTGTTGTTGTGTCAGTGTGTTGTTGTGCGAGTGTGTAGTTGTATCATTTTATAGTTGTGTCAGTGTGTTGTTGTGCCAGTGTGTAGTTGTATCATTGTCTAGTTGTATCAGTGTGTAGTTGTGTCAGTGTTTATTTGTGTCAGTGTGTTGTTGTGTCAGTGAGTATTTGTTTCCGTGTGTATTTGTGTCAATGTGTAGTTGTGTCAGTGTGTAGTTGTGTCAGTGTGTAGTTGTGTCAGTGTTTAGTTGTGTCATTGTGTAGTTGTGTCAGTATTTAGTAGTGTCAGTGTTTAGTTGTGTCTGTGTGCAGTTTTGTCAGTGTTTATTTGTGTCAATGTGTAGTTGTGTCAGTGTGTGGTTGTGTCAGTGTGTAGATGTGACAGTGCGTAGTTTTGCCAGTCTGTAGTTTTGTCATTGTGTAGTTGTGTCACTGTGTTGTTGTGTCATTGTGTATTTGTGCCAGTGAGTAGTTGTGTCAGTGTGTAGTTGTGTCAGTCTTTAGTTGTGTCAGTGTGTAGTTGTGTCAGTGTGTAGTTGTGACAGTGTGTAGTTGTGTCAGTGTGTAGTTGTGTCAGTATTTCGTTGTGTCAGACTTTAGTGGTGTCAGTGTGTAGTTGTGCCAGTGTTTAGTTGTGTCTTTGTGTAGTCGTGTCAGCGTTTTGTTGTGTCAGTGTGTTGTTGTATCAGTGTGTAGTTGTGCCAGTGTTTAGTTGTGTCATGTGTATTTGTGCCATTGTGTTGTTGTGTCAGTGTGTCGTTGTATCAGTGTTTATTTGTGCCAGTGTGTAGTTGTGTCAGTGTGTAGCTGTGTCAGTCTTTAGTTGTGCCAGTGTGTATTTCTGTCAGTGTGTAGTTGTGTTTGTTTGTAGTTTTGTCAGTGTGTTGTTGTGCGAGTGTGTAGTTGTATCATAGTGTAGTTGTGTCAGTGTGTAGTTGTGTCAGTGTTTATTTGAGTCAGTGTGTAGTTGTGTCAGTGTGGAGTTGTTTCCGTGTGTATTTGTGTCAATGTGTAGTTGTGTCAGTGTGTAGTTGTGTCAGTGTTGTTTGTGTCATTGTGTAGTTGTGTCAGTTTTTAGTTGTGTCAGTGTGTAGTTGTGTCTGTGTGCAGTTGTGGCAGTGTTTAGTTGTGTCAGTGTTTAGTTGTGCCTGTGTGCAGGAGTTGTGACAGTGTGTAGTTGTGTCAGTGTTTAGTTGTGTCATTGTGTAGTTGTGTCAGTATTTTTGCGTCAGTGTTTAGTTGTGTCAATGTGTAGTTGTGTCAGTGTGTAGTTGTGTCATTGTGTAGTTTTGCCAGTCTGCAGTTTTGTCATTGTGTAGTTGTGTCACTGTGTTGTTGTGTCAGTGTGTATTTGTGCCTGTGTGTAGTTGTGTCAGTGTGTAGCTGTGTCAGACTTTAGTTGTGTCAGTGTGTAGTTGTGTCAGTGTTTAGTTGTGTCAGTGTGTAGTTGTGTCAGTAATTAGTTGTGTCAGTGTTAAGCTGTGCCTGAGTGCAGTTGTGTCAGTGTTTAGATGTGTCAGTGTGTAGTTGTGTCAGTGTTTAGATGTGTCAGTGTTTAGTTGTGTCAGTGTGTAGTTGTGTCAGTGTTTAGTTGTGTCAGTGTTTATTTGTGTCATTGTGTAGATGTGTAAGTGTGTAGTTGTGTCAGCGTGTTGTTTTGTCTGTATATAGTATTGTCAGTGTGCAGTTGTGTCAGTGTACAGTTGTATCAGTGTGTAGTTGTGTCAGTGTATAAATGTGTCAGTGTTTAGTTCTGTCAGAGTGTAGTTGTGTCAGTGTTTAGTTGTGTCAGTGTTTAGTTGTGTCAGTGTGTAGTTGTATCAGTGTTTAGTTTTTTCCGTGTGTATTTGTGTCAGTGTTTAGTTGTGTCATTGTGTAGTTGTGTAAGTGTGTAGTTGTGTCAGTGTGTAGTTTTGTCTGTATTTATTAGAGTCAGCGTGTAGTTGTGTCAGTGTGTAGTTGTGTCAGTGTGTAGTTGTTTCAGTGTTTATTTGTGTCATTGTGTAGATGTGTAAGAGTGTAGTTGTGTCAGCGTGTAGTTTTGTCTGTATTTAGTATTGTCAGTGTGCAGTTGTGTCAGTGTGCAGTTGTGTCAGTGTGTAGTTGTGTCAGTGTATAATTGTGTCAGTGTTTAGTTCTGTCAGTGTGTAGTTGTGTCAGTGTTTAGTGTTGTCAGTGTGTAGTTGTATCAGTGTTTAGTTGTGTCATTGTGTAGATGTGTAAGTGTGTAGTTGTGTCAGTGTGTAGTTTTGTCTGTATTTATTAGTGTCAGCGTGTAGTTGTGTCAGTGTGTAGTTGTGTCAGTGTGTTGTTGTGTCAGTGTCTATTTGTGTCAGTGTGTAGATGTGCCAGTGTTTAGTTGTGTCATGTGTATTTGTGCCATTGTGTTGTTGTGTCAGTGTGTAGTTGTGTCAGTGTGTAGTTTTGCCAGTCTGTAGTTTTGTCATTGTGTAGTTGTGTCACTGTGTTGTTGTGTCAGTGTGTATTTGTGCCAGTGTGTTGTTGTGTCAGTGTGTAGCTGTGTCAGTTTGTAGTTGTGTCAATTTGTTGTTGTGTCAGTGTGTTGTTGTGCCAGTGTGTAGTTGTATCATTTTATAGTTGTGTCAGTGTGTAGTTGTGTCAGTGTTTATTTGTGTCAGTGTGTTGTTGTGTCAGTGTGTATTTGTTTCCGTGTGTATTTGTGTCAATGTGTAGTTGTGTCAGTGTGTCGTTGTGTCAGTGTGTAGTTGTGTCAGTGTTTAGTTGTGTCATTGTGTAGTTGTGTCAGTATTTAGTTGTGTCAGTGTTTAGTTGTGTCTGTGTGCAGTTGTGTCAGTGTTTATTTGTGTTTATGTGTAGTTGTGTCAGTGTGTGGTTGTGTCAGTGTGTAGATGTGACAGTGTGTAGTTTTGCCAGTATGTAGTTTTGTCATTGTGTAGTTGTGTCACTGTGTTGTTGTGTCATTGTGTATTTGTGCCAGTGAGTAGTTGTGTCAGTGTGTACTTGTGTCAGTCTTTAGTTGTGTCAGTGTGTAGTTGTGTCAGTGTGTAGTTGTGACAGTGTGTAGTTGTGTCAGTGTGTAGTTGTGTCAGTATTTCGTTGTGTCAGACTTTAGTGGTGTCAGTGTGTTCTTGTGTCAGTTTGTAGTTGTGCCAGTGTTTAGTTGTGTCATGTGTATTTGTGCCATTGTGTTGTTGTGTCAGTGTTTAGTTGTGTCAGTGTTTATTTGTGCCAGTCTGTAGTTGTGTCAGTGTGTAGCTGTGTCAGTCTTTAGTTGTGCCAGTGTGTATTTCTGTCAGTGTGCAGTTGTGTTTGTTTGTAGTTGTGTCAGTGTGCAGTTGTTTCCGTGTGTATTTGTGTCAATGTGTAGTTGTGACAGTGTGTAGTTGTGTCAGTGTATAGTTGTCTCAGTGTTGTTTGTGTCATTGTGTAGTTGTGTCAGTATTTAGTTGTGTCAGTGTTTAGTTGTGTCTGTGTGCAGTTGTGTCAGTGTTTATTTGTGTCAATGTGTAGTTGTGTCAGTGTGTGGTTGTGTCAGTGTGTAGATGTGACAGTGCGTAGTTTTGCCAGTCTGTAGTTTTGTCATTGTGTAGTTGTGTCACTGTGTTGTTGTGTCATTGTGTATTTGTGCCAGTGAGTAGTTGTGTCAGTGTGTAGTTGTGTCAGTCTTTAGTTGTGTCAGTTTGTAGTTGTGTCAGTGTGTAGTTGTGTCAGTATGTCGTTGTGTCAGACTTTAGTGGTGTCAGTGTGTTGTTGTGTCAGTGTTTAGTTGTGCCAGTGTTTAGTTGTGTCATGTGTATTTGTGCCATTGTGTTGTTGTGTCAGTGTGTAGTTGTGTCAGTGTTTATTTGTGCCAGTATGTAGTTGCGTCAGTGTGTAGCTGTGTCAGTCTTTAGTTGTGCCAGTGTGTATTTCTGTCAATGTGTAGTTGTGTTTGTTTGTAGTTGTGTCAGAGTGTTGTTGTGCGAGTGTGTAGTTGTATCATTGTGTAGTTGTTTCAGTGTTTATTTGTGTCAGAGTGTAGTTGTGTCAGTGTGTAGTTGTTTCCGTGTGTATTTGTGTCAATGTGTAGTTGTGACAGTGTGTAGTTGTGTCAGTGCATAGTTGTGTCAGTGTTGTTTGTGTCATTGTGTAGTTGTGTCAGTATTTAGTTGTGTCAGTGTGTAGTTGTGTCTGTGTGCAGTTGTGTCAGTGTTTAGTTGTGTCAATGTGTAGTTGTGTCAGTGTGTGGTTGTGTCAGTGTGTTGTTGTGCACCAGTGTGTAGTTGTGTCATTGTCTAGTTTTATCAGTGTGTAGTTGTGTCAGTGTTTATTTGTTTCAGTGTGTAGTTGTGTCAGTGTGCAGGTGTATCCGTGTGTATTTGTGTCAATGTGTAGTTGTGTCAGTGTGTAGTTTTGTCAGTGTGTAGTTTTGTCAGTGTTTAGTTTTGTCGCTGTTTAGTTGTGTCAGTGTTTAGTTGTGTCAGTGTTTAGTTGTGTCTGTGTGCAGTTGTAGCAGTGTGTAGTTGTGTCAGTGTTTAGTTGTGTCATTGTGTACTTGTGTCAGTATTTTTGTGTCAGTGTTTAGTTGTGTCAGTGTTTAGTTGTGTCAATGTGTAGTTGTGTCATTGTGTAGTTTTGCCAGTCTGCAGTTTTGTCATTGTGTAGTTGTGTCACTGTGTTGTTGTGTCAGTGTGTATTTGTGCCTGTGTGTAGTTGTGTCAGTGTGTAGCTGTGTCAGACTTTAGTTGTGTCAGTGTGTAGTTGTGTCAGTGTGTAGTTGTGTCAGTGTTTAGTTGTGTCAGTGTGTAGTTGTGTCAGTATTTAGTTGTATCAGTGTTAAGTTGTGCCTGAGTGCAGTTGTGTCAGTGTTTAGATGTGTCAGTGTTTAGTTGTGTCAGTGTGTAGTTGTGTCATTGTGTAGTTGTTTCAGTGTTTATTTGTGTCATTTTGTAGAATTGTAAGTGTGTAGTTGTGTCAGCGTGTAGTTTTGTCTGTATTTAGCATTGTGTCAGTGTTTAGTTTTGTCAGTGTTTAGTTGTGTCAGTGTGTAGTTGTATCAGTGTTTAGTTTTTTCCGTGTGTATTTGTGTCAGTGTTTAGTTGTGTCATTGTGTAATTGTGTAAGTGTGTAGTTGTGTCAGTGTGTAGTTTTGACTGTATTTATTAGAGTCAGCGTGTAGTTGTGTCAGTGTGTAGTTGTGTCAGTGTGTAGTTGTGTCATTGTGTAGTTGTTTCAGTGTTTATTTGTGTCATTGTGTAGATGTGTAAGTGTGTAGTTGTGTCAGCGTGTAGTTTTGTCTGTATTTAGCATTGTCAGTGTGCAGTTGTGTCAGTGTGCAGTTGTGTCAGTGTGTAGTTGTGTCAGTGTATAATTGTGTCAGTGTTTAGTTCTTTCAGTGTGTAGTTGTGTCAGTGTTTAGTGTTGTCAGTGTGTAGTTGTATCAGTGTTTAGTTGTGTCATTGTGTAGATGTGTAAGTGTGTAGTTGTGTCAGTGTGTAGTTTTGTCTGTATTTATTAGTGTCAGCGTGTAGTTGTGTCAGTGTGTAGTTGTGTCAGTGTGTTGTTGTGTCAGTGTGTATTTGTGTCAGTGTGTAGATGTGCCAGTGTTTAGTTGTGTCATGTGTATTTGTGCCATTGTGTTGTTGTGTCAGTGTGTAGTTGTGTCAGTGTGTAGTTTTGCCAGTCTGTAGTTTTTCTCATTGTGTAGTTGTGTCACTGTGTTGTTTTGTCAGTGTGTATTTGTGCCAGTGTGTTGTTGTGTCAGTGTGTAGCTGTGTCAGTTTGTAGTTGTGTCAGTGTTTAGTTGTGTCATTGTGTAGTTGTGTCAGTATTTAGTTGTGTCAGTGTTTAGTTGGGTCTGTGTGCAGTTGTGTCAGTGTTTATTTGTGTCAATGTGTAGTTGTGTCAGTGTGTGGTTGTGTCAGTGTGTAGATGTGACAGTGCGTAGTTTTGCCAGTCTGTAGTTTTGTCATTGTGTAGTTGTGTCACTGTGTTGTTGTGTCATTGTGTATTTGTGCCAGTGAGTAGTTGTGTCAGTGTGTACTTGTGTCAGTCTTTAGTTGTGTCAGTGTGTAGTTGTGTCAGTGTGTAGTTGTGACAGTGTGTAGTTGTGTCAGTGTGTAGTTGTGTCAGTATTTCGTTGTGTCAGACTTTAGTGGTGTCAGTGTGTTGTTGTGTAAGTTTGTAGTTGTGCCAGTGTTTAGTTGTGTCATGTGTATTTGTGCCATTGTGTTGTTGTGTCAGTGTGTAGTTGTGTCAGTGTTTATTTGTGCCAGTGTGTAGTTGTGTCAGTGTGTAGCTGTGTCAGTCTTTAGTTGTGCCAGTGTGTATTTCTGTCAGTGTGTAGTTGTGTTTGTTTGTAGTTGTGTCAGTGTGTTGTTGTGCGAGTGTGTAGTTGTATCATTGTGTAGTTGTGTCAGTGTCTTGTTGTGCCAGTGTATAGTTGTATCATTGTCTCGTTGTATCAGTGTGTAGTTGTGTCAGTGATTATTTGAGTCAGTGTGTAGTTGTGTCAGTGTGTAGTTGTTTCCGTGTGTATTTGTGTCAATGTGTAGTTGTGACAGTGTGTAGTTGTGTCAGTGTACAGTTGTGTCAGTGTTGTTTGTGTCATTGTGTAGTTGTGTCAGTATTTAGTTGTGTCAGTGTTTAGTTGTGTCTGTGTGCAGTTGTGTCAGTGTTTATTTGTGTCAATGTGTAGTTGTGTCAGTGTGTGGTTGTGTCAGTGTGTAGATGTCACAGTGCATAGTTTTGCAGGTCTGTAGTTTTGTCATTGTGTAGTTGTGTCACTGTGTTGTTGTGTCATTGTGTATTTGTGCCAGTGAGTAGTTGTGTCAGTATTTCGTTGTGTCAGACTTTAGTGGTGTCAGTGTGTTGTTGTGTCAGTGTGTAGTTGTGCCAGTGTTTAGTTGTGTCATGTGTATTTGTGCCATTGTGTTGTTGTGTCAGTGTGTAGTTGTGTCAGTGTTTATTTGTGCCAGTGTGTAGTTGTGTCAGTGTGTAGCTGTGTCAGTCTTTAGTTGTGCCAGTGTGTATTTCTGTCAGTGTGTAGTTGTGTTTGTTTGTAGTTGTGTCAGTGTCTTGTTGTGCGAGTGTGTAGTTGTATCATTGTGTAGTTGTGTCAGTGTCTTGTTGTGCCAGTGTATAGTTGTATCATTGTCTCGTTGTATCAGTGTGTAGTTGTGTCAGTGTTTATTTGTGTCAGAGTGTAGTTGTGTCAGTGTGAAGTTGTTTCCGTGTGTATTTGTGTCAATGTGCAGTTGTGTCAGTGTGTAGTTGTGTCAGTGTGTATTTGTGTCAGTATTTAGTTGTGTCAGTGTTTAGTTGTGTCATTGTGTAGTTGTGTCAGTATTTAGTTGTGTCAGTGTGTAGTTGTGTCTGTGTGCAGTTGTGTCAGTGTTTAGTTGTGTCAATGTGTAGTTGTGTTTGTTTGTAGTTGTGTCAGTGTGTTGTTGTGCGAGTGTGTAGTTGTATCATTGTGTAGTTGTGTCAGTGTGTTGTTGTGCCAGTGTACAGTTGTATCGTTGTCTAGTTGTATCAGTGTGTAGTTGTGTCAGTGTTTATTTGTGTCAGTGGGTAGTTGTGTCAGTGTGTAGTTGTTTCCGTGTGTATTTGTGTCAATGTGCAGTTGTGTCAGTGTGTAGTTGTGTCAGTGTGTATTTGTGTCAGTATTTAGTTGTGTCAGTGTTTAGTTGTGTCATTGTGTAGTTGTGTCAGTATTTAGTTGTGTCAGTGTGTAGTTGTGTCTGTGTGCAGTTGTGTCAGTGTTTAGTTGTGTCAATGTGTAGTTGTGTCAGTGTGTGGTTGTGTCAGTGTGTTTTTGTGTCAGTGTGTACTTTTGCCCGTCTGTAGTTTTGTCATTGTGTAGTTGTGTCACTGTGTTTTTGTGTCAGTGTGTATTTGTGCCAGTGTGTAGTTGTGTCAGTGTGTTGTTGTGCGAGTGTGTTTTTGTATCATTGTGTAGTTGTGTCAGTGTGTTGTTGTGCCAGTGTGTAGTTGTATCATTGTCTAGTTGTATCAGTGTGTAGTTGCGTCAGTGTTTATTTGTGTCAGTGTGTAGTTGTGTCAGTGTGCAGTTGTATCCGTGTGTATTTGTGTCAATGTGTAGTTGTGTCAGTGTGTAGTTGTTTCAGTGTGTAGTTCTGTCATTGTGTAGATGTGTCAGTTTGTAGTTCTTTCAGTGTGTAGTTGTGTCAGTTTGTATTTGTGTCAGTATGTAGATGTATCAGTGTGTGGATGTGTCATTATATATATGTGTCAGTGTCTATTCGTGCCAGTGTGTAGTTGTGTCAGTGTGTTGTTGTGTCAGTGTATAGTTGTGCCAGTGTTTAGTTGTGTCATGTGTATTTGTGCCAGTGTGTTGTTTTGTCAGTGTGTAGTTGTGTCAGTGTTTATTTGTGCCAGTGTGTAGTTGTGTCAGTGTGTAGCTGTGTCAGTCTTTAGTTGTGCCAGTGTGTATTTCTGTCAGTGTGTAGTTGTGTTTGTGTGTAGTTGTGTCAGTGTGTTGTTGTGTGAGTGTGTGGTTGTATCATTGTGTAGTTGTGTCAGTGTGTTGCTGTGCCAGTGTATAGTTGTATCATTGTCTCGTTGTATCAGTGTGTAGTTGTGTCAGTGTTTATTTGTGTCAGTGTGTAGTTGTGTCAGTGTGTAGTTGTTTCCGTGTGTATTTGTGTCAATGTGTAGTTGTGTCAGTGTGTAGTTGTGTCAGTGTGTAGTTGTGTCAGTGTTTAGTTGTGTCATTGTGTAGTTGTGTCAGTATTTAGTTGTGTCAGTGTGTAGTTGTGTCAGTGTGTAGTTGTGTCTGTGTGCAGTTGTGTCAGTGTTTAGTTGTGTCAATGTGTAGTTGTGTCAGTGTGTGGTTGTTTCAGTGTGTTCTGTGTCATTGTGTACTTTTGCCAGTCTGTAGTTTTGTCATTGTTTGGTTGTGTCACTGTGTTTTTGTGTCAGTGTGTATTTGTGCCAGTGTGTAGTTGTGTCAGTGTGTAGCTGTGTCATCCTTTAGTTGTGCCAGTGTGTAGTTGTATCAGTTTGTATTTGTGTCAATTTGTAGTTGTGTCAGTGTGTTGTTGTGCGAGTGTGTTTTTGTATCATTGTGTAGTTGTGTCATTGTGTTGTTGTGCCAGTGTGTAATTGTATCATTGTCTAGTTGTATCAGTGTGTAGTTGTGTCAGTGTTTATTTGTTTCAGTGTGTAGTTGTGTCAGTGTGCAGTTGTATCCGTGTGTATTTGTGTCAATGTGTAGATGTGTCAGTGTGTAGTTTTGTCAGTGTTTAGTTTTGTCGCTGTATAGTTGTGTCAGTGTTTAGTTGTGTCTGTGTGCAGTTGTGACAGTGTGTAGTTGTGTCAGTATTTATTTCTGTCATTGTGTAGTTTTGTCAGTATTTTGTTGTGTCAGTGTTTAGTTGTGTCAGTGTTTAGTTGTGTCAATGTGTAGTTGTGCCAGTGTGTGGTTGTGTCAGTGTGTAGTTGTGGCATTGTGTAGTTTTGCCAGTCTGTATTTTTGTCATTGTGTAGTTGCATCACTGTGTTGTTGTGTCAGTGTGTATTTTTGCCAGTGTGTAGTTGTGTCAGTGTGTAGCTGTGTCAGTCTTTAGTTATGTCAGTGTGTAGTTGTGTCAGTTTGTAGTTGTGTCAGTGTTTAGTTGTTTCAGTGTGTAGTTGTGTCAGTATTTATTTGGGTCAGTGTTTAGTTGTGCCTGTGTACAGTTGTGTCAGTGTTTAGATGTGTCAGTGTTTAGTTGTGTCAGTGTGTAGTTGTGTCAGTGTGTAGTTCTGTCAGTGTTTAGTTGTGTCAGTGTTTAGTTGTGTAAGTGTGTAGTTGTGTCAGTGTGTAATTGTTTCAGTGTTTATTTGTGTCATTGTGTAGATGTGTAAGTGTTTAGTTGTGTCAGCGTGTAGTTTTGTCTGTATTTAATATTGTCAGTGTGCAGTTGTGTCAGTGTGCAGTTGTGTCAGTGTGTAGTTGTGTCAGTGTATAATTGTGTCAGTGTTTAGTTCTGTCAGTGTGTAGTTGTGTCAGTGTTAAGTTGTGTCAGTTTGTAGTTGTATCAGTATTTATTTGTGTCATTGTTTATTTGTGTCAGTGTTTAGTTGTGTCAGTGCTTAGCTGGGTAAGTGTGTAGTTGTGTCTTTGTGTAGTTTTGTCAGTGTTTAGTTTTGACAGTGTGTAGTTGTGTCAGTATTTTGTTGTGTCAGACTTTAGTTGTGTCTGTGTTTAGATGTGTCAATGTTTAGTTGTGTCATTGTGTAGTCGTGTCAGTGTTTTGTTGTGTCATTGTGTAGTTGTGCCAGAGTGTAGTTGTGTGAGTGTGTAGTTGTGTGAGTGTGTAGTTGTGTCAGTGTTTAGTTGCGTCAGTGTCTAGTTGTGTCCGTGTTTATTTGGGTCAGTGTGTAGTTGTTTCAGTGTGTAGTTGTGTCAGTCTTTATTTTTGTCTGTGTGTAGTTCTGTCAGTGTGTAGTTGTGTCAGTGTGTAGTTGTGTCATTGTTTAGTTGTGTCAGTGTGTAGTTGTGTCATTATTTAGTTGTGTCAGTGTTTAATTGTGCCTGTGTGAAGTTGTGTCAGTGTTTAGATGTGTCAGTGTGTAGTTGTGTCAGTGTGTAGTTGTGTCAGTGTGTAGTTCTGTCAGTGTTTAGTTGTGTCAGTGTTTAGTTGTGTAAGTGTGTAGATGTGTCAGTGTGTAGTTGTTTCAGTGTTTATTTGTGTCATTGTGTAGATGTGTAACTGTGTAGTTGTGTCAGCATGTAGTTTTGTCTGTATTTAATATTGTCAGTGTGCAGTTGTGTCAGTGTGCAGGTGTGTCAGTGTGTAGTTGTGTCAGTGTATAATTGTGTCAGTGTTTAGTTCTGTCAGTGTGTAGTTGGGTCAGTGTTTATTTGTGTCAGTGTTTATTTGTGTCAGTGTTTAGTTGTGTCAGTGTTTAGCTGGGTCAGTGTGTAGTTGTGTCTTTGTGTAGTTTTGTCAGTGTTTAGTTTTGACAGTGTGTAGTTGTGTCAGTGCGTAGTTGTGTCAGTATTTCGTTGTGTCAGACTTTATTTGTGTCTGTGTGTAGATGTGTCAGTGTTTAGTTGTGCCATTGTGTAGTCGTGTCAGTGTTTTGTTGTGTCATTTTGTAGTTGTGCCAGAGTGTAGTTGTGTCAGTGTGTAGTTGTGTCAGTGTGTAGTTGTGTCAGTGTTTAGTTGCGTCAGTGTCTAGTTGTGTCCATGTTTATTTGGGTCAGTGTGTAGTTGTTTCAGTGTGTAGTTGTTTCAGTGTTTATTTGTGTCAGTGTGTAGATGTATCAGTAAGTAGTTGTGTCAGTGTGTAGATGTGTCAGTGTGTATTTGTGCCAGTGTGTAGATGTGTCAGTGTGTAGTTGTGTCTGTGTGATGTTGTGTCAGTTTGTAGTTGTGTCAGTGTGCAGCTGTGTCAGTGTTTATTTGTGTCAGTGTTTAGCTGGGTCAGTGTGTAGTTGTGTCTCTGTGTAGGTTTGTCAATGTTTAGTTGTGACAGTGTGTAGTTGTGTCAGTGTGTAGTTGTGTCAGTATTTCGTAGTGTCAGACTTTAGTTGTGTTAGTGTGTAGTTGTGTCAGTGCTTAGTTGTGTCATTGTGCAGTCGTGTCAGTGTTTTGTTGCGTCATTGTGTAGTTGTGCCAGAGTATAGTTATGTCAGTGTGTAGTTGTGTCAGTGTTTAGTTGCATCAGTGTGTAGTTGTGTCAGTGTCTAGTTGTGTCCGTGTTTATTTGGGTGAGGGTGTAGTTGTGTCAGTGTCTAGTTGTGTCCGTGTTTATTTGGGTGAGGGTGTAGTTGTGTCAGTGTGTAGTTGTGTCAGTGTTTCGTTGTGTCAGACTTTAGTTCTGTCAGTGTGTAGTTGTGTCAGTGTTTAGTTGTGTCATTGTGCAGTCGTGTCAGTGTTTTGTTGTGTCATTGTGTAGTTGTGCCAGAGTATAGTTATGTCTTTGTGTAGTTGTGTCAGTGTGTAGTTGTGTCTGTGTTTAGTTGGGTCGGTGTGTTGTTGTGTCAGTGTGTAGTTATGTCGGTGTTTAGTTTTGTCAGTGTTTAGTTTTGTCAGTGTTTTGTTGTGTCAGTGTTTAGTTTTGTCAGTGTTTAGTTGTGTCAGTGTTTATTTGTGTTTGTGTGTAGTTGTGTCAGAGTATAGTTGTGTCAGTGTGTCGTTGTGTCAGTATTTAATTGTGTCAGTGTTTAGTTGTGTCAGTGTCTAGTTGTGTCAGTTTTTAGTTGTGTCAGTGTGTAGTTGTGTCAGTGTTTAGTTGCGTCAGTGTCTAGTTGTGTCCGTGTTTATTTGTGTCAGTGTGTAGATGTATCAGTAAGTAGTTGTGTCAGTGTGTAGTTGTTTCTCTGTGTAGGTTTGTCAATGTTTAGTTGTGACAGTGTGTAGTTGTGTCAGTGTGTAGTCGTGTCAGTATTTCGTTGTGTCAGACTTTAGTTGTGTCAGTGTGTAGTTGTGTCAGTGTTTTGTTGTGTCATTGTGTAGTTGTGCCAGAGTATAGATATGTCAGTGTGTAGTTGTGTCAGTGTGTAGTTGTGTCAGTGTTTAGTTGCGTCAGTGTGTAGTTGTGTCAGTGTCTAGTTGTGTCCGTGGTTATTTGGGTCAGTGTGTAGTTGTGTCAGTGTGTAGTTGTGTCAGTGTTTATTTTTGTCAGTGTTTAGTTGTGTCAGTGTGTAGTTGTGTCTGTGTTTAGTTGGGTCCGTGTGTTGTT
This sequence comes from Carcharodon carcharias, assembly GCF_017639515.1. NCBI lineage: Eukaryota > Metazoa > Chordata > Chondrichthyes > Lamniformes > Lamnidae > Carcharodon > Carcharodon carcharias. The sequence continues at coordinate 9,871,620 of NC_054478.1, read as the reverse complement.
GTGTCAGTGTGTAGTTATGTCGATGTTTAGTTTTGTCAGTGTTTAGTTTTGTCAGTGTTTTGTTGTGTCAGTGTTTAGTTTTGTCAGTGTTTAGTTGTGTCAGTGTTTAGTTGTGTCAGTGTTTAGTTGTATCAGTGTCTAGTTGTGACAGTTTTTAGTTGTATCAGTGTTTAGTTGGGTCAGTGTGTATTTGTCTCACTGTTTAGTTGTGGCAGTGATTTGTTTTGTCAGTGTTTATTTGTTTCAGTGTGTTGTTGTGTCAGTGTTTAGCTGTGTCAGTGTTTAGTTGTGTCAGTGCTTAGTTTTGTCAGTGTTTAGTTGTGTCAGTTTGTAGTTGTGTCAATGTTTAGTTTTGTCAGTGTTTAGCTGTGTCAGTGTGTAGTTGTGTCATTGTTTAGTTGTGTCATTGTGTAGATGTGTAAGTGTGTAGTTGTGTCAGTTTGTAGTTTTGTCTGTATTTAGTAGTGTCTGGGTATAGTTGTGTCAGTGTGTAATTGTGTCAGTGTGTAGTTGTGTCAGTGTATAATTGTGTCAGTGTTTAATTGTGTCAGTGTGTAGTTGTGTCAGTGTTTAGTTGTGTCAGTGTTTAGTTGTATCAGTGTTTAGTTATGTCCATGTGTAGTTGTGTCAGTTTTTAGTTGTGTCATTGTGTAGATGTATAAGTGTGTAGTTGTGTCAGTGTGTAGTTTTATCTGTATTTAGTAGTGTCAGGGTCTAGTTGTGTCAGTGTGTAGTTGTGTCAGTGTGTAGTTGTGTCAGTGTGTAGTTGTGTCAGTGTGTAGTTCTGTCAGTGTGTAGATGTGTCAGTTTGTAGTTCTGTCAGTGTGTAGATATCTCAGTGTGTAGTTGTGCCAATGTGTAGTTGTGTCAGTGAGTATTTGTGTCAGTATGTAGATGTATCAGTGTTTAGATGTGTCATTATGTAGATGTGTCAGTGTCTATTTGTGCCAGTGTGTAGTTGTGTCAGTGAGTTGTTGTGTCAATGTGTAGTTGTGTCAGTGTGTATTTGTGTCAGTATGTAGATGTATCAGTGTTTAGATGTGTCATTATGTAGATGTGTCAGTGTCTATTTGTGTCAGTGTTTAGTTGTGTCATGTGTATTTGTGCCATTTTTTTGTTGTGTCAGTGTGTAGTTGTCTCAGTGTGTATTTGTGCGAGTGTGTAGTTGTGTCAGTGTGTAGCTGTGTCAGTCTTTAGATCTGCCAGGGTGTAGTTGTGTCAGTTTGTAGTTGTGTCAGTTTGTAGTTGTGTCACGGTGTTGTTGTGCGAGTGTGTAGTTGTATCATTGTGTAGTTGTGTCATTGTGTTGTTGTGCCAGTGTATAGTTGCATCATTGTCTAGTTGTATCAGTGTGTAGTTGTGTCAGTGTTTATTTGTGTCAGTGTGTAGTTGTGTCAGTGTTTAGTTGTGCCTGTGTGCAGTTGTGTCAGTGTTTAGATGTGTCAGTGTGTAGTTGTGTCAGTGTGTAGTTGTGTCAGTGTGTAGTTCTGTCAGTGTTTAGTTGTGTCAGTGTTTAGTTGTGTAAGTGTGTAGTTGTGTCAGTGTGTAGTTGTTTCAGTGTTCATTTGTGTCATTGTGTAGATGTGTAAGTGTGTAGTTGTGTCAGCGTGTAGTTTTGTCTGTATTTAATATTGTCAGTGTGCAGTTGTGTCAGTGTGCAGTTGTGTCAGTGTGTAGTTGTGTCAGTGTATAATTGTGTCAGTGTTTAGTTCTGTCAGTGTGTAGTTGTGTCAGTGTTAAGTTGTGTCAGTTTGTAGTTGGGTCAGTGTTTATTTGTGTCAGTGTTTATTTGTTTCAGTGTTTAGTTGTGTCAGTGTTTAGCTGGGTCAGTGTGCAGTTGTGTCTTTGTGTAGTTTTGTCAGTGTTTAGTTTTGACAGTGTGTAGTTGTGTCAGTGCGTAGTTGTGTCAGTATTTTGTTGTGTCAGACTTTAGTTGTGTCTGTGTGTAGATGTGTCAGTGTTTAGTTGTGTCATTGTGTAGTCGTGTCAGTGTTTTGTTGTGTCATTGTGTAGTTGTGCCAGAGTGTAGTTGTGTGAGTGTGTAGTTGTGTCAGTGTGTAGTTGTGTCAGTGTTTAGTTGTGTCAGTGTCTAGTTGTGTCCGTGTTTATTTGGGTCAGTGTGTAGTTGTTTCTGTGTGTAGTTGTGTCAGGGTTTATTTGAGTCAGTGTGTAGATGTATCAGTAAGTAGTTGTGTCAGTGTGTAGATGTGTCAGTGTGTATTTGTGCCAGTGCGTAGATGTGTCAGTGTGTAGTTGTGTCTGTGTGAAGTTGTGTCAGTTTGTAGTTGTGTCAGTGTGTAGTTGTGTCAGTGTTTATTTGTGTCAGTGTTTAGCTGGGTCAGTGTGTAGTTGTGTCTCTGTGTAGGTTTGTCAATGTTTAGTTGTGACAGTGTGTAGTTGTGTCAGTGTGTAGTTGTGTCAGTATTTCGTTGTGTCAGACTTTAGTTGTGTCAGTGTGTAGTTGTGTCAGTGTTTAGTTGTGTCATTGTGCAGTCGTGTCAGTGTTTTGTTGTGTCATTGTGTAGTTGTGCCAGAGTATAGTTATGTCAGTGCGTAGTTGTGTCAGTGTGTAGTTGTGTCAGTGTTTAGTTGCGTCACTGTGTAGTTGTGTCAGTGTCTAGTTGTGTCCGTGTTTATTTGGGTCAGTGTGTAGTTGTGTCAGTGTGTAGTTGTGTCTGTGTTTAGTTGGGTCGTTGTGTTGTTGTGTCAGTGTGTAGTTATGTCGATGTTTAGTTTTGTCAGTGTTTAGTTTTGTCAGTGTTTTGTTGTGTCAGTGTTTAGTTTTGTCAGTGTTTAGTTGTGTCAGTGTTTAGTTGTGTCAGTGTGTAGTTGTGTCAGAGTATAGTTGTGTCAGTGTGTCGTTGTGTCAGTATATAGTTGTGTCAGTGTTTAGTTGTGTCAGTGTCTAGTTGTGTCAGTTTTTAGTTGTATCAGTGTTTAGTTGGGTAAGTGTGTATTTGTCTCACTGTTTAGTTGTGGCAGTGATTTGTTTTGTCAGTGTTTATTTGTTTCAGTTTGTTGTTGTGTCAGTGTTTAGATGGGTCAGTGTTTAGTTGTGTCAGTGCTTAGTTTTGTCATTGTTTAGTTGTGTCAGTTTGTAGTTGTTTCAATGTTTAGTTTTGTCAGTGTTTACTTGTGTCAGTGTGTAGTTGTGTCATTGTTTAGTTGTGTCATTGTATAGATGTGTAAGTGTGTAGTTGTGTCAGTGTGTAGTTTTGTCTGTATTTAGTAGTGTCTGGGTATAGTTGTGTCAGTGTGTAATTGTGTCAGTGTGTAGTTGTGTCAGTGTATAATTGTGTCAGTGTTTAATTGTGTCAGTGTGTAGTTGTGTCAGTGTTTAGTTGTGTCAGTGTTTAGTTGTATCAGTGTTTAGTTATGTCCATGTATAGTTGTGTCAGTGTTTAGTTGTGTCATTGTGTAGATGTGTAACTGTGTAGTTGTGTCAGTGTGTAGTTTTGTCTGTATTTAGTAGTGTCAGGGTGTAGTTGTGTCAGTGTGTAGTTGTGTCAGTGTGTAGTTGTGTCAGTGTGTAGTTGTGTCAGTGTGTAGTTCTGTCAGTGTGTAGATGTGCCAGTTTGTAGTTCTGTCAGTGTGTAGATATGTCAGTGTGTAGTTGTGCCAGTGTGTAGTTGTGTCAGTGTGTATTTGTGTCAGTATGTAGATGTATCAGTGTTTAGATGTGTCATTATGTAGATGTGTCAGTGTCTATTTGTGCCAGTGTGTAGTTGTGTCAGTGTGTTGTTGTGTCAGTGTGTAGTTGTGTCAGTGTTTAGTTGTGTCATGTGTATTTGTGCCATTCTGTTGTTGTGTCAGTGTGTAGTTGTCTCAGTGTGTATTTGTGCCAGTGTGTAGTTGTGTCAGTGTGTAGCTGTGTCAGTCTTTAGATCTGCCAGTGTGTAGTTGTGTCAGTTTGTAGTTGTGTCAATTTGTAGGTGTGTCAGGGTGTTGTTGTGTGAGTGTGTAGTTGTATCATTGTGTAATTGTGTCAGTGTGTTGTTGTGCCAGTGTATAGTTGTATCATTGTCTCGTTGTATCAGTGTGTAGTTGCGTCAGGGTTTATTTGTGTCAGTGTGTAGTTGTGTCAGTGTGTAGTTGTTTCCGTGTGCATTTGGGTCAATGTGTAGTTGTGTCAGTGTGTACTTGTGTCAGAGTTTAGTTGCGTCATTGTGTCGTTGTGTCATTATTTAGTTGTGTCAGTGTGTAGTTGTGTCTGTGTGCAGTTGTGTCAGTGTTTAGTTGTGTCAATGTGTAGTTGTGTCAGTGTGTGTTTGTGTCAGTGTGTTTTTGTGTCAGTGTGTACTTTTGCCAGTCTGTAGTTTTGTCATTGTGTAGTTGTGTCACTGTGTTTTTGTGTCAGTGTGTATTTGTGCCAGTGTTTAGTTGTGTCAGTGTGTAGCTTTGTCAGTCTTTAGTTGTGCCAGTGTGTAGTTGTGTCAGTTTGTAGTTGTGTCAGTTTGTTTTTGTGTCAATTTCTAGTTGTGTCAGTGAGTTGTTTTGCGAGTGTCTAGTTGTATCAGTGTGTAGTTGTGTCAGTGTTTATTTGTGTCAGTGTGTAGTTGCGTCAGTGTGTAGTTGTATCCGTGTGTATTTGTGTCAATGTGTAGTTTTGTCAGTGTGTAGTTGTGTCAGTGTTTAGTCTTGTCACAGTTTATTTGTGTCAGTGTTTAGTTGTGTCAGTGTTTTGTTGTGTCAGTGTGTAGTTGTGTCAGTGTTTAGTTGTGTCATGTGTATTTGTGCCATTCTGTTGTTGTGTCAGTGTGTAGTTGTCTCAGTGTGTATTTGTGCCAGTGTGTAGTTGTGTCAGTGTTTAGCTGTGTCAGTCTTTAGATCTGCCAGTGTGTAGTTGTGTCAGTTTGTAGTTGTGTCAATTTGTAGTTGTGTCAGTGTGTTGTTGTGTCAGTGTTTAGTTGCGTCAGTGTGTAGTTGTGTCAGTATTTAGTTGTGTCAGTGTTTAGTTGTGCCTGTGTGCAGTTGTGTCGTTGTTTAGATGTGTCAGTGTGTAGTTGTGTCAGTGTGTAGTTGTGTCAGTGTTTAGTTGTGTCATTGTGTAGTCGTGTCAGTGTTTTGTTGTGTCATTGTGTAGTTGTGCCAGAGTGTAGTTGTGTGAGTGTGTAGTTGTGTCAGGGTTTATATGTGTCAATGTGTAGATGTATCAGTAAGTAGTTGTGTCAGTGTGTAGATGTGTCAGTGTGTAATTGTGCCAGTGTGTAGATGTGACAGTGTGTAGTTGTGTCTGTGTGTAGTTGTGTCAGTTTGTAGTTGTGTCAGTGTGTAGTTGTGTCAGTGTTTATTTGTGTCAGTGTGTAGTTGTGTCTCTGTGTAGGTTTGTCAATGTTTAGTTGTGACAGTGTGTAGTTGTGTCAGTGTGTAGTTGTGTCAGTATTTCGTTGTGTCAGACTTTAGTTGTGTCAGTGAGTAGTTGTGTCAGTGTTTAGTTGTGTCATTGTGCAGTCGTGTCAGTGTTTTGTTGTGTCATTGTGTAGTTGTGCCAGAGTATAGTTATGTCAGTGAGTAGTTGTATCAGTGTGTAGTTGTGTCAGTGTTTAGTTGCGTCACTGTGTAGTTGTGTCAGTGTCTAGTTGTGTCAGTGTTTATTTGGGTCAGTGTGTAGTTGTGTCAGTGTGTAGTTGTGTCAGTGTTTATTTTTGTGTGTTTAGTTGTGTCAGTGTGTAGTTGTGTCTGTGTTTAGTTGGGTCGTTGTGTTGTTGTGTCAGTGTGTAGTTATGTCGGTGTTTAGTTTTGTCAGTGTTTAGTTTTGTCAGTGTTTTGTTGTGTCAGTGTTTAGTTTTGTCAGTGTTTAGTTGTGTCAGTGTTTAGTTGTGTCAGTGTGTAGTTGTGTCAGAGTATAGTTGTGTCAGTGTGTCGTTGTGTCAGTATATAGTTGTGTCAGTGTTTAGTTGTGTCAGTGTCTAGTTGTGTCAGTTTTTAGTTGTATCAGTGTTTAGTTGGGTCAGTGTGTATTTGTCTCACTGTTTAGTTGTGGCAGTGATTTGTTTTGTCAGTGTTTATTTGTTTCAGTTTGTTGTTGTGTCAGTGTTTAGCTGTGTCAGTGTTTAGTTGTGTCAGTGCTTAGTTTTGTCATTGTTTAGTTGTGTCAGTTTGTAGTTGTTTCAATGTTTAGTTTTGTCAGTGTTTACTTGTGTCAGTGTGTAGTTGTGTCATTGTTTAGTTGTGTCATTGTATAGATGTGTAAGTGTGTAGTTGTGTCAGTGTGTAGTTTTGTCTGTATTTAGTAGTGTCTGGGTATAGTTGTGTCAGTGTGTAATTGTGTCAGTGTGTAGTTGTGTCAGTGTATAATTGTGTCAGTATTTAATTGTGTCAGTGTGTAGTTGTGTCAGTGTTTAGTTGTGTCAGTGTTTAGTTGTATCAGTGTTTAGTTATGTTCATGTATAGTTGTGTCAGTGTTTAGTTGTGTCATTGTGTAGATGTGTAACTGTGTAGTTGTGTCAGTGTGTAGTTTTGTCTGTATTTAGTAGTGTCAGGGTGTAGTTGTGTCGGTGTGTAGTTGTGTCAGTGTGTAGTTGTGTCAGTGTGTAGTTCTGTCAGTGTGTAGATGTGCCAGTTTGTAGTTCTGTCAGTGTGTAGATATGTCAGTGTGTAGTTGTGCCACTGTGTAGTTGTGTCAGTGTGTATTTGTGTCAGTATGTAGATGTATCAGTGTTTAGATGTGTCATTATGTAGATGTGTCAGTGTCTATTTGTGCCAGTGTGTAGTTGTGTCAGTGTGTTGTTGTGTCAGTGTGTAGTTGTGTCAGTGTTTAGTTGTGTCATGTGTATTTGTGCCATTCTGTTGTTGTGTCAGTGTGTAGTTGTCTCAGTGTGTATTTGTGCCAGTGTGTAGTTGTGTCAGTGTGTAGCTGTGTCAGTCTTTAGATCTGCCAGTGTGTAGTTGTGTCAGTTTGTAGTTGTGTCAATTTGTAGTTGTGTCAGGGTGTTGTTGTGTGAGTGTGTAGTTGTATCATTGTGTAGTTGTGTCAGTGTGTTGTTGTGCCAGTGTATAGTTGTATCATTGTCTAGTTGTATCAGTGTGTAGTTGCGTCAGGGTTTATTTGTGTCAGTGTGTAGTTGTGTCAGTGTGTAGTTGTTTCCGTGTGCATTTGGGTCAATGTGTAGTTGTGTCAGTGTGTACTTGTGTCAGAGTTTAGTTGCGTCATTGTGTCGTTGTGTCATTATTTAGTTGTGTCAGTGTGTAGTTGTGTCTGTGTGCATTTGTGTCAGTGTTTAGTTGTGTCAATGTGTAGTTGTGTCAGTGTGTGTTTGTGTCAGTGTGTTTTTGTGTCAGTGTGTACTTTTGCCAGTCTGTAGTTTTGTCATTGTGTAGTTGTGTCACTGTGTTTTTGTGTCAGTGTGTATTTGTGCCAGTGTTTAGTTGTGTCAGTGTGTAGCTTTGTCAGTCTTTAGTTGTGCCAGTGTGTAGTTGTGTCAGTTTGTAGTTGTGTCAGTTTGTTTTTGTGTCAATTTCTAGTTGTGTCAGTGAGTTGTTTTGCGAGTGTGTAGTTGTATCATTGTGTAGTTGTGTCATTGTGTTGTTGTGCCAGTGTGTAGATGTATCATTGTCTAGTTGTATCAGTGTGTAGTTGTGTCAGTGTTTATTTGTGTCAGTGTGTAGTTGCGTCAGTGTGTAGTTGTATCTGTGTGTATTTGTGTCAATGTGTAGTTTTGTCAGTGTGTAGTTGTGTCAGTGTTTAGTTTTGTCACAGTTTATTTGTGTCAGTGTTTAGTTGTGTCAGTGTTTTGTTGTGTCAGTGTGTAGTTGTGTCAGTGTTTAGTTGTGTCATGTGTATTTGTGCCATTCTGTTGTTGTGTCAGTGTGTAGTTGTCTCAGTGTGTATTTGTGCCAGTGTGTAGTTGTGCCAGTGTTTAGCTGTGTCAGTCTTTAGATCTGCCAGTGTGTAGTTGTGTCAGTTTGTAGTTGTGTCAATTTGTAGTTGTGTCAGGGTGTTGTTGTGTGAGTGTGGAGTTGTATCAGTGTGTAGTTGCGTCAGGGTTTATTTGTGTCACTGTGTAGTTGTGTCAGTGTGTAGTTGTTTCCGTGTGTATTTGTGTCAATGTGTAGTTGTGTCACTGTGTTTTTGTGTCAGTGTGTATTTGTGCCAGTGTGTAGTTGTGTCAGTGTTTAGCTGTGTCAGTCTTTAGTTGTGCCAGTGTGTAGTTGTATCAGTTTGTAGTTGTGTCAGTTTGTATTTGTGTCAATTTGTAGTTGTGTCAGTGTGTTGTTGTGCGAGAGTGTAGTTGTATCATTGTGTAGTTGTGCCAATGTGTAGTTGTATCATTGTCTAGTTGTATCAGTGTGTAGTTGTGTCAGTATTTATTTGTGTCAGTGTGTAGTTGCGTCAGTGTGTAGTTGTATCCGTGTGTATTTGTGTCAATGTGTAGTTGTGTCAGTGTGTAGTTTTGTCAGTGTGTAGTTGTGTCAGTGTTTAGTTTTTTCAGTGTGTAGTTGTGTCAGTGTTTAGTTTTGTCACAGTTTAGTTGTGTCAGTGTTTAGTTGTGTCAGTGTTTAGCTGTGTCATTGCGTAGTTGTGTAAGTGTGTTGTTGTGCCAGTGTATAGTTGTTTCATTGTCTAGTTGTATCAGTGTGTAGTTGTGTTAGTGTTTATTTGTGTCAGTGTGTAGTTGTGTCAGTGTGTAGTTGTTTCCGTGTGTATTTGTGTCAATGTGTAGTTGTGTCAGTGTGTAGTTGTGTCAGTGTGTAGTTGTGTCAGTGTTTAGTTGTGTCATTGTGTCGTTGTGTCAGTGTTTAGTTGTTTCAGTGCTTAGTTGTGTAAATGTGTAGTGTTGTCAGTGTGTAGTTGTTTCAGTGTTTAGTTGTGTCAGTGTGTAGTTATGTCAGTGTGTAGTTGTGTCCGTGTTTAGTTGTGTCAGTGTGTAGTTGTGTCAGTGTGTAGTTGTGTCAGTGTGTAGTGTTGTCAGTGTTTAGTTGGATCAGTATTTAGTTGTGTCAGTGTTTAGTTGTGTCTGTGTGTAGTTGTGTCAGTGTGTACTTGTTTGATTGTGTATTTGTGTCAGTGTTTAGTTGTGTCAGTGTGTAGTTTTGTCAGTGTTTAGTTGTGTCAGTGTTTAGATGTGTAAGTGTGTAATTGTGTCATTGTGTAGCTGTGTCAGTGTTTAGTTGTGCCAGTGTGTAGTTGTGTCAGTGTGTAGTGTTGTCAGTGTGTAGTTGTGTCAGTATTTAGTTGTGTCACTGTTTAGTTGTGTCTGTGTTAGTTGTGTCATTGTGTAGTTGTGTCAGTGTGTAGTTGTGTCAGTGTGTAGTTGTGTCAGTGTGTAGTGTTGTCATTGTGTTGTTGTGTCAGTGTTTAGTGTTGTCAGTGTATAGTTGTTTCAGTGTGTAGTGTTGTCAGTGTGTAATTGTGTCAGTGTGTAGTTGTGTCAGTGTGTAGTTGTGTCAGTGTGTAGTTCTGTCAGTGTGTAGATGTGTCAGTTTGTAATTCTGTCAGTGTGTAGATATGTCAGTGTGTAGTTGTGCCAGTGTGTAGTTGTGTCAGTGTGTATTTGTGTCAGTATGTAGATGTATCAGTGTTTAGATGTGTCATTATGTAGATGTGTCAGTGTCTATTTGTGCCAGTGTGTAGTTGTGTCAGTGTGTTGTTGTGTCAGTGTGTAGTTGTGTCAGTGTTTAGTTGTGTCATGTGTATTTGTGCCATTCTGTTGTTGTGTCAGTGCGTAGTTGTCTCAGTGTGTATTTGTTCCAGTGTGTAGTTGTGTCAGTGTGTAGCTGTGTCAGTCTTTAGATCTGCCAGTGTGTAGTTGTGTCAGTTTATAGTTGTGTCAATTTGTAGTTGTGTCAGGGTGTTGTTGTGTGAGTGTGTAGTTGTATCATTGTGTAGTTGTGTCAGTGTGTTGTTGTGCCAGTGTATAGTTGTATCATTGTCTCGTTTTATCAGTGTGTAGTTGTGTCAGTGTTTATTTGAGTCAGTGTGTAGTTGTGTCAGTGTGTAGTTGTTTCCGTGTGTATTTGTGTCAATGTGTAGTTGTGTCAGTGTTTATTTGTGTCAGTGTTTTTTTGTTTCATTGTGTCGTTGTGTCAGTATTTAGTTGTGTCAGTGTGTAGTTGTGTCTGTGTGCAGTTGTGTCAGTGTTTAGTTGTGTCAATTTGTAGTTGTGTCAGTGTGCGTTTGTGTCAGTGTGTTTTTGTGTCAGTGTGTACTTTTGCCAGTCTGTAGTTTTGTCATTGTGTAGTTGTGTCACTGTGTTTTTGTGTCAGTGTGTATTTGTGCCAGTGTGTAGTTGTGTCAGTGTTTAGCTGTGTCAGTCTTTAGTTGTGCCAGTGTGTAGTTGTATCAGTTTGTAGTTGTGTCAGTTTGTATTTGTGTCAATTTGTAGTTGTGTCAGTGTGTTGTTGTGCGAGTGTGTAGTTGTACCATTGTGTAGTTGTGTCATTGTGTTGTTGTGCCAGTGTGTAGTTGTATCATTGTCTAGTTGTATCAGTGTGTAGTTGTGTCAGTATTTATTTGTGTCAGTGTGTAGTTGCGTCAGTGTGTAGTTGTATCCATGTGTATTTGTGTCAATGTGTAGTTGTGTCAGTGTGTAGTTTTGTCAGTGTGTAGTTGTGTCAGTGTTTAGTTTTGTCACAGTTTAGTTTTGTCAGTGTTTAGTTGTGTCAGTGTTTAGTTGTGTCATTGCGTAGTTGTGTAAGTGTGTTGTTGTGCCAGTGTATAGTTGTTTCATTGTCTAGTTGTATCAGTGTGTAGTTGTGTCAGTGTTTATTTGTGTCAGTGTGTAGTTGTGTCAGTGTGTAGTTGTTTCCGTGTGTATTTGTGTCAATGTGTAGTTGTGTCAGTGTGTAGTTGTGTCAGTGTGTAGTTGTGTCAGTGTTTAGTTGTGTCATTGTGTCGTTGTGTCAGTATTTAGTTGTGTCAGTTTGTAGTTGTGTCTGTGTGCAGTTGTGTCAGTGTTTAGTTGTGTCAATGTGTAGTTGTATCAGTGTGTGTTTGTGTCAGTGTGTTTTTGTGTCAGTGTGTACTTTTGCCAGTCTGTAGTTTTGTCATTGTGTAGTTGTGTCACTGTTTTTTTGTGTCAGTGTGTATTTGTGCCAGTGTGTAGTTGTGTCAGTGTGTAGCTGTGTCAGTCTTTAGTTGTGCCAGTGTGTAATTGTGTCAGTTTGTATTTGTGTCAGTGTGTTGTTGTGCGAGTGTGTAGTTGTATCATTGTGTAGTTGTGTCATTGTGTTGTTGTGCCAGTGTGTAGTTGTATCATTGTCTAGTTGTATCAGTGTGTAGTTGTGTCAGTGTTTATTTGTGTCAGTGTGTAGTTGTGTCAGTGTGTAGTTGTATCCGTGTGTATTTGTGTCAATGTGTAGTTGTGTCAGTGTGTAGTTGTGTCAGTGTTTAGTTTTGTCACAGTTTAGTTGTGTCAGTGTTTAGTTGTGTCAGTGTTTAGTTGTGTCATTGTGTAGTTGTGTAAGTGTGTTTTATGCCAGTGTTTAGTTTTGCCAGTATTTAGTAGTGTCAGGGTGTAGTTGTATCAGTTTGTAGTTGTGTCAGTGTTTATTTGTGTCAGTGTGTACTTGTGTCAGTTTGTAGTTGTTTCAGTGTGTATTTGTGTCAAAGTGTAGTTGTGTCGGTGTGTAGTTGTGTCAGTGTGTAGTTGTGTCAGTGTTTAGTTGTGTCAGTGTGTAGTTGTGTCAGTATTTAGTTGTGTCAGTGTTTAGTTGTGCCTGTGTGTAGTTGTGTCAGTGTGTAGTTTTGTCAGTGTTTAGTTGTGTCAGTGTTTAGTTGTGTAAGTGTGTAGTTGTGTCAGTCTGTATTGTTGTTAGTGTGTAGTTGTGTCAGTGTGTAGTGTTGTCAATGTTTAGTTGTGTCAGTGTGTAGTTGTGTCATTGTCTATTTGTGTCAGTGAGTAGTTGTGTCAGTGTTTAGTTTTGTCAGTGTGTAGTTGTGTCAGTGTGTAGTGTTGTCAGTGTGTAGTTGGGTCAGTGTGTAGTTGTTTCCGTGTGTATTTGTGTCAGTGTTTAGTTGTGTCAGTGTGTAGTTGTGTCAGTGTGTAGTTGTGTCAGTATTTAGTTGTGTCAGTGTGTAGTTGTCTGTGTGCAGTTGTGTCAGTGTTTAGTTGTGTCAATGTGTAGTTGTGTCAGTGTGTGTTTGTGTCAGTGTGTTTTTGTGTCAGTGTGTACTTTTGCCAGTCTGTAGTTTTGTCATTGTGTAGTTGTGTCACTGTGTTTTTGTGTCAGTGTGTATTTGTGCCAGTCTGTAGTTGTGTCAGTGTGTAGCTGTGTCAGTCTTTAGTTGTGCCAGTGTGTAGTTGTGTCAGTTTGTAGTTGTGTCAGTTTGTATTTGTGTCAATTTGTAGTTGTGTCAGTGTGTTGTTGTGCAAGTGTGTAGTTGTATCATTGTGTAGTTGTGTCATTGTGTTGTTGTGCCAGTGTGTAGTTGTATCATTGTCTAGTTGTATCAGTGTGTAGTTGTGTCAGTGTGTATTTGTGTCAATGTGTAGTTGTGTCAGTGTGTAGTTGTGTCAGTGTTTAGTTGTGTCAGTGTTTAGTTTTGTCACTGTTTAGTTGTGTCAGTGTTTAGTTGTGTCAGTGTTTAGTTGTGTCATTGTGTAGTTGTGTAAGTGTGTTTTATGTCAGTGTTTAGTTTTGCCAGTATTTAGTAGTGTCAGGGTGTAGTTGTATCAGTTTGTAGTTGTGTCAGTGTTTATTTGTGTCAGTGTGTACTTGTGTCAGTGTGTAGTTGTTTCAGTGTGTATTTGTGTCAAAGTGTAGTTGTGTCAGTGTGTAGTTATGTCAGTGTGTAGTTGTGTCAGTGTTTAGTTGTGTCAGTGTGTAGTTGTGACAGTATTTAGTTGTGTCAGTGTTTAGTTGTGCCTGGGTGTAGTTGTGTCAGTGTGTAGTTTTGTCAGTGTTTAGTTGTGTCAGTGTTTAGTTGTGTAAGTGTGTAGTTGTGTCAGTGTGTATTATTGTTAGTTTGTAGTTGTGTCAGTGTGTAGTGTTGTCAATGTTTATTTGTGTCAGTGTGTAGTTGTGTCAGTGTGTAGTTGTGTCAGTGTGTAGCTGTGTCAGTGTTTATTTTTGTCAGTGTGTAGTTGTGTCAGTGTGTAGTGTTGTCAGTGTGTAGTTGGGTCAGTATTTAGTTGTGTCATTGTTTAGTTGTGTCTGTGTGTAGTTGTGTCAGTGTGTACTTGTGTGAGTGTGTATTTGTGTCAGTGTTTAGTTGTGTCGGTGTGTAGTTTTGTCACTGTTTAGTTGTGTCAGTGTTTAGTTGTGTAAGTGTGTAGTTGTGTCATTGTTTAGCTGTGTGAGTGTGCATTTGTGTCAGTGTTTAGTTGTGTCAGTGTGTAGTTTTGTCCCTGTTTAGTTGTGTAAGTGTGTAGTTGTGTCATTGTGTAGCTGTGTCAGTGTTTAGTTGCGCCAGTGTGTATTTGTGTCAGTGTGTAGTGCTGTCAGTGTGTAGTTGTGTCAGTATTTAGTTGTGTCAGTGTTTAGTTGTGTCTGGGTGTAGTGTTGTCAATGTTTATTTGTGTCAGTGTGTAGTTGTGTCAGTGTGTAGTTGTGTCAGTGTGTAGCTGTGTCAGTGTTTATTTTTGTCAGTGTGTAGTTGTGTCAGTGTGTAGTGTTGTCAGTGTGTAGTTGGGTCAGTATTTAGTTGTGTCATTGTTTAGTTGTGTCTGTGTGTAGTTGTGTCAGTGTGTACTTGTGTGAGTGTGTATTTGTGCCAGTGTTTAGTTGTGTCGGTGTGTAGTTTTGTCACTGTTTAGTTGTGTCAGTGTTTAGTTGTGTAAGTGTGTAGTTGTTTCATTGTTTAGCTGTGTGAGTGTGTATTTGTGTCAGTGTTTAGTTGTGTCAGTGTGTAGTTTTGTCCCTGTTTAGTTGTGTAAGTGTGTAGTTGTGTCATTGTGTAGCTGTGTCAGTGTTTAGTTGCGCCAGTGTGTATTTGTGTCAGTGTGTAGTGCTGTCAGTGTGTAGTTGTGTCAGTATTTAGTTGTGTCAGTGTTTAGTTGTGTCTGTGTGTAGTTGTGTCAGTGTTTAGTTGTGTCAGTGTGTAGTTGTGTCAGTGTGTAGTTGTGTCAGTGTGTAGTTGTGTCCGTGTTTAGTTGTGTCAGTGTGTAGCTGTGTCAGTGTTTAGTTGTGTCAGTGTGTAGTTGTGTCAGTGTCTAGTGTTGTCATTGTGTTGTTGTGTCAGTGTTTATTGTTGTCAGTGTATAGTTGTTTCAGTGTGTAGTGTTGTCCGTGTGTAGTTGTGTCAGTGTTTATTGTTGTCAGTATGTGTTTGTGTCAGTGTGTAGTGTTGTCAGTGTGTAATTGTGTCAGTGTCTAGTTGTGTCAGTGTGTAGTTGTGTCAGTGTTTAGTTGCGTCAGTGTGTAGTTATGTCAGTGTGTAGTTGTGCCAGTGTTTAGTTGTGTCAGTGTTTAGTTGTGTCAGTACTTAGTTGTCTAAGTGTGTAGTTGTGTCAGTGTGTAGTTGTTTCAGTGTTTAGTTGTGTCCGTGTTTAGTTGTGTCATTTTGTAGCTGTGTCAATGTTTAGTTGTGCCAGTTTGTAGTTGTGTCAGTGTGTAGTGTTGTCAGTGTGTAGTTGTGTCGTTATTTAGTTGTGTCAGTGTTTAGTTGTGTCCGTGTGTAGTTGTGTCAGTGTTTAGTTGTGTCAGTGTTTAGTTGTGTAAGTGTGTAGTTGTGTCATTGTGTATTTGTTTCAGCATTTAGTTGTGTCAGTGTGTAGTTGTGTCAGTGTGTATTTGTGTCTGTGTTTAGTTGTGTCAGTGTGTAGCTTTGTCAGTGTTTAGTTGTGTCAGTGTGTAGTGTTATCATTGTGTTGTTGTGTCAGTGTTTAGTGTTGTCAGTGTGTAGTTGTGTCAGTGTTTAGTGTTGTCTGTGTGTAGTTGTTTCAGTGTTTATTGTTGTCATTGTGTAGTTGTGTCAGTGTTTAGTGTTTCAGTGTGTAGTTGTGTCAGTGTGTATTTGTGTCAGTGTCTAGTTGTGTCAGTGTGTAGTTGTGTCAGTGTTTAGTTGTGTCAGTGTTTAGTTGTGTCAGTGTGTAGTGTTGTCTTTGTGTAGTTGTGTCAGTGTGTATTCTTGTCATTGTGTAGTTGTGTCAGTGTGTAGTGTTGTCAGTGTGTAGTTGTGGCAGTGTGTATTTGTGTCAGGGTCTAGTTGTGTCAGTGTCTAGTTGTGTCAGTGTGTAGTTGTGTCAGTATTTAGTTGTGTCAGTGTGTAATTGTGTCAGTGTGTAGTGTTGTCAGTTTGTAGTTGTGTCATTGGGCAGAGGTCTCTGCTTGTTGGGTGGTTGTGGCATTCGGGTCCGGGAGCGGCTGGCAAAATGTCTACCTCCCCTCATCTGCCCCTGACTCTGGTTTCACACGGACAGGCCAACATGAAAAGCGGCTCTTCACTCCTCGGCACGTGGTCGGTGAAGGAGGGGGCCTGTTGGCTTCTGGGTCCAATGGTGATAGTGGCCAGCGATGAGGAGGACCCCAGTGTTGTGAGCAGGCCTGAGAATTGTGAACCGTTACCAATTATGTCGTGGCGAGTACAACTTGATTCTAAATGATTTATTACTGTGATGCTCTTAGACTCATAGACCCATCAATGTTTATAGCACAGAGGATGGCCATTCAGCCCATCGTGTCTGTTCTGGTGAACAAAGATCTGACTACACTATTCCCATTTCCAGTGCTTGGAGCTCTTCCAGCCCTGGAGGCTATGGCAACGCAAGTGAGTATCTAAATATTTCTTAAATGTCACAAGAGTTTCTGACTCAACCACCCTTTCAGGCAGTGAGTTCCAGACTCCCACCACCCTCTGGGTGAAAAACCTTCTCCTCAACTCTCCTCTTATCCTTCTACCTCTTACCTTAAATCTATGTCCCCTGGTTATTGAACCCTCTGTGAATGGAGAAAGTACCTTCCTATCCACCCTATCTATGCCCCTCATAACCTTATCCACCTCTATCAGGTCCCCTCTCAACCTTGGCTGCTCCAAGGAAAACAACCCCAGCCTATTCAATCTTTCCTCATAGCTCCAACCCTCCAGCCCAGGCAGCATCCTGGTAAATCTCCTCTGCACCCTCTCCAGTGCATTCACATCCTTCCTACAATGTAGTGACCAGAACTGCACGCAGTACTCCAGCTGTGGCCTAACCAGCATTTTATATAATTCCAGCATAACCTCCCTGCTCTTGTATTCTATTCCTTGGCTAATAAGGGCAAGTATCCCATATGCCTTCTTAACCACCTTATCTACCTGCCCTGCTACTTCAGGGATCTATGAATATGCACATCAAGGTCCCTCTGATCTTCAGTACTTTCCACGGTCCTACCACTCATACTGTAATCCCTTGCCTTGTTAGCCCTCCCCAAGTGCATTACCTCACACTTTTCCAGCTTGAATTCCATTTGCCACTGCTCTGCCCACCTGACCAGCCCATTGATATCCTCCTGCAGTTTATGGCTATCTTCCTCACTATTTACCACCATACCAATTTTGGTGTCATCCGTGAACTTCTTGATCATACCCCCTACATTTAAGTCCAAATCACTTATGTACACCACGAACAGTAAGGGCCCCCAGCACTGAGCCCTGTGAAGCTGCACTGGAAACAGACTTCCAGTCACAGAAACATCCCTCTACCATCACCCTCTGCTTCCTGCCTCTCAGCCAATTTTGGATCCAATGTGCCACTTTGCCTTGGATCCCATGGGCTCTTACTTTCTTGACCAGTTTGCCATGAGGAACCTTATCAAAAACCTTGCTAAAGTCCATGTAGACCACATCAAATGTGTTACCTTCATCAACACTCCTGGTTACCTCCTCAAAAAACTCAATCAAATTTGTCAAACATGACCTTCCCTTAATAAATCCATGCTGACTATCCCTGATTAATTTGTGTCTCTCCAAGTGCAGATATATTCTGTCCCTCAGAATTCTTTCTAGTAACTTCCCCACCACCGAGGTTAGACTGACCGGCCTGTAATTTCCTGGTCTAACCCTTCCTCCCTTTTTTAATAATAGGACAATGTTAGCAGTCTTCCAGTCCTCTGGCACCTCATCTGTGGCCAGAGAGGATTTGAAAATTACTGCCAGGGCCCCTGATATCTCTTCCCTTTCCTCCCTCAACAGCCTGGGATACATCTCATCCGGGCCTGGAGATTTATCCACTTTTAAGGCCACTAAACCCGCTAGTACCTCCTCTCTCTCTATGTTAATTTCCTCTAATATTTCACAGTCCTCCACCCTGATGTTTATACCTGTGTTGTCCTTTTCCATTGTGAAGACCAACGCAAAGTATTCATTGAGGACTGCACCCCGGCCAGGTCCACACACAGATCACCTCAATGGTCCCTGATTGGCCCTAATGCTACCTTAGTTATTCTCTTATATGTTTTTAAAAACCCAAAGTGCAGTTAAAATCCCCTATTATTACTGCTCTATTATTGTTACACTTCTCTGAAATTTGATCACATATTTGATCCTCTATCTCTCCCTGACTGTTTGGGGGCATACAGTACACACCCAAAAGCATGTTTGCCCCTTTTGTGTTTTTTACTTCTATCCCTATGGCTTCATTTTTTGATCCTTTCAAGATATCATCCCTCCTCACTGCTAAAATTGATTCCTTGATCAATTTTGCAACTCTGCCTCCTCTTCTATCCCCCTCTCTATCTCATCTGTATACCCTTTAACCAGGAATGTTGAGCTGCCAATCCTGCCCTTCTTTAAGCCAAGTCTCGACCATAGATATGATACCATATTCCCACATGCCTATCTGTGCCCTCAGCTCATCTGTCTTATTCCTCAGGCTCCTTGCATTAAAATATATTCCATTTAGCGTCACTAAGCTCGCTCCTTTCTTATCTAGCCTATGTTTCCTCAGCTTTCCACATTCACTCACTAGCATTTTAACTGCAATTCCATCTCATCTTCTCTCCCCTCTGAACTACTTTTCAGGATCCCACCCCCCTGCCAATTTAGTTTAAATCCGCCCCAACAGCATTAGCAAACCTCCCCGCGAGGACGTTGGTCCCGTTCCTGTTCTGATGTAACCCGTCCAACCTGTACAGGTCCCACCTCCCCCAGAAACAGTCCCAATGCCCCAGGAATCTAAAGCCCTCCCTCCTGCACCATCTCTCCAGCCAAGCATTCATCTGCTCTATCCTTCTATTCCTATATTCACTATTGCGGGCACCAGGAGTAATCTGGAAATTACCACCATTGAAGTCCTGCTTTTCAATTTCCCACCCAATTCCCTAAAGTCTGCTTGCAGGACCTCATTTCTCTTTCTTCCTATGTCATTGGCCCCAACATGGACCATGACCTCTGGCTGTTCATCCTCCCCCTTCAGAATATGTTCCACAACGTCCTTGACTCTGGCACCCGTGAGGCAACATACCATCCCGGAGTCACATCTGCGGCTGCATAAGCACCTGTCCATTCTCCTCACTAACAAATCCCCTCCCACTATTGCCCTTCCACACTTCCTCCCCCACCGAGCAGCTGGACCACGCATAGTGCCATGGCCTTGACTGTGTTTGGCCGCCACAGAGGAACCATCACTCTCAGCATTTTCGAAGACAGAAAAATGGTTTTCGAGAGAGATGCACTCCAGGGATTCCCTCACTACCTAGCTGGTCCCCTTCTTCTGTCTGGTGGTCACCCATTCCTCTCAGCTTGCACTTCCTTAAGCTGCAGGGTGACCACACCCTGAAGCGTGCTGTTCACGAACCTCTCAGACTTGTGACTGCACCATAGTGCCCCCAGCTGCTGCTCAAGTTCCAAAACCCGGATCTCGAGTTACTCCAGTCGAAGGTACCTCCTGCACACATGGTCACCCAGACTGCCAGGAGTGTCTAGGATTTCCCATATAGTGCAGGATGTGCAAATCACGGGACTGAGCTCCCCAGACATATATTAACTAAATAGAATATGGTTCCTTGCTTTTATTTTACTCTTACTCCAACTTGAGTACAGACTAGATGCTACATCCTCCTCTCACTCTCTCCTCTAGGTGCTACTGACTGCCTGCCCCAGGGTCCTCCTCTCACACTCTCCTCTAGGTGCTGCTGACTGGCTGTCCCAGGGTCCTCCTCTCACACTCTCCTCTAGGTGCTGCTGACTGGCTGTCCCAGGGCCCTCCTCTCACACTCTCCTCTAGGTGCTGCTGACTGACCCAGGGTCCTCCTCTCACACTCTCCTCTAGGTGCTGCTGACTGGCTGTCCCAGGGTCCTCCTCTCACACTCTCCTCTAGGTGCTGCTGACTGGCTGTCCCAGGGCCCTCCTCTCACACTCTCCTCTAGGTGCTGCTGACTGACCCAGGGTCCTCCTCTCACACTCTCCTCTAGGTGCTGCTGACTGGCTGTCCCAGGGCCTTCCTCTCACACTCTCCTCTAGGTACTGCTGACTGCCTGCCCCAGGGTCCTCCTCTCACACTCTCCTCTATGTGCTGCTGACTGGCTGTCCCAGGGTCCTCCTCTCACATTCTCCTCTAGGTGCTGCTGACTGCCTGCCCCAGGGTCCTCCTCTCAAACCCCCCTCCTCTTACTATCATTTCTCAGCAGCACAGACTTGATTTGAGTAATTATCTGCTGCTAGCAGACACTCACTGTTGTCTAATGTGAACAAGTCCACTCCAATTTTCTGCCAGGGCCTCTCTGGAACACTGGATGTTGAGGTTGTCAGGTGGGCACAGTGAATGATCCAGGGAGCAGCCAGGAAACTGTCCGCTATCCACTATCGGTGAATTCATGTTGGCGGCTCCGCACTGGTCGGAAAGGGCTGAGTGGGGGTGGGGGCCTATCAGTCACTGGGTCCAATGGTGACTTGGTGGCCAGTTTAATATTGGCCCAGGCAGCCCCTGGGAGGTTGCCACTGAAGGACTCCTCCCCTGCGACCCCAAACTGAAGTGATGGAGTCGAGCGCGGCTGGAGACGCCCGGCAGGAGGGCCGGACAAGTGGGCACTCGGCCCTCTGCTTTTCGGACGAGGGCCTCGCGGTCCTCCTGGAGGAGGTGGCTGCCAGGAGGGACCCCCTTGTCCCCAGAGGTGGGAGGAGGAGGTCAGCGCACCTCACCCAGAGGGCATGCGAGGAGGTGCCAACGCTGCTCAGCAGCTGTGACATGGCGCAACTCACATGGGTGCGGTGCTGGGACTGGTTCAATGACCTGCTGTGCTGAGGAAGGGTGAGTACCGTGTTGGCATGGGTCAGTGTGGTGAGGTGTTAAGGTCTGGCCGTCCCCCTGTGGAGCTCAGGGGTCTGAGCGCCAACTGTCCATCACTCTGGAGCTGGCCAAGGGGGTGAGCCCTGGCTGCTTGGCCTTAGTGCCTTGTGGCTCGAGGCCGAAAGACTCGGATGTGCCCTGCGAGGTGTTCCTCAGCTGGGGTTGGCCAGGCTGCAATGGGGCTGCAGGTAGAGAGTGGACTCATCAATGCTCCTCTGTCCTTTCAGGAGAAGAGGAGCCATAACCAGGCAGAGGGGCCATGGACAGGTGGAGGCCCCATCCAACCTGCTGCTGCTCTCCTGGTTCGAGCAGGATGTCCTGGAGCTCAGGAGCCGGCACATTCCCCGGGCAACCGGGTGTGGCGAGGCGGGGGGACCAGGTGAAGGTAAGAGTACAGGGCACAGAGGTGAGAGTTTCACATTGGGCAACCATTCGAGTCTAGTCTCCTCATTGGTATGAGCCTCGAAGCTGGAGCCCCCATTGATCACTGGAAGATGATGGCACCATGATGCAGATCCCCACTGTCTCACCAAGGTGCCTGGCATGCACAGTGACAGGGTGATGACTTTAACTAATGACATGTCCTTGTTCTCCCTTAGATTCACCAGGAGCCACTCACTCTCTGGACCCCGAAGACCCACCCCTGACATCGGAGGACCACCTGGCTTCACTTGCACCTGCGTCACACCCGCTCTCTGAACCAGGCACCAGCGCAGATACCAGCAGCTCAGTGGGCATTAGATCATTGGCTAGTATCTCGGTGCACATTGGTGAGGGCACTTCACACTCGCTTGAGGTGCAGGTGGAGGCAGAGAGTGCCCAGGGCGCCGGCAGTGGGAGGGCTGCTGGAGACCAGGACGATGCTCAGTCAAAGGCAGATGAGTCGTCCATTAGGCAGCAGATGCTGGATGTCCAGGGGGATGTGTGGGAGGATCTGGTGGAGATCCATGAGGGTCTGTGACCCTGGTCTCTGTTGTGGAGGAGTCCATGTGGAGCATGAACAATACAATGACCCTCATGGCCGTGTGCACTGCCTCCTCCATTGAGAGAATAACGACTCTCATGGAGAGGCAGCTCCAGAGATAGAATCAGAGGTTCCTGGGGTTGTGCTCGGACCTGCAGCTCTCACACAGGTAATGAGCTCAGGTGGTCAGTGTCAGTGTGGGAGATGGATGAGGCACCCAGTATCCCAGCTAGGTGCCCGTCCATCAATGGTGAGCAGGGAGGTCCAGAGTGACCTCACATTGGTGAACGAGCTGCCTGGCGTCTCTGTGGGCTTCTCTCAGGGCGCTCTGGATAAGGGCAGCAGCTCCTCCGCCCCTCTGCCAGTGACCGTGGCATCTGATGAAGCTGCGAGGGCTGGGGAGATGCCAGCCCTGGTGCTGGACACTCCCTCCCAGGCAGGGTCAGCACAGGCTCCACTGGCCAGAGGACGATGCCAAGGTCATCAAGGCCAACAGGACAGCAGAGTGAGTGGGACACCGGTGCCAGTGAGGGGGGTGGGGGTGGTGGGGGGGGGCACTAAGATGTAGCGCTCACAAATGTAAATTAAAGGCACCGGGAGCACAAGAGGGACTGGTCACGGCTGATCTGTTTATTTATTATGCTTTGTCTATACTGGTCTGGGAATGAAGAGCAGTGAAGCTTATGTAAATAGTTCAGAATTGTCAAAATGAGATAAATTTTGTTTTTGTCATTGTGGCCTGAGGTTGCTTCAATTTTTTATTTTTTTGATGCTGGGTAGGCCAGTGTGTAATGCTGGACGTCAGTGACTCTAAACTTTATTACACAGGCACTTAGTGGACTGTGGGGTCAAATGAAAGGGTCATTTCAGACACCCGGGTTGGGGGTGGCAGTCCTGGTATGAGGTGGAAGCAGATCTTTGGCAGCCTAGCTGAAGGAGTGTTGCTCAAGGTGTCCCTGGTGTCCCTGCCTCCCTGGAGGTTCCCGAGGTCTGTCTCCACACCCTCAGTGTTCTCCTCACTGTGCCCCTCTTCTGACTCACTACTGGATCCATCCTCTGTGGCCTGTGGAGCTGCCTCAAGATCCTCTTCCTCCAGTGGGTCACCCCTTGTCAGTGTCAGATAGTGGAGAGTGCAGCATGCAGCCACTGTCAGTGACACACGGTCTGGGAGTGCACCCTCTGAGCAGTCCAGACATCGGAAGCCCATCTTGAGAAGACCTATTGCTCTCTCTACCACCGCCCTTGTGGAGTCCTGGCTCCTATTGTAATGCTGCTCGGCTTCTGTTCTTGGATGGTGGAGAGGCGTCATGAGCCTTTTGAGGAGAAAGCCCTTGTCACCCAGCAGCCATCCATCTAATCAGGCTGGAGATCTGAAGAGCCCCGGCACCTGAGTGTGTCTCAGGATGTAAGTGTCATGGGAGCTGCCTGGGTACCTTGCACAGACTTGCAGAATCTGCATCCTGTGGTCACACACTATCTGCCCGTTCATGGAGTAGAATCCCTTCTTGTTGATGAAGGCACCGGGCTCACCCCCGGCACCTTGATGGCCCCATGTGTACAGTCTATAGCACCCTGGACACGGGGAACCCAGCAATCGCTGCAAAGCCTCTGGCTCACTCTGTCTGACTGGCCTTGTCCGTGCGGTAGTGAATGAAACTCAAAGCACCTGAACAGAGCATCTGTCACCAGCTTGACACAACTGCAGACAGCTGATTGGGAGACTCCACACAGATCCCCCGCTGACCCCTGCAGACAGCCGGAGGCATAGAAGTTGACGGCCGCTGTGACCTTCAGCACCACTGGCCTGGGGTGTTCACTCACACAGTCGGAGCTGATCTCAGGCCCGATCCTCTAACAGACGGAGGTCACTGTCTCCCTGGAGAGGCAGAGCCTCCTTCAGCAGTGCACCTCAGACATATTGAGGTAGCTGCATCACCGCCTGTAAACCCGGGCAGCAGGATAGTGGCATCTTCTGTGGCCCCTTCCTCCTTGGACTTCCCTTTGGCCCTGTGCCCCTTGTGCCTGCACCTCTCCTCCCACAGGTCGCTCCCCTGGAGGCTGGATAGGGATACCTGGCCTGACCACAATCCCTATTCCCTGGGTAAGGGGAGGCTGTCTGATACCTGGGCATGGTCCATATCCTCTGGGGTCCTTGGAGACACCAAGGTGTCCTGAAATGAAGCCTGGAAATGCTAAGAACGAAGCCCCGAACAGAGATGAAGCTGCCAAGTATCAATAAGTCACCAGCAACAAACAGTGTACCAAACCCTTCACTCCTCACACTGGCAATGCTGCTGATCCTTTTACCCTGCCTCTGGATGAGGTTTGTGAAAATGTCGGCTGGCCATCTGCCCGTTTTGCCTGTGAACAAGCGCAAAATTGCCGGTCAAAGAGGAATCACCATCAGTTGGGTTGTTGACAGCCTTAAGCAGCCTCTTAAGTAATGGCGGGCCCAGCTCCAACACCCACTCAGGCCACAGAGTGAAATATTGCAGGAGTGTGCAGTGACATCCGGATGCTTACCAGACACTGTCACGCACTGTTTTATCCCCGAATGGGTCAGGTGTGCGCCTGTCCACAGCCTGTAAAATCCAGCCCACTGTGTAGCTGAAGTGGTTCTTTTTGTTGTGATTTACTGGACTTTGACACACCGCGCACACACTCACCATCTCCCTGATTTGTGCTCCCATTCCATCTCGACCTCTCCTCCTTCATGTCTCTGTGCCGAGGTGACTTTCATCTATTCGCTGCAGCATTTCTTTTCTCAGTGCTGCAGGGATTATAATCTTTTCTCCCTTGAAAAGTATTCCTTCTGCTGCATGAATTTCCTCAGGAAAGTTCCAGTTCTCTTGTGCAGCAGAAGGGGCTCCGCTCCGGTGTGTGGCCCAGACGGTTTGCACCAACTGCTGCAGTTTTCTCAGGGTGGTGTTGCTTCCCTGGTCTCATCCAGTTTGGTTACAGCCACAGGAAAGTTCTGTGTCAGCCTGTGAACCTGTGCTTCTGTTTCTTTATCCTCTTCCTTCATGATGGGTAGGTCTGCACCTGACAGAGTGTCTGCGATGTACATATCCTTGACCGGTTTGTATTTAACTGTGACCTGGTACTTCTGTAGACATATTAGTAATCTTTGGATTCTTAGTGGTGCACAGTTCAGGGTATTTTTTAAGTACAGCTTCCATAGGTTTATGATCAGACTCTACCTCCACGTCTCTGCCAGAGACAAACTGGTGAAAAAGTTCTAGGCCAAACACAATTGCTAGCATGTCTTTTTCTATTTGGGCATCCCTCTGCTGTGATTCAGTCTTTGCCTTTGAAGCAAGCGCCACTGGTGCCTCATTTTGCAAGAGGACAGTTCACAGGCCAGTCTTTGAAGTGTCCGCTGAGGTCTTGACCGGCTGATTGACATCGTAAAACTTTAACACTGGTTCCTGAGTCAGTGTTCTCTTCAGACTGGTTACAGCTTCCTGGTGACTGTGTTCCCAGTGCCATTCTACATCATTTTGTAGAAGTTCTCTGAGAGTTGCTGTCAGGTCTGAATGTTCAGGATGAATTTCCCAAGAAAGGCCACCTTTTCCAAAAACCTCTCCATGTCTTTCTTACATTCTCAGGGTTCACGATTGATTCGATTTTACTCGGGTCCAGCTTCAGTCTCTCGCTTGTTCACACATGTCCCAAGTATTTGATTTCATGAAGACCAATTTTGCACTTTTCTCTCTTCAACTTGAGGTTCCTTTCTCTCGCTCTGGCCAGCACCTGCCTCAGTCTGTGGTCGTGCTCTTCTTGTGAGGTTCCCCAGACCAGCACATCATTGATTTGGGTTTCCACGGACTCTAACCCTTCAAACAGCTGCTTCACTGTTCTGTGAAATGCCGTATCACCCGTATGGTGTGTTGAAAGTACAGAGATAGGAGCTGTGTTCGTCCAGCTTGACCTGCCAGGAGCCTGAACTCACATCCAAGACTGAATAGTATTTCGCATCAGCTAGTTTACACATAATCTCTTCTACTGTAGGTAGCTGGTAATGCTGTCTTTGTACTGCCTGGTTTAGGTCTCTGGGATCCAAGCAGATTCACAGATTCCCATCTGATTTTTCTACAATTACAATTGGATTAACCCGCTTTGTCAGTTCTTCAGTTTTCTTGATGATGTGAAGTTTCTCCATTCTGTCGAACCCTGCTTTCAGTCGCTCTCTCAGCATTACTGGCATATTCCTGGGCTGGTGAATTTTGGGTGTCACAGCTTCATCAATACTGATGGTGTGTTCTCCTTTTAGGCAGCCAAGCCCCTGGAACACATCTTTATACTCACTCAGGATGTCATCATTGGTGACAGTCTTTATTCTCTTGATTAGCTTCAGATTTTCACAAGCTTTGATTCCAAGAATGGGTTTTGCATCAGTTTTCACCATTATGAATGGAAATGCTTGAGACTGTTTTTTGGAGTTCACTTTAAGTGCGCACTTGCTTTCTACAGCAATGTTTGCACCTCTATAGTTAGACAGCTTCACTTTTGTTTTAGTTAGCTGTTTTTCTTTGCTTATCTTATGATACAGGTTTATGGGAGTGACACTTTCTTGTGCACCTCTGGCAAGTGTTCTGATGTGGCAGATGGTGTGTGCCTGCAGATTCAATCCACAAGGGAAATGTGATCATGCCCTCACAACTGTTTTGCAATTTGTATTTTATTTCGAGATGCATGCCTTGAATTCGGAAGTAATAAGACTACCACAATTTCAGAACTTTTAGAAAACTAAACTTAAAATTAACAAAAGAAAAGATTTCAAGCACATACATAGGTCTGCAAATTACTAAGAAAATACCTCTTAAAACCCTTAATTAATCTGGCTCGCAGTTACACTTCTGTTAAGGCAACTGTAGAAAAACAAATAGATTTAAACAGACCCAGGCAAAGCCACACAATACCCCGAACAGTTGAATCCAAAGTGAGTTTTCTCAGCTTCGGTTCCTGTAGACAGTATCTGGATGTACAGAGAATGGAGGTTTCACACTTGTGTTAGATCTTAGAATGCTGCCTTTTTCTGACTCAATGTCTCATCTCCTTTATACATGTTTCTCCCTTTTAATGCAAATTCCATTCTTCAAATATGTTTTTGCAACTTTACTTTTCTCAGAGTATAAATCTTTTATAGTACTAATTTTATCAGTAACCTTTGGGAAAAAAGTAAAAACACTGTTTGACTTAGCTTAATCTGGCTAGGTGTAACATCTCTCCATCTCGTTGAAATTCAAACTAACTTAATTTATCTAAAAATGCAAGCGTTCCTTACACCTCACATCCTAAAACTTCAGCCAATGTTTACGTATTTAGCATTTCAAACCTAACTTCTTGTTGATAACTCAAAGCCTCCAGACCAGCTGCCTCTAATTCAATTTAACCCCCCCTCCACGCACACTTACACCCATAGAAACTAATCCAAACCCCACTATTCACCTACTTTTACAATAATGTTGTGAAATTTTTTATATTTTCATGACACAACTTGAAATTCACCGCCATGTTGACAATTTTTAAATCAATCTTCCATTCGCCTTCTTAGCAAAGTGTTGTTACTGCACCAATGACAAGTTCCAATTCAGTGTCTGTATCTTAGCGATGTGATTTAGTTTATTACAATTCTTACACTGCTTTCCATCTGCTGATCAACAACGTAGTAAATGCTCTGTTCCGCACTGGCTGCATTTAAATATTTTGCTCTTTTTACCTTCAGGCTGTCTATTTGTTCTTCCCCAAGGACTGTTTCTTTTAACTGCAACTAACTGCTTGACCATGTGTGGCTTATCATCTTCTGTCATCTGTTTAATCTGGTATTATATTGTCTCTGCCGCTCTGCAGATACTTCTTGCCTTGCCCAGTGTGAGATCAACTCAAAAGCCGTTTGCTCAATCCCACAAATTATTCTATCTCAGATGAGGGATTGTTCAAACTCTCCAAATTCGCACGATTTCACTCATTTTCTCAGCTCAGTTATGTACTGAATAATGTTGTAAAAAATCGGTATCTTTCATGAGTGATGTTTTTCTTCGGGCTGCAGTAGGCTTCCAATTTTTCCATTATTTCATTCAAGTCATTTTGTTTCTCATCACTTTGAAATGTGAATGTGTTATAGGCTTCGAGGGCTGCTTTCCCAGCTACACGAAGAAAGGTAGGAGACTGTACCTGAGGGTCTTTGTTATCACTGCCCGTCATTGTGAGGTACAGCTCGAATCGCTGCTGGAAACTCCTCCAGCTCTCAGTGCGATTTCCCTCCAAACTCAGGTCTGTCGGTGGTTTCAGTGCCTCCATTGTTGCGTTTAGTTCACTTCTGACACCGTGGCCGGGATTTTCTGGCCCTGTCATGTGTGGAACATGCTGCGGGTGAGGGAATGCTCCCCCCCAGTCAGATGCCCATTGACTTGTGGTGGGACAAGAAGATCCCGGCAGTGAATGGGTGTGGAAGATCCCACCGTGTGTCTTGCTTTTTGTTTCAATGATGCACACAGACCGTCGACATTGTAGCTGAGCTAACTTTATTGATAATACGTTTTCCTAACATGAACATATACCCGCGGTAACTGAACTCTGTCTAGAGAGGCTGCAATATGTGCCCTCTGACCTTCAACTCCCAGGTCAGATGACCCCCCCTATAGAGTACAGAGTGCCGTAAAGTGTCTAATGGTGGAGTCGATTACCACAAGCGGCTATTACCACAATAGCCAGGTGCAAACCTTCCCGAAGTCACAGCAATGTGGTCCATAAATGTGATGTGGGGGGGGGAATGGTGCCGGTGAGTAGGCCTTATCATCAGATACTGAAGTATTGAAATTACATTCCCGACAAGCAACAATGAGAAGCCATTGAAGAGCCAAGCAAACGATCAGCGCTGCTTTCACAATGGCATGAAATCGATTTTTGGCTTTTTCACCATATTGTCACTGCCCTGCCCTGAGCGCCATGACGACCAATGCCAGTGACCCCAGGAAAGTCCAGCCACTACTGCAACTACACACTAACACGTTAAAACACTGACACAACCATACAGACACAACTACACATGGACACAACTACACACTGACACAACCACACACTAACACGTTAAAACACTGACACAACCACACAGACACAACTACACATGGACACAACTACACACTGACACAACTACACACTAACACGTTAAAACACTGACACAACCACACAGACACAACTACACATGGACACAACTACACACTGACACAACTACACACTAACACGTTAAAACACTGACACAACCACACAGACACAAATACACATGGACACAACTACACACTGACACAACTACACACTAACACATTAAAACACTGACACAACCACACAGACACAACTACACATGGACACAACTACACACTAACACAATTACACAGACACAACTACACACTAACACGTTAAAACACTGACACAACCACACAGACACAACTACACATGGACACAACTACACAGTGACACAACTACACACTAACACGTTAAAACACTGACACAACCACACAGACACAACTACACATGGACACAACTACACACTGACACAACTACACACTGACACAACTACACACTGACATAACAACACACTGACACAACTAACACTGACACAACTACACAGACACAACTACACAGACACAACTACACAGACACAACTACACACTGACACAACTACACACTGACATAACAACACACTGACACAACTACACACTGACACAACTACACATGGACACAACTACACACTGACACAACTACACACTGACACAACTACACATGGACACAACTACACATGTACACAACTACACACTGACACAACTACACACTGATACAACTACACATTGACGCAACAACACACTGATACAATTACACATAGATACAACTACACACTGATACAACTACACATGGACACAACTACACACTGACGCAACAGCACACTGACAAACTACACACTGACACAACTACACACTGACACAACACACTGACACAACCAAACACTGACACAATTACACACTGACACAACTAGACATGGACACAACTACACACTGACACAACTACACACTGACACAACTACACACTGACACAATGACACACTGATATAACTACACAATGGGGGAGAATTTGCTCCTATCAGGGGGTACTGAGCGGGTGAGGACGTAGACAGGCACACAGCCATTTTACATGGGCAGGCCAATTAAGGCCCGCCCAGTGTGACGCATACCCGGAATCGCTGAGCGCTCCCTGTGCGGGTGGGGGAGGAGCCTGAGTGCACATGCCCAAAAGAGCACAGAAACCCCCTGCAGTATAGAACTGCCTCAGGGAGATTAGTTTGGTTTTAATAAAGAAAAAATCAATTTTAAGACATGCCCCCTCATGTGACAGTGTCATGTGAGCTGGGACATGTCAATGAGTTTTCATGGAAATATTTCTTCAATTTATAAACCTTTCATGAAACCTCATCCCGCCCGTGGATGAGGTTTTATGTAAAATATGAAGGCCGCCTGGGCTCTTTGCCTGCCCGTGAACCTTAATGCTGGGCGGGCAGTTCAATTAATTATCCTAATTGAAATTTAAAAGGCCTTAATAGGCCTTTGACAGTCGACTCTGGTGTGCGCCTGCCGAACTGAGGATCTGAATGACGCGCGGTGACATTGGGACACCCGCCCATCCCTAATTGCCCCTTGAGAAGGTGGTTGTGAGCTGCCTTCTTGAACCGCTGCAGTCCATGTGGTGTAGGTACACCCACGGTGCCGTTAGGGAGGGAGTTCCAGGATTTTGACCCAGCGACAGTGAAGGAACGGCGATATATTTCCAAGTCAGGATGGTGAGTGACTTGGAGGGGAACCTCCAGGCGGTGGTGTTCCCATCT
The DNA here is from genome assembly GCF_017639515.1 of Carcharodon carcharias. Lineage (NCBI taxonomy): Eukaryota > Metazoa > Chordata > Chondrichthyes > Lamniformes > Lamnidae > Carcharodon > Carcharodon carcharias. The sequence continues at coordinate 9,841,633 of NC_054478.1, read as the reverse complement.
ATCTGCTGCCCTTGTCCTTCTAGATGGTAGTGGTCGTGGGTTTGGAAGGTGCTGTCGAAGGAGATTTGGTGAGTTCCTGCAATGCATCTTGTAGATGGTACACACGCTGCTGCTATTGTGTGTCAGTGGTGGAGGGAGTGAATGTTTGTGGATGTGGTGCCAATCAGGTGGGGCTGCTTTGTCCTGGATGGTGTCAAGCTTCTTGAGTGTTGTTGGAGCTGCACTCATCCAGGCAAGTGGGGAGTATTCCATCACACTCCTGACTTGTGCCTTGTAGATGGTGGACAGGCTTTGGGGAGTCAGGAATTGAGTTACTTGTTGCACAATTCCTAGCCTCTGACCTGCTCTTGTAGCCACAGTATTTATATGGCTCGTTCAGTTCAGTTTCTGGTCAATGGTAACCCCCAGGATGTTGATAGTGGGAGATTCAGTGATGGTAATGCCATTGAACATTAAGGGGCACTGGTTAGATTCTCTCTTGTTGGAGATGGTCATTGCCTGACACTTCTGTGGTGTGAATGTTACTTGCCACTTGTCAGCCCAAGCCTGGATATTGTCCAGGTCTTGCTGCATTTGGACATGGACTGCTTCAGTATCTGAGGAGTTCTGAATGGTGCTGAACATTGTGCAAACATCAGCGAATATCCCCACTTCTGACCTAATGATGGAAGGAGGGTCATTGATGAAACAGCTGAAGATGGTTGGACCTAGGACACTACCCTGAGGAACTCCTGCAGTGATGTCCTGGAGCTGAGGCGATTGACTTCCAACAAACACAACCAAGTTCTCCTTCAAGCCACACACCTTCCTGACTTGGAAACACATCACCGTTCCTTCACTGTCACTGGATCAAAATCCTGGAACTTCTTTAACAGCACTGTGGGCGTACCTCACAACCGCCTTCTCAAGGGCTATTAAGGGTGGGTAACAAATGCTGGCCTAGCCAGCGATGCACACACCCTGTGAAAGGGTAAAAAAAAGTGGCTAATGTTATGGAGGTAGAAATAGACTGTCTTAATGATGAAGTGGATATGTGGCCAGAGGCTCATTTCAGATTCAAATAGGACACAAAGATTGTGAATGGTCTGGGTGAACCTCAGACAGTTGCCAGGAAGAGGGATCGATTTGGTAGCAGGGACTGAAGGCAATGGATTCAATCTTCCCAATATTTCATTGCAGGAAATTTCTGCTCATCCTGCAATGGATAATTTAGCAACAATGGAAGAGTTGAGAGAAGTGGTGGTGAGGTCGAGCTGGGTGTTGTCAGTATACATGTGAAAATTAACGCTGTGTTTTCAGATGATGTCACCGAGGGGCAGCGAGTGGATGAGAAATAGGAAGGGGCCAAGGATCAATCCTTGGGGAACACCAGCGGTAACGGTGTGGGAGCAGGAAGAGAGGCCGTTGCTGGAGATACAGCATCCTTATACATTTTAAAAACTGGGATGCAGCAGTCTGGGAACATGGTGACTGATTTACATCAACCCACAGAGGGAGAGATGACTCTGTCTGGTCTGTAGTGAAGAGAGTGGGTTAAAATTCATGAGGGTGCTGAGAGCTACATTGAGATAGTAGAAATGGAATTTGAACAATGTCCCCCCGTCTTCCCACAAGTTTAGATGAACTGCATCCTGTCTACTGTGTTGACCAGCAAAAAATGTATTAAATAAACGGATGTCCTGGAGCACACAGTGCTGTATGTGTCTCACAGTGGGTGCCTGATCCAGCAACACAACACACCATGACTGACAGTAGTTAATCACTCCACCATTGGCGGCTGTGCCTTCAGTTGCCTGGGACCTGAGCTCTGAATTCCTTCTCTAAACCTCTCCCACTCTCTATCTCTCTCTACTCCCAAACCCCCGAAACTTGAGCTCATCCAAAATTCCGCAGGCCATATCTGAACTTGCACAAAGCAATGTCACCAGGTTTGGGGTCAGGTTTAAAGAACCTCCCCAACCAATGAATCTGAGGACATGCCTTGTTTGAGGTCACGCATGCGTTGGAAGCCCCAGCAGAGGATGGGGTAGGGAGGGGAGCAGTGAGGCAAGGGTGAGCTTAAAAATAATTTGATAAAGCATTGAAGTGATGGAACCCGGAAGACTGCATACATTTCTGGTACAAGGAGATTGCAGTTTCTCAGAAGGTACTAACAAGAGCAATTAGATTGTTAAAGGGATTTGAGGAATTGGGTTATAAGAGTGATCAGGTTGTTGTCTATTCCCTGTGGCTGCACTCTCCCATTCTTCAGCCCAAAGGAAGCTTGTCCAGTGCTGATGTGGCAGACATACTGTCCCATATTTCAGGGCAAATATATCTCTGTAAATACACTGAAATAAATAAGAATTCAAGGGCTAACATTTAAAATAAACCATGCACGTTAAAATAACAGCAGCACACTGTTGGGATGTTAACTGTTAACACCTCAAAGGCAACAGGCGAGATAGAGATGGAGACAGCGAGTCATAGAGTTATTATGGCACAGAAGGAGGCCATTCAGCTTATCAAGTCCATGCCAGCTCTCTGGAGAGCAATCTGGTCAGTCCCATTCCTGCTCTAACTCTGTAGTCCAGCAAGTTCATTTCCCTCAAATGTCAATCCAATTTTTTTTTAAATCATTGAGCATCTTCGCATCCAACGTCTTGGAGATAGTGAGTTCCAGGTCATTAGCACTCATTGCATCAAAAAATGTTCCTCCTCACATTCACCTGCATCCCATGGCCAAAGCCTTAAATCTGTGTCCTTGTAGCATCAGCCAATGGGAGCAGTTTTTCGTCGTCTACCTTATTCAAACCTGTCATCATCTTGTCCCCCTCTATCAAATCTCCCCTCAATCTCCTTTACTCCAAGGAGAACATTCCCAGCCTCTCCAACAGTACCTTGTAACTAAAATCCCTCATCCCTGGAACCATTCAGGTAAATCTCTTCTGCACCCTCTCAAGGACCCTCACATCCTTCCTAAAATGTGGTGACCAGAGCTGGACACAATACTCTAGTTGGGCCCTAACCAGATTTTTAAAAAGGTTCAGCACAACATCCCTGTTTTGTTCTCAATGCATCTATTGATAAAGCCCAAGATCCCATATCCTTCACTAAACACTCTCTCAATATGTCCTGCCACCTTTAAAGATCGATGTACATGTACCCCCAGGTCCCTCTGACCCTGCACACTCTTTAGAACTGTGCCATTCAGTCTATATTGCCTCTGCCTGTCTCTTCTGCTAAAATGTATCACCTCACATTCCCTGTATTCAACTCCACCTGCCCTTGTCTGCCCATTCTGCTAGCCTACCTATGTCCTGTTGTAGTCGATCGGTCTCATCCTCACTGTTTGCCTCTCCTCCAAGTTTGGGATCATCAGCAAATTTGGAAATTTTACTCTGTATTCCCATATCCAATAAAAGCAGTGCTCCTATCACTGACCGATGGGGAACACCACTGTCTACCATCCTCCAGTCTGAAAAACAACCATTTACGACCGCTCACTGTTTTCTGGCCTTATACCAGTTTTCTATCCAAGCTGACACTGACCCTCCTATTCCATGAGCCTCAAATTTGTTAACCAGACTTTTATTTGGTACTTTGTCAAAAGCTTTCTTAAAATCCATGTAAACAGCATCCACAGCATTCCCTTCATCAACCTTCTCTGTTACTTCATCAAAACATTCAATTAGATCAGTCAAACGCAATCTGTCTTTTACAAAGCCGAGCTGGCTCTCCTTAATTAACTCAAATCTCTCCGTCTTTCCCAGATTATTGTTTCTAAAACCTTAGCCACCACTAATGTTAATCTGACTGCTCTGTAGTTACTTGGGCTGTCCTTACACCCTTTCTTGAATAAGGGTGTCACCTTTGCCACTCTCCGATCCTCTGGCACCTCCCTTGTATCTCGGGAAGATTTTGACAAGTCTTTCCGCTATCTCCACCCCCCATTCCCTTCAGCAACCTGGGATGTAAACCATCCGGAGCAGATGACTTATCAACTCTAAGCAGAGCCAGACTCTCCAGTACATCCTGCCTATCAATGTTCACCACATCCATTGCTTCTAACAGCTTGGCCTTTTAAAAATCATTCATGGGATGTGGGCTTCGCTGGCTGGTCCAGCATTTATTGCCCATCCCTAATTGTCCCTTGAGAAGGTGGTGATAAGCTGCCTTCTTGAACCACTGCAGTCTATGTGGTGTAGGTACACCCACGTTGCTGTTAGGAAGAGAGTTCCAGTATTTTGACCCAGCGACAGTGAAGGAACGGCCGATATATTTCCAAGTCAGGATGGTGAGTGACTTGGAGGGGAACCTCCAGGTGGTGATGTTCCCATGTATCGGCTGCTCTTGTCCTTCTAGATGGTAGTGGTCATGGGTTTGGAAGGTGCTTTCAAAAGAGCCTTGGTGAATACCTGAAGCACACACTGCTGCTACCGTACATCAGTGGTGGAGGGAGTGAATGTTTGTGGATGTGGTGCCAATCAAGCGGGCCTGCTTTGTCCTGGATGGTGTCAAGTTTCTTGAGTGTTGTTGGAACTGCACTCATCCAGGCAAGTGGGGAGTATTCCATCACACTCCTGACGTGTGCCTTGTAGATGGTGCACAGGCTTTGAGGAGTCTGGAGGTGAATTTCTCGCCGCAGGATTCCCAGCCTCTGATCTGCTCTTGTAACCACCATATTTATTTGGCTGGCCTAGTTCAGTTTCTGGTCAATGGTAACCCCCAGGGGTTTGGTAGGGGATTAAGTGGTGGCAATGCCATTGAACATCAAGGGACGATGGTTAGATTCTCTCTTGTGGGAGATGTTCTACCAATATTTTGTCAGCATCCTCTTAGTAAATGCTGATTCAAGGCACTCATTAATTATTCTAGCTCTGCCCTGCACCTCTAAGCACATTTCACTGTCCTTGTCAACGAAGGGACCCACCCTGTCTTCTGGAGACTGAAAGGAGAGAAGTCCACAGTTTGATGGAGAGTCTGAGGGTGGGCAGGAGATGAGTCCTGGCATTTGAGTCCTGCCTAAGAATAAGATGTGAAGCCTCTTGGTTTGAACACAGTGGGGGCAAGGGTGAAAGTAGAGAATGGAAGATTTGGATCTTAGGAGAAAGTTTCAAGCCGCCCTGACCAGGATCAGGATGAAGTGAGCCGGCAGATACAGTTCTGTTGAAGAGTCATACGGACTCGAAACGTTAGCTGTGTTCCTCTCTGCAGACGCAGACACCGTTCTGTTGAAGAGTCATACAGTCTCAAAACGTTAACTGTGTTCCTCTCCGCAGAGCTGTCAGACCTGCTGAGTTTTTCCAGGTATTTTTATTTTTGTTTTGTCAGATACAGGCATTGGCAGCTGCCAGCAAGCTGCTCAGCTCATAGTAACGCTGAGCCTGAAACTCCACTTCAGGCTCTTTACAAGGGACTAATCGGCTGCACTCAGACACTGGGATAATGTTGGGAAGGTTTATAAACAATCCTCTTAACCATAGTGAGACTAAGCTGCAATCCAGAGCATTTTCAAAATCAGCAAAGGCAGAAAAGAATCCATCCACTTGGCAATGAATTGCAGTGTCACAGACAGAGACAAGCAGCACGTACAACCTTAACCTGCAAAATACAGGGTGAGGAAGAGCAAGGATGAGATGGGACTAGAGGAGGCAGAGATCGGGGAACATGTACATTGGCTGTGAAAGGAGATTAAGTGGCTCCTTCTCTGATTCCTGACATTCAATCTCACATCAAGAACCCGAGAGATCAGAGCACAAATTAAGCCACTCGGCCCATCGAGTCTGCTCCGCCATTCAATCATGGCTGATAAGTTTCTCAACCCCATTCTCCCGCCTTCTCCCCGTAACCTTTGATCCCCTTACCAATCAAGAACCTACCTATCTCAGTCTTAAATACACTCAATGACCTGGCCTCCACAGCCTTCTGTGGCAATGAAGTCCATAGATTCACCACTCTCTGGCTAAAGAAGTTTCTCCTCACCTCTGTTCTAAAAGTCTTCCCTTTACTCTGAGGCTGTGCTCTCGGGTCCTAGTCTCTCCTACTAATGGAAACATCTTCCCCACGTCCACTCTATCCAGGCCTTTCAGTATTCTGTACGTTTCAATCAGATCCCCCCTCATCCTTCTAATCTCCATCAAGTATAGACCCAGAGTCCTCAAACGTTCTTCATACATTAAGCCTTTCGTTCCTGGGATCATTCTCGTGAACCTCCTCTGGACCCTCTCCAGGGCCAGAACATCCTTCCTGAGATACGGGGCCCAAAACTGCTCACAATATTCTAAATGTGGTCTGACCAGAGCCTTATAAAGCCTCAGTAGCACATCCCTGCTTTTATATTCTAGTCCTCTCAAAATAAATGCCAACATTGCATTTGCCTTCCTAACTACTGACTCAACCTGCAAGGTAACCTTAAGAGGATCCTGGACTAGGACTCCCAAGTCCCTTTGCACTCCAGATTCCTGAATTCTCTTCCCATTTAGAAAATAGTCTATGCCTCAATTCTTCCTACCAAAGTGCATGACCTCACACTTCCGCAGGTTGTATTCCATCTGTCACTTCTTTGCCCATTCTCCTAACCTGTCCAAATCCTTCTGCAGCCTCCCCACCTCCTCAATACTACCTGTCCCTCCACCTATCTTTGTATCATCTGCAAACTTAGCCAGGATGCCCTCAGTTCCTTCATCTAGATCATTAATGTATAAAGTGAAAAGTTGTGGTCCCAACACTGACCCCTGCGGAACTCCACTAGTCACCAGCCGCCATCCTGAGAAGGACTCCCTTATCCCCACTCTCTGCCTCCTCCCAGACAGCCAATCTTCTATCCATGCTAGAACCTTGCCTCTAACACCATGGGCTCTTATCTTTCTGAGCAGCTTCCTGTGCGGCACCTTGTCAAAGGACTTCTGGAAGTCCAAGTAGATAACATCCATTGGCTCTCCTTTGTCTAACCTACTCATTACCTCCTCAAAGAATTCTAACAGATTTGTCAGGCATGACCTCCCCTTGATGAAACCATGCTGACTTTGCCTGATTTTACCATGCACTTCCAAGTATTTCCTGAAATCTTTAACTTTCTGTGTTCCTTGTATGAACAAGTCTCTCTGAACATCAACAAAAGCTTAACACCTTTTAAAAAATATTCTGCTTCTCTATTCTTACAACAGAATGAGTAAGCTCACCCTCCCTGACATTATACACTTTCTGCCCTCATTTGTCCACTCGCGTAACCTGTTTATGGACAGGAGTTTCTGCTATCGTTGCTGGCACGCTTGGGGGCAGGATGGGCATGAAACTAGGCAGCATGGTGGCATAGGGAACCCCACCCGACCCCACCTGGGGTGTCGGGGGGGAGTGGGGCGGGGAGGGGGAGGGGGGAGGGGTCCCTCGGTCAAAGGTACCCAGGACCTGATTGAGGACTGGACATCAGGAAGAGGTACCTCCCTGCCCTTGATGCCAAACCCGCTGTACGCCTCTCCCACCACCCTGCGCCCCACCTCCCGATATTACCGGCCTGTAGCCTGGGTCCTCCACGATCCCGGGACAGCACCGCTAGTGGGGGAGTTGCCCTAAGTTCCGGCAGCAGCCAATGCCGCTCCAGCGCTGCTGCCGAGGCCTCCGTGAGCGAGGTTTCCAACCCCAGGGTATTGGCCCTCGGGGAAGGCCCCCTGCTGGCTTTGCCACTGCCTGATTGGCGTGTGGTTCAGTGGGCCTTCCCCTAAAGAGACCACGGGGGTCTCTCACCAGCTCTGCAGCCAGCAGACGAGACCCCCAACGTCTCAACAAGATTCTGCCCTATATCCCTCTGCAGCTTCTCTGTGTCCTCCCGTCTGCTTGCATTGCCACCTAGATTTATATCATCAGCAAACTTAGATAAATTACTCTCTGTCTCTTTGTCAGAGTCATGAATATGGATTGTAAATAGCTGAGGCCCCAGCACTGATCCTTCCGGCACTCTGCTATTCACTGCCTGCCAAATCGAAAATGCATCCAATGGTGTGTGATCCCATAAAGCCTTCCACCTGGATAGTACAATACCACCCACCTCATCAGCAGGGAGGAAACACAATGCAGCCAAGAGAGTTCGCATTCCACTCTGTCCAGTTGTAAATCACTCTGTGAATCCTCACGCTTACCTACACTGTCCCAGGGAAGGGAGCGTAGATACAGAAATAGCCCAGTGTCTGGTGCTATTTAAACCCATTCATTTTTCAGTCAGCAAAACTCCTCAGTTTCAGGCCTACATTAACAACAGACGATGTGGCCGTTGGAAATTCTTGCACAGCACAAGCTTCAGCACCATCTGGAATAGTTTCACTACAGCCTCCAACAAGAGTCTAGGGTGTACCTTAGTGGGCTGAGGTGTCAGGAGAAAGCTGAGTACCAGGAATCTAACTGTACCCCACCCCCCCACCCTGCACCCCCCACCACCCTGCACCCACCCACCCTGTACCCCCCCACCCTGTACTCCTCCCACCCTGCACCCCCCTCCCTGTACCCCCCCACCCTGTACCCCCCCACCCTGTACCCCCTCACCCTGTACTCCTCCCACCCTGTACACCCCACCCTGTACCCCCCCACCCTGCACCCCCTCACCCTGCACCCCCCACCCTGTACTCCTCCCACCCTGCACACCCCACCCTGTACCCCCCCCACCCTGTATTCCTCCCACCCTGCACCCCCCCACCCTGTACCCCCCCACCCTGCACCCCCTCACCCTGCACCCCCCACCCTGTACTCCTCCCACCCTGCACACCCCACCCTGTACCCCCCCACCCTGTACCCCCCACCCTGTACTCCTCCCAACCCTGCACCCCCACCCTGTAACCCCCCACCCTGCACCCCCCACCCTGTACCCCCCCACCCTGCACCCCCCACCCTGTACCCCCCCACCCTGTACCCCCTCACCCTGTACCCCCCCACCCTGCACCCCCTCACCCTGCACCCCCCACCCTGTACTCCTCCCACCCTGCACACCCCACCCTGTACCCCCCCACCCTGTAACCCCCCACCCTGTACCCCCCCACCCTGCACCCCCCACCCTGTACTCCTCCCACCCTGCACCCCCCACCCTGTACTCCTCCCAACCCTGCACCCCCACCCTGTAACCCCCCACCCTGCACCCCCCACCCTGTACCCCCCCACCCTGCACCCCCCACCCTGTACCCCCCCACCCTGTACCCCCTCACCCTGTACCCCCCCACCCTGCACCCCCTCACCCTGCACCCCCCACCCTGTACTCCTCCCACCCTGCACACCCCACCCTGTACTCCTCCCACCCTGCACCCCCCACCCTGTACTCCTCCCACCCTGCACACCCCACCCTGTACTCCTCCCACCCTGCACACCCCACCCTGTACTCCTCCCACCCTGCACACCCCACCCTGTACCCCCCCACCCTGCACCCCCTCACCCTGCACCCCCCACCCTGTACTCCTCCCACCCTGCACACCCCACCCTGTACTCCTCCCACCCTGCACACCCCACCCTGTACTCCTCCCACCCTGCACACCCCACCCTGTACTCCTCCCACCCTGCACACCCCACCCTGTACCCCCCCACCCTGTAACCCCCCACCCTGTACTCCTCCCACCCTGCACCCTCCCAACCCTGCACCCCGACACTGTAACCCCCCACCCTGCACCCCCCACCCTGTACCCCCCCACCCTGCACCCCCCACCCTGTACCCCCCCACCCTGTACCCCCCACCCTGTACCCCCCAACCTGCACCCCCCACCCTGTACCCCCCCCACCCTGTAACCCCCCACCCTGTACCCCCCACCCTGTACCCCCCCACCCTGCACCCCCCACCCTGTACCCCCCCCACCCTGTACCCCCCAACCTGTAACCCCCCACCCTGTACCCCCCCACCTTGTACCCCCCCACCCTGTACTCCCCAACCTGTAACCCCCCACCCTGTACCCCCCACCCTGTACTCCTCCCACCCTGCACACCCCACCCTGTACCCCCCCACCCTGTAACCCCCCACCCTGTACTCCTCCCACCCTGTACCCCCCACCCTGTACTCCTCCCACCCTGCACACCCCACCCTGCACCCCCCACCCTGTACCCCCCACCCTGTACCCCCCACCCTGTACCCCCCAACCTGCACCCCCCACCCTGTACCCCCCCACCCTGTAACCCCCCACCCTGTACTCCTCCCACCCTGCACCCTCCCAACCCTGCACCCCTAACCCTGCACCCACCAGCTAATTGGTCAGGATTAGAGCTGGTCCTTTGCTGGAAGAAAGGAATGTGTGGTTGGAATTTAATCCCCATTTGCAGTCACCGTTTGTCTGTTATTCATTTCTAATTTTTCTCACTCTGTTTCCCTCTCTCTCTTTCCCTCTTCTTCCTTTCTCTCTCTCTCATTTCCCTAATATCTCTCCTTCCTGACTCCTAACTTCCTTCCCACAGAGAAAGGGAATCTAAGTCTAGTCTGTGTAACCTGTCCTCATAATTTAACCCTTTCCACCCTGGGACCATGCTGGTGAATCTGTGCTGTACCCCCCTCCAAGGCCAACACTCCTTCCTGAGGTGCGGGGCCCAGAACTGAACCCAGTTACTCCAGATGGGGTCTGCCCAGAGCTTTATATAACTGTAATCTCACTTCCTCCCCTTTGTATTCCAGCCCCTGGGTAAAGGACAATGTTCCATGGGCTTTGTAATTTATTTTGACCTCTCCATCTGCTTTTAATGATTCCTGCGCTTGGATCCCTAAATCTCTCCGCTACTCCACACTTCCTAGTTTCCCACCATTTAGAAAATATTCTGATCTGTCTTTCTTAGGTCTAAAGTTGGTGATCTCACATTTCCCCACACTGAACTCCAACTATCACAATTTTGTCCACTCTCGCTGAATCTATCAATGCCTCTTTGCCCCTTCCCGCTCCCATCCACACTGCTCAGTGCCCCTACTTATAACCACCTCCTGCCGCCCCTCTGCTCCCCATCAGTCTGGCTCCCCAGGGTCCTCTGTCTCTTTGTCTATCTCGTTCTCCAATCACTATCACTCACTCCATCATTTCTCACTCCCACTACCTCCTTTATTCATTCTATCTCTCCCTGTCCCACTTCCTCCTCTCCCCGTCTCTCCAGAAATCTTTCTCTATTTCAGGCCATCTGTCTCTCTCCCTTTATTATTCACACTTTCTCCAGCATGTTCTCTTTCCTACACATGCGCTCTGCTTTCCATTCTCACTCTGTGACTGCGATGATACGGTTTCAATGAGAGCCCCTCACTCAGGAAAGGTAGATTTTGCAGCCCCTATCATTGCAAATCCTTTCATGTAGATGTGGCAGAGATTTCGTACAAGGTCCTGTTCACCAGAGAGTGAATACAGAGCCTGTTAGAAAGTGAGGAGAGGAAGATCAGCAGCTGCACACAGATTCCACTTGGATGAAACAGCAGGAACGTGCTGCACTCCTAGGCTGGAAATAATTCAGGCACAATAGTGTAATTTCCAACGATCTCCCCACCTATCCTGAAAACACCGACTCTCACTGGGGCACAGTTCCACACACACTGACTCTCACTGGGGTACAGTTCCACACACACTGACTCTCACTGGGGTACAGTTCCACACACACTGACTCTCACTGGGGTACAGTCCCACACACACTGACTCTCACTGGGCTACAGTTCCACACACACTGACTCTCACTGGGGTACAGTTCCACACACACTGACACTCACTGGGGTACAGTTCCACACACACTGACTCTCACTGGGGTACAGTTCCACACACACTGACTCTCACTGGGGTACATGTCCCACACACGCTGACTCTCACTGGGGTACAGTTCCACACACACTGACTCTCCCTGGGATACAGTTCCACACACACTGACTCTCACTGGGGTACAGTTCCACACACACTGACTCTCCCTGGGATACAGTTCCACACACACTGACTCTCACTGGGGTACAGTTCCACACACACTGACACTCACTGGGGTACAGTTCCACACACACTGACTCTCACTGGGGTACAGTTCCACACACACTGACTCTCACTGGGGTACATGTCCCACACACGCTGACTCTCACTGGGGTACAGATCCACACACACTGACTCTCACTGGGGTACAGTTCCACACACACTGACTCTCACTGGGATACAGTTCCACACACACTGACTCCCACTGGGATACAGTTCCACACAAACTGACTCCCACTGGGATACAGTTCCACACACACTGACTCTCACTGGGGTACAGTTTCAGAAAGTATGTTAACAGTGAAGGCATCTTAGCGTTTAGCACAGGGAGCTAGGCCAGGGCTTGTTCCAAAAATGCTTTATCATGGAGGTGTTTCAACATCATGTGGAAACAGCAGAATATTTTGGCCAAACTCTGTAAGTACACGTGGAGGAGCCGTTGTCCAAACATTCTGTCAGAGGGTTCACGAGCTGCCCCTTTGCATTTTTATATGTCATACTGCTGCCTTGTCACCTATATTTAGCCGAAATTTTTGGATCATTTGTCAGTAGCCAGCTGCTGTTCGATGATGCTCTGGTGTCACTCAAACAAAGCTCCAGGGAGGAATCAGGTGCCAAAGCATTGGCAGATATATCTCAGCATATACATTGATGTAGCACCTGATCCATTATCCAGGACAACCTCCAATTCCAGCCAAAACCATCTCCTCTTGGAACTTTCCCCGACACTTACACTTTATAAGACGTACATACAAAGCAGGCCGATCCAGAATCCAGGATCCCCCCTGGTTCTCTCTGCATTCTCACAGCACAGGGTTAGATACAGAGGGCAGGACTTTCCTGTTGACTTGCGGGGCAGGGTCCAACACGCCGATGTGTAAAATGATGCATGATGAGGTTGGGCGTGTGTCCTGACATCATCGCGCTGAGTAGCGATGTTTCGGTCAGCAGGTGCACACAGGTGTTGGCTGCTCACCAGCCGATAGGTAATGGAATAATAAGGGCAATTAAGTTATTGTAAACAACCCTGGTCCAACCTTATGGTTGTCAGGCAGGCGAAAAGACCAAGCGGCAAACGCGTTTTATAGGAAACCTCGAGCAGGATGAGGCTTCCGAAAGCTTTTATTAAATAAATAAATTAATTTTCATTCGTATAAAAACATGTCCCAACTCATTCGACACAACAAGGGGACATGTTTAAATCAATTTGTAAACCATTTGTTTAATTTTTTGACTATGGATTCAGTCTCCCTCAGGCAGCTCCGTGCCTCAGGCTGATTGAAGCTCTCTTTTGGGCACATGCATGAAGGAGCGCTGGTCCCGGCTCTCCCCCCCACCCTCCCCCCTGCCCACACAGGTAGCGCTGAGCAGTACCAGCCACATATTACGTTTTAATTGGCCCACCCACGAAAATTGGCGCCGTGGAGCCAATCACAGACGGTAATCATCTCCACGCCATCCCATGACCTCTACCACCAAGCTCACCCACCATAACAAAATTACAGCCCAGGGTAAAGCTCCCTCTACACTGTCCCCATCAAACACTCCCAGAGCAGGTACAGCACGGGGTTAGATACAGAGTAAAGCTCCCTCTACACTGTCCCCATCAAACACTCCCAGGACAGGTACAGAATGGGGTTAGATACAGAGTAAATCTCCCTCTAAACTGTCCCCATCAAACACTCCCAGGACAGGTACAGCACGGGGTTAGATACAGAGTAAATCTCCCTCTAAACTGTCCCCATCAAACACTCCCAGGACAGGTACAGCACAGGGTAAGATACAGGGTAAAACTCCCTCTACACTGTCCCCATCAAACACTCCCAGGACAGGTACAGCACAGGGTTAGAAACAGAGTAAAGCTCCCTCTAAACTGTCCCCATCAAACACTCCCAGGACAGGTACAGCACGGGGTTAGATACAGAGTAAATCTCCCTCTACACTGTCCCCGTCAAACACTCCCAGGACAGGTACAGCACGGGGTTAGATACAGAGTAAATCTCCCTCTAAACTGTCCCCATCAAACACTCCCAGGACAGGTACAGCACGGGGTTAGATACAGAGTAAATCTCCCTCTAAACTGTCCCCATCAAACACTCCTAGGACAGGTACAGCACGGGGTAAGATACAGGGTAAAACTCCCTCTACACTGTCCCCATCAAACACTCCCAGGACAGGTACAGCACGGGGTTAGATACAGAGTAAAGCTCCCTCTAAACTGTCCCCATCAAACACTCCCAGGACAGGTACAGCACGGGGTTAGATACAGAGTAAAGCTCTCTCTACACTGTCCCCATCAAACACTCCCAGGACAGGTACAGCACGGGGTTAGATACAGAGTAAAGCTCCCTCTACACTGTCCCCATCAAACACTCCCAGGACAGGTACAGCACGGGGTTAGATACAGAGTAAAGCACTCTCTACACTGTCCCCATCAAACACTCCCAGGACAGGGACAGCACGGGGTTAGATACAGAGTAAATCTCCCTCTACACTGTCCCCGTCAAACACTCCCAGGACAGGTACAGCACGGGGTTAGATACAGAGTAAATCTCCCTCTAAACTGTCCCCATCAAACACTCCCAGGACAGGTACAGCACGGGGTTAGATACAGAGTAAATCTCCCTCTAAACTGTCCCCATCAAACACTCCCAGGACAGGTACAGCACGGGGTTAGATACAGAGTAAAGCTCTCTCTACACTGTCCCCATCAAACACTCCCAGGACAGGTACAGCACGGGGTTAGATACAGAGTAAAGCACTCTCTACACTGTCCCCATCAAACACTCCCAGGACAGGTACAGCACGGGGTTAGATACAGAGTAAAGCTCCCTCTACACTGTCCCCATCAAACACTCCCAGGACAGGGACAGCACGGGGTTAGATACAGAGTAAAGCTCCCCCTACACTGTCCCCATCAAACACTCCCAGGACCGGTACAGCACGGGGTTAGATACGGAGTAAAGCTCCCTCTACACTGTCCCCATCAAACACTCCCAGGACAGGTACAGCACGGGGTTAGATACAGAGTAAAGATCCCTCTACACCGTCCCCATCAAACACTCCCAGGACAGGTACAGCGCAGAGTTAGATACAGAGTACAGCTCCCTCTACACTGTCCCCATCAAACACTCCCAGGACAGGTACAGCACGGGGTTAGATACAGAGTAAATCTCCCTCAACACTGTCCCCATCAAACACTCCCAGGACAGGTACAGCACGGGGTTAGATACAGAGTAAATCTCCCTCAACACTGTCCCCATCAAACACTCCCAGGACAGGTACAGCACGGGGTTAGATACAGAGTAAATCTCCCTCTACACTGTCCCCATCAAACACTCCCAGGGCAGGTACAGCACGGGGTTAGATACAGAGTAAATCTCCCTCTACACTGTCCCCATCAAACACTCCCAGGACAGGTACAGCACGGGGTTAGATACAGAGTAAAGCTCCCTCTACACTGTCCCCATCAAACACTCCCAGGACAGGTACAGCACGGGGTTAGATACAGAGTAAAGCTCCCTCTACACTGTCCCCATCAAACACTCCCAGGACAGGTACAGCACGGGGTTAGATACAGAGTAATGCTCCCTCTACACTGTCCACATCAAACAGTCCCAGCTACAAGCCAGGTTAGATTCAGTTATTGCAACAACTTTATCTATAACACCTTTAACACAGTAAAATGTCCGAAAATGCTTCTCAGGAGATTTATCAAAAATTGGACACTGAGCCACAGAGCACTCTGTCTGAAAGGGTGGTCGTGACAGATACTCTGGTCACATTAAAAACATACTTGGATGTGGAATTGAATTGCTGTGAAATTCACTTTGGCAGGAAGAATCGAAAAGCAGTGCACTATTTAAATGGGGAGAGTTTGCAGGACTTGCTAGGACAGAGGGATCTGGGTGTCCTGGTACATGAATCACAAAAAGTTAGCATTCCGGTGATTAGGAAACAAATTATAACAAGGGGAATGGAATATAAAAGTAGAGATGTTTTGCTACATTTGTGCAGGGTATTGGTGAGACTGCATCTGGAATACTGAGTACAGCTTTGATCTCCTTATTTAAGAGAGGGTATAAGTGTGTTAGAAGTAGTTCAGAGAAGATTCATTCAATAGATACCTGGGATGGGGCATTATCTTATGAAGAAAGGTTGGACAGACTGGGCCTGTATCCACTGGAGTTTAGCAGAATGAGAGGTGATCTTATTGAAATATGTAAGATCCTGAGGGGTCTTGACAGGGTGGATGCTGAAAGATTTTTTTCCCACGTGGGAGAGACTAGAACTCACGGAATCAGTTTAAAAATAAGGTGTCTCCCATTCAAGACTAAGATAGGGAGAAATTGTTTTCTCTCAGTGGGTCATGAGTCTTTGGAATTCTCTTCCCCAGGGAGTGGTGGAGATGGGGTCATTCAATATTTTTACGGACAGGGTAGGTAGTTTCATGACTAACTGAGAGTCAAAGGTTATTGGGGTAAGGTGGGAATGTGAGGTTGAGGCCACAGTCAGATTATATTGAATGGCACAGCAGGTTTGAGGGGCCAAATGGCCTATTCCTGCTCCTGTTTCATATGTTCATATGTACAGGGATAGCAAGAACACAAGAAGACAATAAATAGGTGCAGGAGTAGATCACACGGCCCATCGAGCCTGCTCTACCATTCAAGGCTAATCCTGGGCTTCAACTCCACTTTTCCACCCACTCGCCATATCACTGAATTCCCTGAGAGGCCAAAATTCTCTCTGTCCCAGCCTGAAATTTATTCAATGATGGAGCATCCACAACCCTCTGAGGTGGAGAATTCTAAAGATCCACAACCCTTTCAGTGAAGTAATTTCTCCTCATCTCAGTCCTGAATGATCGGCTCCTTATCCTGAGACTGAGCCCCCGTGTTCTAGATTCACCGACCAGCGGAAACAATCTCAGTGTCTACCCTGTCAAACCCTTTCAGGATTTTGTAGGTTTCAATGAGATCGCCTCTCATTCTCCTAAACTCCAGAAAATATAGACCCAATTTACTCAGCCTCTCATCATACGACAACCCCTCATCCCAGGTCTCACCAAAACCCTGTACAACTCTCGTGAGACTTCTTTACTCCTGTACTCCAATCCCTTTGCAATAAAGGCCAACATTCCATTTGCCTAATATAAAATAAAAACCCAAAATGCTGGAAACACTCAGCACATCTGGCAGCATCTGTGGAGAAAGAAACAGAGTTAATGTTTCGAGCCTGTAAGGCCCTTCTTCAGAGCCATTTGCCTTTCTAATCACTGGCTGCACCTGCATACTAACTTTCTGTGTTCCTTGTACGAGCACAGCCGAGTCTCTCTGAACATCAACATTTATAAGTTTCACACCTCTTAAAAAATATTCTGCTTTTCTATCCTTATGACCAAAGTGAATAACTTCACACTTCCCAACATTACACTCCATCTGCCATCTTGTTGCCCATTCACTTAACCTGTCTATATCTCTTTGCACCCTCTCTGTGATCTCCCCACAATTTACCTTCCCACCTACTTTGGTATCATCAGCAAACTTGGATACATTCCTCTCTGTTTCTTCATCCAAGTCTTTAATATGGATTGTACACAGCTGAGATCCCAGCTAAGCCTTGCGACACTCCACTATTCGCTGCCTGTCAACTTGAAAAAATCCTGTTTATGCCCACTCTCTGTTTTCTATCAGTTAACTAATCCGCTATCCATGCTAATATATTACCCTCAACTCCATAAGCCCTTACTTTACATATTAACATTTTGTGTGGCACCTTATCAAATACTTTTTGGAAATCCAGGTATACTACATCTACCGGTTCCCCTTTATCTACTCCAGTAGTTACATCCTCAAAAAACTAATAAATTTGTCAAACAGGATTCCCCTTTAGTAAAATCATAATGACTTGTTTTAATCATACTATACTTTCCTAAGTGCATTGTTAAGACCTCCTTAATAAGAGATTCCAGCATTTTCCAAACAACTGATGTTAGGCTAACTAGCCTGTGGTTCACTGTTTCCTCTCTCCATCCTTTCTTGAAAAATATTGTAACATTGGCCAACTTCCAATTTAGTGGGACCATTCCTGAATCTAAGCTTTTTTGGAAAATCATAGCTAGCACATCCACTATCTCTGCAGGTATCCCTTTTAGAAACCTAGGATAAAGGCCATCAAGTACCGGGGATTTGTCAGATTTTAGTCCCTCAAGTTTCACCAATGTTTTTTCCCTGCTGATATTAATTTCCTCACCTTTCAGCCCGAGCCTTCATTACATGACACGAGGTTTAAGATCGCTTTATCCCTATTCAATTCCACAATGTATTGTTCCAAGAAACTGTCACAAAAACATTCTACAAACTCATTTTCTAGACCACTTTTGTCAATTTAATTGTTTGTGTCTATATGAAGGTCAAAGTCCCCCCACATTGCCTTTGTTACAGGCTTCAATAATTTCTTGTTTCATGCTCTGACCAACAGTATAACTACGGTTAGGGGGCCTATTAACTGCTCCTACCAGTGTTTTCTGACTCTCACTACTCCTAATCTCCACCCATATGGATTCTACTTCATGACCTTCTGAGGCCAGATCCTTTCTGACTAAAGTCCTTTTGTAGCCACAAGCTGGAGAGTGTGATTAGACACATGGGCTCCTCTTTGACAGGCACAGGCATAATGGGCCTCCTCTGGCCTGTAAAAATCCTATGACACACCCTGGCAGGTTTCCTCATTGGTGGATGAGACAGGTCATTGGTGGAAATGGGGGGTTATTGGCGGATGAGGTGGGTCATTGGTGGATAAGGCAGGTCATTGGTGGATAAGGCAGGTCATTGGTGGATGTGGCAAGTCATTGGTGGATGAGGCAGGTCATTGGTGGATGAGACAGGCCATTGGTGGATGAGGCGGGTTATTCAAATCTCCATTGACTTCGATGAGAAAGGAAGATCCCACCAGTGGGAGGGGCTGGAAAATCCTGCCCTATGTTTCTATCCTTCAGGAGGGGCAGATACAAAAACACTTGGTCAGAGCGGAGTCTAGAAAGCACAGGGTGAAATTATAAAGGAAATTAGGATCTCAATGAGGGGCCAAATCAGATCAAGGATAATCCAAAGTATTTTACAAAATACTGAGAGGAGGAGGGTGGCTGAGAAACGAATATTGGACCAATGTGAGGCCAAAGAGGTAACCATTATGTGTAGCAGAGGTCAGGGGCACGGTTCTCAATGAATATTTTGTTTCTGTCTGTGTAAAAAAGGGGGCAAAGGAGAGGTTGGATGGAATCTCCCATTCTGGAGGGTAAGTGCAGTGGTGGATGGGAAAGTTGGCGTGAATCCCGCTGGGTAGCAGCTCAGCTGAACACGTGCAATCTTCTGCTTTTTAGCTCATTAGTTATGCACCAGCGAGGAACTGGGCAGATCTTGTGGTGCCCCCCTCCCCAGCGTTACCTCGTAGGGTCGAAGGTCCTGGTGCCATATTTAAACAGCAGCCGGACAGGCATTGGCTCACTGCAGGCCAGGTGTAATGCTGGCCCCGAGGAGAGATCCAAACCCACTGGCCGACAGCACAGCCAGGACTCCCTGGGGATTCTCCTCCAGCCGTCCAGGGAAAGCAGGAGGCCCTCTTTCCGGGAGAGGCCCTCCCCCCTGCCTGACCTAGCCGGCCTAAGGGGCAGTGGGCGGGGAGATTAGCGTCCATGGCAATCGATAAAGGACCACCCTGCAGTGCAGGAAAGGAATGAATGATCTTCTCTGCTCCGCCAGGGTAGGTGAGACCACTGCTCACTACAAACTCACATTTTCACAAGGGCCCCAGGCAGCCTAAGGGTCAGAATCCACAGGGATGTCACACACGACCAGCAGTTGGGTCATCAGCACTGAATGCCTGCTGGCTACTTTAAGCTCACCACCTCATGTTCCTGCACAAAGAGCTCCTGAATCCCTTACTGGGGAGGCCTCCGCTCACAAAGCAAGCATACATACTTCTGGGCTACTCTCTCTTATCCATAATTCTCACAGTCAATCCATCTGCCTTTATGCCGGATAAGGTTTCACATAACAGACGAGGGATGGCCAGGGGAAGCCTGGAGTTTCAGACCATCTGGGAACAGGCCATGGAGCTGGCTGGTGAGGAGATGGATTGTTCCTTTGTGGAGGACGCGATCAGCCCTCCCCCACCACACACCAAGGACGCATCCAGTATATATCAGCAACATGAGGACACTGACTGTGATTGATCTATAGTGTAGGAGTTTCCCTGGTCAATCACTATTCCCTCTTCTCTCTATTCCAGGTACCAGTAAGGAAAGGAGGAGAGTGTCCGCTACCAGAACACTCAGCCCCAGCCCACAGACCACCTCAGATGAGGAAAGAGACTCACCCTCCCTCCAATGCGTTCACCGCCACCCTCCACCAGCACAGATACAGGTGCCTCGGGGGGACCTAGTTCCAGAATAGGCTCGGGTTCACAAGCTGGTGATCACCTCACAGACCCACATTCACAGCAGGCAGCTGAGGTTTCTGGTGTTCAGAGGACTGCTGGAGACCTTGCGCCTGCTGGGTCCAAGTCTCTGCGATCAGCCCTGAGAAACATGTTGGAGATGCGGAGACAGGCAGGAGAGTATCAGGCAGGGTTATCAGAGGCCATCCTCAGACTGGAACGAAGGATGTAGGAACCTGTCCACATTCTTCCTGACGTCGTGGTTCCAGCATGTGAGATCTTCAAAGTCCCCATTTGGAGACTCAGGTCCAGCAGTTTCTGCCAGATTTGCACTCAATCTGCACACCATTTCTCTAGCCATAGGTGAGTTCCAGCAGTGGCCAGACAAGAGGGGGACAGGGCACCCCAGCCTCCCTGCAGGTGCTCCTTCTCCTCAGGGAGTCAGGGTGGAGCCATTGGACAACCAAGGGAGGAGGAGCATCAAACAGACACCCCTGAGCCACCCACCCAGGATGCTCTGCCACTGCAAATCCCCTCTGCCTGAGACCCCATCAACTTTGGCAGGTCAGGCTGAGGAGGGTGCACCTGACCCAGAGCAGGAGACACTTAGAGGGCCGGGGTCCTCAAGGCCTCGGCCACCAGCAGACGCTTGCTAAAGTCACCTAAGACAACAGGGCGCAGCAGTCAGCAGGCTGCCTCCACCTCTGCTGCAGATGTTGGGGCTGCACCTAGACATAGTGATAGGATTAGAAATATTAAGAAGTTTTGAATGCATACCGGCGGCATGGGTGTTGATTCATTGCATCATCAAGCACTATAGGCCTTGCTTAAGACGCTCTTCATTCGATTCTTAGTTCCCAATCTCCCCTCACATAATGCTGAACTAGACAATTAAGGATCAGTGAGGAACATGTTTTGACTGTAAGAGGGGTATGAGTGTGTGATGTCAGAGGTGTGTGCTCCTCTTGAAGAAGCCGTCTCTTCACCTGCAACAATCTTTAATTGGACCTGCACGCCTGCTTTGTGGGGCTTTCCATGCTCCTAGGGAAAAGGCACAGCGCACAACTCACTCCGGAGTTCATTGCATGGCAGCGCTCTCACTGACTTCGGGTGGAGAGGCAGGAATGGTCTTTGTGAGCTGGGCAGTGTTGAGACCATCATGGTCTCAAAGTGATGCATATGAAAATCTCCAGAGTCCTCAGCAGGGTCAGGGTAGGGAAGACATTGTCAATCGCTGCTGTTGGGTTCCTCCGAAATGAAAAGAAATCAAACACTGTCTGTTCAAAACCTTATTCTGATTGCTATTTTTGAAAATGGGTTTTATGTTGAACCAAAAAAAAGATGGCTGCTGTAAGTCACATGACCACAGGGTTGGCCCTTTGTTCTGGGAGCTACCACCAGGAGTTACAAGAATAAAAGAATTCATCACTCAGCCAGTGTATCTCCCATCTCATTGTACAGACCCGTTGTAATCCAGGAAAGCAGAGGAAGTGCAGGCAAACTGGCTCTCCCAACTGGAACTATCACAAAACAGAGAGATCAAAACTCATTACACTGGAAGAGATGCTAATAACCATCTCATCTCTCTCCCAATGAGGAACAATGGAATTCTGACCAGAAGCACAGAAACAGATTATTGAGCTACAATTAACTATTAATGTAACATGTCATATGACTCAAGCCTCTGGTCTTTAGGGTAATTTTAACATTACATTTTTGGCCTCACAGGCAGTCTGCTGTTTAACATCCAACTGGGGAACTACCAAGAAGCAGAACTCCAGGCAAAACAACAGCCTGCTTCTCAAGCCTGTCTCTGCTCGAATGTTTCCTACCATCATCTGCAGAACTGACCAAGTCTCTGTATACCCACTTCATCTTATGGTATCAGCATCAACTGTAAAGAGAACTGTACAACTCTGGCCTTCAGACAGCTGAACTTGAAGTCCTAGGGGGAAAAAATTCCTCATTGGATTCTGAATCTGATTCTGGAAATCACGCAGACTAATATTAATTTCTATGGTTCTTTTACTATTACTATCCCAAGTTGTAAAACTCCTTTATCTAACCCCCCCCCCGCCCCACTTTACTGTGTGTGTGCATGTGCGTTGGCATGTGTGTGCATGCACACCTGTGTGTGTCTGTGTGTGCGTGTGTGTACGTGCATATCTGTGTGTGTGTGTGCGTGCATAGTGGAGTGGGATGATGCGTTTTGAATGTGAGTTAATCATAAAGTGATTTGCTGTGGGTCATTGATAAATTGGATCATACAAACTGAGGATCTAGGAAAACGTGCCACAGCATACTTAAATAATTCAAGACACCTTCTGCTTACAAACAGGTAGTGAGAGGAATTAAGTACAGTTTGCCAGTCTATCTCCCGTCCATAGCAACACTGATTAGATTCTGTTTCTGCCAAAGGCAAACCAAATCCAGGGCAGAAACACATCAGGCTCCCAATGATTGTAGGTCCCTGAGTGTTTGTAAGTAATGAACCCACTGTCCTGTTGAGGCACTCTCTTTGCTGCACGATATAGAGTTACAGCTCACTGCGTCCTGATGTGTGAAGGGCTATTGGGGGTTAGTGGCAAGATGATGCCTCTGCATTATGCATTCTTGAGAGCTGGCAATGGGAGAAATGGAGTTCTTCAGATGCTGCTCCCTCCAAGCGCAAACCATTGAAGAATGTGTTTTGAGTCCAGGCCACCTTCCAAAGCTGGTGTCGTACTGACATGATGCATCCATGTGGGAATTGGCTTTTCATATGCTCAGGAGTGTCCATGCCCACTGACTTGGTGATACCATGTTTGAAAGGATTATACTATGTGGAGTTGCTTAGGGACGTGCTCTAAGGGAGTGCTACTCGCATTCCACAGCAGCCAAGGTTACTATGTCTTTTAAGGATGACCCCATTGATAGGGCAGCAGGTGACTAAGGCTACTCCTGTGATCATTGTGAGATTTCTGAGCTTTCCTGAGTTGTTCAAGCTGAACTTCAAGATGTTGTAACCCCTTACATCGTAGGCTGAAGAAAACTTTGACTGCGAACATTAATCTTCACCTTATTCCTCCTGGAATCCTGTAGCTATGAGATTGTCATGGGCAAGTCTGCTATGTCATGCCCATGCAATAGCACCCTCACCTGAATCCTCACCCCCTTCAATGTCCTTAGCCAAGGAGATGTCTAGCTCCTCAATGTCTCCCTCTGGCAACAACCCCCAGGACCAAATGCTTTTGTTGACTGACCACACCCTACATACCATTCAGTGCATGGCCATCACTGCTGAGAGAGACCATCCCCCCCTACCCAAGACCAGGACTACAACACACGTGCCACGTATAATTCTCCAATATCATGTGCCTGTACATCCCCAGTGCAGTCTCTGAACCTGCCCCGGATAGTCTT
Organism: Carcharodon carcharias; assembly: GCF_017639515.1. Taxonomy (NCBI): domain Eukaryota; kingdom Metazoa; phylum Chordata; class Chondrichthyes; order Lamniformes; family Lamnidae; genus Carcharodon; species Carcharodon carcharias. The sequence continues at coordinate 9,817,871 of NC_054478.1, read as the reverse complement.
TTAACCTTTACCCTCAGGGAGTCTTTCACTCTTCCACTCTGTTCCTTGACCCTCGCCTGTCCTGTCTCCGTCTCACCCCTCCCCTCTCCTCTTCCCCACATACCCATCATGTCTCTGTCTCACCCCTCCCTCTTCCCCTGACAACCCCCATCAGCCCTGCCTCTGTCTCAGGCCTCTCTGCTGGTCATGCCCACCTTGCCCAGCCTCAGTGCAGTTTGTGTTCCAGGCACCCGACATTTCACAGCTGCAGTCTTAAAGGAGGCAAAAGCAGCCTCGACTGATCCCGCCCCCCCCAAATCATGGATAACTATATACAGTCGGGAAACAGACCATCCAGCGCGTTGGCCTTTTAACGAGATGCAAATGAATGCAAATATGGTTCCCGACACTGCTCAGCGGGAAACTCGAGCCTCCTGAAAGGCAGGAGAACAAAATTATTTCTCTCCGCCAGCGGGAAACTGGTTTTTCCAATCACGCCAATTGTGCTGAAGGAGGAGAGTGTGAAACTTTGAAGGTGACAGGCATGGTGAGAGTGGAAATATTAATGCTTTTAACATCCTTGAAAGTGGATAAATCCCTAGGCCCAGGTGAAATGTGGCTAAGAAAAACAAGGCCGGAAATAGTGGGGGCTCTGACCATCATTTTCCCATCCCAGGGTGGGTTGAATGGCCCTCCCCTGTATTATAATCATTTCATGTTTCTCTGATCATAGAACAATGTGTTTCAACAAAAATGTTTGAAAACATTGGATTGACTATTGCTGAGTCCTCCCTCTGGCTTGGACCAATTTTGGGATCTTTTATGTTTCAGGATTATCCCAAACAGAGGCATCCGGGCTGGAACAAAGGATCCGTGGCTGATCATGCAGGTAAGATGCAGTTTGGTGGCTGCTTTAGACTGAAGTTTCAGAAATACCGCACTGACATAGCCATGTACTGATACCAACATCCCAGCGAGTTTAAGGAGATGAGGTTATTTCTTTAAATTAGTCAGTGAGTTGCTGTGATCTGGAATTTGTCTGAAAGGACTGTGGGAGCAGATTCAATAATAAACTCCCAAAAGGGAATCGGATAAATACTTAATGGTAAAATTTTGCAGGGGTATGGGGAAAGAGCAGGGGGAAGAGGGATGAATTGGATAGCCCTTTCAAAGAGCCAGCACAGGCACAATGGGCCAAATGTAAGACCTGATTATTCCTCAGCAGCTTCCAATGAAAGGAGGCAGATATAAATTAGATGCTATGTGATGGGAGGATTTCTGGCAGACTCGGTTATAATCTGGGGCTTTGTTCATAGGCGTTAGTAAGTGTTACACTGATACACAGGCTGTTCGGCCCACCCAGTCCATGCTGGCATTTATGTTCCACCTGAGCCTCTTCTCATCCTTCCTGATTTAAATCTAACATTGTAACCCTCCTATCCCTTTTCCCTCAATGTCTGCCTTCTCTTTAAATGTATCGATGCTGTTCTCTTCACTCCCTGTGTGAGCGAGTTCCACATTCTCACCACTCTCTGGGTGAAGGAGTTTCTCCTGAATCCCCTATTGGATTTCTTGGTGACCATCTTATGTTGACAGCCTCTCGTTCTGCTCTTCCCCACAAGAGGAAACATTCTCTCTGTGTCCACTCGATCAAAACCTTTCAGAAAGACCTCCATCCAGTGCCCTCTAAGATACCGTTTTATTTCTTAAAACGCCCTGAGACATCCTGACAGAGTTTTGAAGATTGTGATTATCCAATCAGACAACCAGCCTTTTGTTTCTAATAGTGTGATGGGATGATTTAAATGACTCAGTCCATCACTGAATCCCCCACTATCAACATCCTGGGGGTTACCATTGAACAGAAACCGAACTGGACTAGCCATATAAATACTGTGGCTACAAGAGTAGGTCAGAGGCTAGGAATTCTATGGTGAGTAACTCATCTCCTTTGACAGCACCTTCCAAACCCATGACTATAACATCGAGAAGGACAAGTGCAGTGGATACATGGGAACACCACCACCTGGAAGTTCCCCTCCAAGTCACTCACCATCCTGACTTGGAAATATATCACTGTTCCTTCACTGTCACTGAGTCAAAATCCTGGAACTCCCTCCCTAACAGCACTGTGAGTGTACCCACACCACAGGGACTGCAGTGGTTCAAGAAGGCAGCTCACCACCACCTTCTCAAGGGCAATTAAGGATGGGCAATAAATACTGGTTCTACCAGCAATAGTCACATTCTGAGAATGTATTTTTACAAAGTCAGCTTGAAAACCAGATTATCCAGCGACTCATGTTCTATAAAGCCCTCTTTGTTTGTGTACCATTGCTTCCCCACCACACCCCCCCACCCCCCCCATGTCCTGAATGGGACCACGCTGTTATTCTATAAAGCTTCCTAGCTTTTACACCTCTGTGCATCCAATTATAAAATCCAGAATGCCATGTGTTTTATTAACTGCTTTGTTAACCTAATCTGCAAACTTCAGATTTGTGCACAGCCAGCCCCAGGTCTCTCCGTTCCTGCAATATTGACAATAACCTGAGCTACACAGACAAGTGAGAAAGCTCTGGGCACTGAAATATCACTATCTGCATTACAACACACCAGGCATTCACCTTAATGTCCTTTCTTGTGATGATTAATCACCTGACAAAGCGAAGGAGACATCTATCATTTCCCCAGGCTGTTGAAAACTATAACTCCTCAATTGGTTGACTCTCAGGGTTAAAATTTGAGTTTTCTGAGGGTCCATCAGTTCTCCCTTGACACTCTGTAATTTTGCTATTTATTATTTCAGGAATCTTCCGTTTGCCAACACTTCCTATCCTCAGACCTCTCCTGCTAATATCACAATTTGTGGTAATACTTTGACATCAACATTTAACTGTCAATTTAATCATTTATCATGGGAATTTCTAATGTAAACAATTGCCTGTCAGATTTGTTCATCATCGAATTGAACCGCTCAGACTAGGTGAACAGATCTTGTCACACATTCTATGTCAGAAATGGAAATTCCGAGGCTGGAGTTTTCCATTCGGGGGACTGAGGTGGGAAAGTTGGTGTGAATCCCGCTGGACAGCGGCTTGGCTGAACGTCCACCATCTTCCGCCCTTCAGCTCATTAGTTATACATCAACAAAGGGCCAGCGGCAGGGCAGACAGGGATTTGTCGCTTCCATCATTACCTCATGGTGTCAAAGGTCCTGGCAACACATTTAAATGGCTCTCGGACAAACATTCGCTCACTGCAGCCCATGTGTCTGTCACACATGCAGCCCACGGTGCTGAAGGGATCCAAACCCTCTGGCTGGAGGTTCAGCCAGGTTTCCCTGGGACTTCTCCTCCAGGCCACCCAGGAAAAGGCGAGAGGTCCTCTTTCCCCAGGGTGTGAGCAGGTGGCCCTCCCACTGACCACACTGGCCTGGGAGGCAGTCACCGGGGATGTTGGTGTCCATGGGGCCCAGGTAAGTACCACCTGCAGTGCAGGAAAAGAATGAATGATCTGCTCCGCTCTGCCCGGGTAGGTGAGGCTGCCACTCACTGCAAACTCACACTCTCACAATCTAAGGGTCAGAGTCCACAGGGATGTCACACACGGCCAGCAGATAGGTCATCAGCACTAAATGCCTGCCGGTCACTTTAAACTCACCATCTCACGTAAGATCCTGCACCAACAGCATCCTAATCCCTCACTGGGGAGGCCTCAGCACACACAGCAGGCATGCGTGCTTCTGAACTACTCTCTCATCCATAGTGCTCCCAGTCGTTCCATCTGTCTTTATGCAGGAGAAGGTCACCCATAATAAAAGGGAGAGAGCCGAAAGAGGAGCAGGGCCTCGGAGTTGAGGACACTCTCCCCATATGAGGAACAAGCAGCAGAGCTGGCTGGTGAGGAGAGGGATCATTCCTGCATGGAAGGCCAGATCAGCCTCCCCCAAAAGCCAGTGAGGGTGCATCCGGTGTACATGTCGGCACTGACTGTGAGCGATCTGTAGTGTAGGCTCCTGCCCAGTCAATCACTAGTTCTCTCTTTTCTCTATTCCTGGTACCAGTAAGAAAAGGCAAAGGACATCCCTCCTCCAGATGATTCAGTCCCAGCCCTGAAACCATCTCTAAGGAGGAGGCAGAGCAACCATTTGATGAGCCTCTGGAATCGGCCCTGAGAGAAATGTCGGAGATGTAAAGACGGGGAGAATCAGACAGAGATACCAGAGACTGTCACCAGACTGGGTCGAAGAATGGAGGAGTCTGACTACATCTGCCTGTTGTTGTGCGAGCGCCCCGAAGTCTCTCTGGGAAGGGTAGCAGCTGCCTTGAAGACCAGGTCTAGCAGCTTCTGCCGGACCTGCTCTCGGACTTGCACACCGTCGCTCTCTCACCATGGGCGCATTCAAGCACTGGTCAGGGCAGAGAGGGACATGGCATATCAACCTTCCTCTAGGAGCCCTTTCACTTCAAAGAATCAAGGAGGAGCCCATGAGCACCCAGGGGGAGGAGAAGTGTCAACCAGACACCCTGGAGGCATCCACCCAGATACCCCACGGGTACCATGTGACTCCAAGTTCCCTCTGCCTGTGACTCCTGCAGATCAGGCTGAGGAGGGTGCAGCTGCCCACAGTCGGAGACCCTCATTAGGCCGGGGACCTCAAGGCCTTGGGCCAGCAGAGGACACCCACCAAAGTCATTTCAGACACCAGGGCTTGGTAGTCAGCAGGCTGCCTCAAGCTCTTCTGCAGATGTAGCGCTGGATTAGAAGCATGAAGGAGTTTTGAATGCACACTGGTGGCATGAGTGTTCCCTCATCATATCTACTTTTCACTTTTATAAACACATTTCACATTCATCCATCCTCAAGTTGCAGGAATTCGATGGCTGATCCCGATGTGATTTAAGGTCCCATGTTCACCCAAGGGTTAAAAATGTACCTCCACCTGTCAAATGAACTCCCATCTGGATCTTCAGTTGAATTAACTCTCACACAACCTCACTACGGTGAGAAGTTTTTATTTCCACATCGGCGACGCCAGCAAGGGGCACATCCTGGGTGATGCTGATGACTGGCCAATCCATCTGAAAACCTTCAGCCTCAGGCAGAGCTGCTTTGGACTCTGGAGAATTGATCATCAAGGTTAGTGATAATCCCGCTGCTATCACACTGATCCCTGTTGTTTGTGAGTTGCACAAGTATTGGTTGTGCTGAACACGATAGTAGTTTCTGCAAACTGTGCTTTGCACTGCCGTTTATTTTATGGGAGTGAGGTTTTGGGAAAAGCAGCATCAAACATCCAGCACCCCAGCTTCCCTGCAGTTTGTTATCATCTCGTCGTTTAGGGCGGAATGTCATTTCAGGCTTTGTTCCCACTCTCCCCTCACATAACGCTGAACTACACAAGTAAGGATCAATTTGACTGTAAGAGGGGTATGAGTGTATGATGTCAGAGGTGTGTGCTCCTCTTGAAGAAGCCGTCTCTTCACCTGCAACAATCTTTAATTGGACCTGCACGCCTGCTTTGTGGGGCTTTCCATACTCCTAGGGAAAAGACACAGCGCACAATTCACTCTGGAGTTCATTGCATGGCAGCGCTCTCACTGACTTCGGGTGGAGAGGCAGGAATGGTCTTTGTGAGCTGGGCAGTGTTGAGACCATCATGCTCTCAAAGTGATGCATATGAAAATCTCCAGAGTCCTCAGCAGGGTCAGGGTAGTGAAGACATTGTCAATCACTGCTCTGTCCATATTGACTGGACCACATTTCTCCCTACGGCCAAGGTCACCCAGGACAGAAACTTGTCAGGGTCCTGACGATTGCCAGGTCCTAAATGTTTGTAACTAATGAAACCATTGTCCCTTTTTTAATCATTCACGAGATGTTGGCTTCACTGGCTGACTGTATACCACTGTGCCGGTGGGACAGGACATACCCAGAGATGGTGATGGTGGTGTCTGGGACATTATCTGTAAGATATGATTCCATGAGGATGACTATGTCAGGCTGTTGCTTGACTAGTCTGTGAGACATCTCTCCCAATTTTGGCACAAGCCACCAGATGTTAGTAAGGAGGACTTTGCAGAGTCAACAGGGCTGAGTTTTCCGCTGTCGTTTCCAGTGTCTCGGTTGATGCCGGGTGGTCCATCCAGTTTCATTTCTTTGAGACCTTGTAGCAGTTTGATACAACTGAGTGGCTTGCTCGGCCATTTCAGAGGGTGTTTAAGAGTCAACCACATTGCTGGAGACATTGGGTCTGGAGTCACAGGTAGGCCAGACCAGGTAAGGACGCCAGCATATATTGTCCATCCCTAATTACCCTTGAGAAAGTGGAGGTGAGCTGCCTTCTTGAACCGCTGCAGTCCATGTGGTGTGGGTACACTCACAGTGCTGTTAGGGAGGGAGTTCCAGGATTTTGGCCCAGCGACAGTGAAGGAACGATGATATATTTCCAAGTCAGGATGGTGAGTGACTTGGAGGGGAACTTCCAGGTGGTGGTGTTCCCATCTATCTGCTGCCCTTGTCCTTCTGGATGGTAGTGGTCATGGGTTTGGAAGGAGCCTTGGTGAGTTGCTGCAGTGCAACTTGTAGACGGTACACACACACTGCTGCTACTGTGTGTCGGTGGTGGAGGGAGTGAGACACTCTCTGTGAGAACAATGCAGGAAACCTCAGCTTTGGGTGCACGATGTAGAGTTACAGGCCACTGTGTCCTGATGTCTGAAGGCCAATTGGAGTCTGTAGCAAGAAGATGTCTCTGCATTATTCATCCATGACAGCTGGCAATGGCACGGATGGTGCTCCCCCAATGCTGCTCCCTCTTCAGATGATCAAGTACAAATCATTGGCAATTTTTTTTTTGTTCACACTGCCTTGCTAAACTGCTGTTACACTGACATGAGTGCATCTAGGTGTGAATTGGCATTTCAGCCGTTTGCAAGCTGCCATACACACTGACTTGGCGATGCCATGGTTGAAAGGACTGCACTATGTGGAGTTGCTTAAGGAGGTGTGCTATTGGTGCTCTAAGCACAGCAGCCACATGTTCCCAAGGCTACTAGGCTGAACCCATCATTAGGGCACAAGGTGCCTTATGCTGCCTCTGTGACCATTGTGTGGTTTATGACCTCCCCTGATACGTTAATGCTGAGAATGAAGGTCTGGTTGTGTCCCCTGTATCAAAGGATGAAGAGAACTTCAATTATAAAAACTTGCCTTTTCCTTATTCCTCCTGAATCTTACCACTGAGGTTGTCACTGGCATGTCTGACACACCGTATCCGTGCAATGGCAACCTCGTGTAGTTTGCCTGAATCCTCATCCTCTTCAGAGTCTTCACCTTCCGAGTCCTCGTTGCCCGAGAGACTTCTAACTCCTCAACGTCTCCCTTTGGCAACACATCCCTTCTCTGCAGCGCAAAGTAGTTCAGAGTGCAGGAAGCAACAATGATGTGGGACGCTCTCTATGGTGAGTATTGGAGAGCCCTGCCTGACCAGCCCAAACATCAGAAACACATGTTTAAGAGGCCAATTGTTTGCTCTATTAAGGACCTTGTGATAGACTGTGCGGCATTGTATCTCTCCACAGATGCACTCTGCGGCCGATGAATGGGGGTCGTTAGCCATGTTTTCTGGGGGTACCCCTTGTCACTGAGGAGCCAACCTTCTAAGCACTGACCTCCCTCAAAAATCTGTGGTACCTGCGAGTGACTCAAAATGAGTCATATGAGCTCCCTGGGTACTGTGCACAAACATGCTGGATTTGCTTTTGGTGATCACAAATTAACTGGACAGTCAGAGTGAAATCCTTTTATATTAATGAATCTCACAGGCTGCTGCCAGGGAGCTCTCAAGGCCACATGTGTTCAGTCGATGGCACCCTGCACTTGTGGGAAACCTGGGACTGCAGCAAATCCCACAGCTCTGGCCACCTGGCTTGCTTCATCCATGCTGAGCTGGGTGTAATGGTGAGCTTTATTGAAAAGGGCACCAGTCAACTCCCTTGCGTGTCATCGATTGTGAGATCCTGCAAAGGTCCCCAGTGGAATCCTGGAAATATCTGAAGGCAAAAAAGCTCAGAGCAACTGGCACGGATGCCCTCTGAGTCCGTGCAGCATGAGTTCCTCACAGAGAGTGTGGCAAGTATGAGCTCACTAGACAAGCAAAGGTGCATGTGAGACTGTCTTTCACTCATCTCCATGTATGAGCCACTTCTTCTGTAGACCTTTGGCTGCGCCAGGGCAATGGTATTCCCTGAGCTGTGCCAATCAGTGATGGGCCTTTCTTCAGCTGATTCTAACCATAGCTATCCATAAGGCAACATTCCCTGCAGCTGGCATTGTCCACTTCTCCTGGGATCGGTAAACAGATACAATTGAGCAATCAGTGGTAATTCCCCTTGAATGGTCTCCTTCCATAAACGAGGCAGGAATCTAGACTCTAACCTTTGACCTGCCCTCAGCTTGTACATGGCATCCCCAGGCCACCTCCTTACAGGATGATAACATCCTGAGGCTTAGCATCCGTCTCAGATGTGACTGCGCAATGAGGGTATTCATTAGGCTCAGTAGACGCGTGTGCTATAACCCTCAGTCAGGCTAATGTTAGTTCTTCTCCAGTAACCTTGACAATAACTATCGATACCCTAGCCTTGCACTTATGCTATGACTGCAAACATGGTTCCCTGAATGCACTGGAGCATTGAGGCTTGTAGCTTCTGTGCAGCAGCCATGGCCCTTGATTGTTTGACCCTACATCCCTCTTCACAAGGCTTTGTGAGGATCAGATGGCCATTAATACCCAATACACCACAGCATCGAACCTGATTGGATTCCCATCTGAATGTGCCATTAGAAAAGAAGCAAAGCTAGTTCATTGTGCATTAGACCCAGGAGTCCAGCAATCCTGCTGCTCCCTAATGTTTGAGCAGGCAATTTATACAGTGCCCCTTCAATTGACCCTAAATTGCTTAGCTGAACTCCTCCAACAAACCCTGACGCTGATCCCTATTGAGTTGTTTTAGCTTCTTTTACAAACTGCCATTCTTTGATGATCGCAAAAATAGTGCTCTTAACTTTTGTAAATGAGACCAGCTTCCACCCTCCCCCCATCAGCCACCACATCCCTCCTCCATACTGTCAACCTCCTAATTCCCCTTCCTCCTCTCATTGTCCAGTCAGTCCTGTGACCCTTGAACCCATCATTGTTCATGTGGTTATTCCTGTTCTTCCCCCTGAGCCCTTCAGTGTTGATGCCCCCATAACCTTCATCGACCTGATACCACCCTTTTGAGACCTCTGCCCATGTGAGACAGCCTAATGCCAACCCATGACTTTTCAAGTACTGACTTAGAGGGTCTAGATGCCTCCCTCCGAGCCTTATGATGCCATCTGCTTCTCAACAATCATGACTTGAACACCCAGGACCAAATTCCTTAGGTGAGTTACCACGCTGTCCACACCATACTGCGCATGACCCTCACTGCCCAGAGAGACCTTCCCCCACCCAAGACCCGGACCAAGACCTGTGTGTCACGCGGAGCCCCTCTAACAGGGCCCGCACAGCACGGTCTCTGAAATAAGCCTCCAACAGCGTGGCCTGAGTGTCAGGAAAGTCGCAGACTCTTGCTCCATCTCAGCCCTGGTGTTTCCCCCCCCACTCCCCAGTCATGCCTCCCCTCTTATGTCCCACCATCGTCCCCGCAGTTCAGCCTCCGCCTCGCCCCTCCCCACCGGTGTACCTCATGTGCCCAGCCTGGCACAGCTTGTGCTCCAGGAACCCGATATATTTCAGTAAAGCTGCCAAAAGAATGTAAAGCAGCGTCTACAAACACCCAAGCAATTCCAGCGAGTGCTTTTTTTCATTCATTCACAGTATGTAGGGTATCACTGGCTGGGCCAGTGTTCATTGCCCATCCCCAATTGCCCTTGAGAAGGTGGTGGGTGAGCTGCCTTCTTGAACCGCTGCAGTCCCTGTGGTGTAGGTACACCCACAGTGCTGTTAGGGAGGGAGTTCCACGATTTTGACCCAGCGACAGTGAAGGAACGACGATATATTTCCAAGTCAGGAAAGTGAGTGACTTGGAGGGGAACTTCCAGGTGGTGGTGTTCCCATGTATCTGCTGCCCTTGTCCTTTTAGATAGTTGTGGTCGTGGGTTTGGAAGGTGCTGTCTAAGGAGCCTTGATGAGTGGCTGCAGTGCATCTGCCAATGGTACACACACTGCTGTTACTGTGCGTCAGTGGTGGAGGGAGTGAATGTTTGTGGATGTGGTGCCGATCAAATGGGCATCTTTGTCCTGGATGGTGTCAAGCTTCTTGAATGTTGTTGAAGCTGCAACTCATCCAGGCAAGTGGGGAATATTCCATCACACTCCTGACCTGTTCCTTGTAGATGGTGGACAGGCTTTGGGGAGTCAGGTGATGAGTTACTCACTGCAGGATTCCCAGCCTCTGGCCCGCACTTGTAGCTACCATATGTACATGACTAGTCCAGTTCCATTTCTGGTCAATGGTAACCCTCAGGATGTTGATAATGGGGGATTTGGTGATGGTAATGTCATTGAACGTTAAGGAGCAATTGTTAGATTCTCTCTTGTTGGAGATGGTCATTGTCTGGCACTTGTGTGACACAAATGTTACTTGCTACTTGTCAGCCCAAGCCTGGATATTGTCCAGGTCTTGCTGCATTTGGACATGGACTGCTTCAGTATCTGAGGAGTCACGAATGGTGCTGAACATTGTGCAATCATCAGCGAATGTCCCCACTTCTGACCTTATAATGGAAGGAAGGTCATTGATGAAACAGCTGAAGATGGTTGGGCCGAGGACACTACCCTGAGGAACTCCTGCAGTGATGTCCTGGAGCTGAGATGACTGACCTCCTACAACCACAACCATCTTCCTTTGTGCTGGGTATGACTCCAACCAGTGGAGAGATTCCCCCCCCACCGATTCCCATTGACTCCAGTTTTGCTGGGGCTCCTTGATGCCACACTCGGTCAAAGGGGCCTTGATGTCAAGGGCAGTCACTCTCACCTCACCTCAGAAGTTCAGCTCTTTTGTCCATGTTTGAACCAAGGCTGTAATGAGGTCAGGAGCTGAGTGGCCCTGGCGGAACCCAAACTGGGCGTCAGTGAGCAGGTTATTGCTAAGCAAGTGCTGCTTGATAGCACTGTTGATGACCCCTTCCATCATTTTACTGATGATTGAGAGTAGACTGATGCGATGGGTGGGTTAGATTTAAGACCATAAGATCATAAGACATAGGAGCAGAAATTAGGCCATTCGGTCCATCAAGTCTGCTCCGCCATTCAATCATGGCTGATAAGTTTCTCAACCCCATTCTCTCGCTTTCTCCCCGTAATCTTTGATCCCCTTACCAATCAAGAACCTATCTATCTCAGTCTTAAATACACTCAATGACCTGGCCTCCACAGCCTTCTGTGGCAATGAATTTCATAGATTCACCACTCTCTGGCTAAAGAAGTTTCCCCTCATCTCTATTCTAAAAGGTCTTCTCTTTACTCTGAGGCTGTGCCCTTGGGTCCTAGTCTCTCCTACTAATGGAAACATCTTCCCCACATCCACTCTATCCAGGCCTTTCAGTATTCTGTAAGTTTCAATCAGATCCCCCCTCATCCTTCTAAACTCCATCGAGTATAGACCCAGAGTCCTCAAACGTTCCTCATATGTTAAGCCTTTCATTCCTGGGATCATTCTCGTGAACCTCCTCTGGACTCTCTCCAGAGCCAGCACATCCTTCCTGAGATACGGGGCCCAAAACTGCTCACAATATTCTAAATGTGGTCTGACCAGAGCCTTATAAAGCCTCCGCAGCACATCCCTGCTTTTATATACTAGTCCTCTCGAAATAAATGCCAACATTGCATTTGCCTTCCCAACTACCGACTCAACCTGCAAGTTAATCTTAAGAGAAAAAAATAAAAACAAAAAACTGTGGATGCTGGAAATCCAAAAGAAAAAGCAAAATACCTGGAGAAACTCAGCAGGTCTGACAGCATCGGCGGAGAGGAACAAAGTTGATGTTTCAAGTCCTCATGACCCTTCAATAGAACTAAGTAGAAATAGGAAAGGGGTGAAATATAAACTGGTTTACGGGGGGGGGGTGGGGGGGGGTGGTGTTGTTGGGACAAGCAAGCAGTGATAGGGAACAGATAACCAAAAGAACAAAGAGGTATTGAAGGTGGTGATATTATCTAAAAGAATGTGCTAATTAAGATTGGAGAGCAGGACAAGCAAGGTAGCTCTAGTGGGGGTGGGGTGAAATAAACCATGGGTGGAATACATTTAAAAATAATGGAAATAGGTGGGAAAAGAAAACTCTATATAAATTATTGGAAAAAACAAAAGGGAGGGGGAAGAAACGGAAAGGGGGTGGGGATGGAGGAGGGCGTTCAAGATCTAAAGTTGTTGAATTCAATATTCAGTCCGGAAGGCTGTAAAGTGCCTAGTCGGAAGATGAGGTATTGTTCCTCCAGTTTGCGTTGGGCTTCACTAGAACAATGCAGCAGGCCAAGGACAGACATGTGGGCATGAGAGCAGGGTGGAGTGTTAAAATGGCAAGCGACAGGGAGGTTTGGGTCATTCTTGCAGACAGACCGAAGGTGTTCCGTAAAGCGGTCACCCAGTTTACGTTTGGTCTCTCCAATGTAGAGGAGACCACATTGGGAGCAGCAAATGCAGTCGACTAAGTTGGGGGAAATGCAAGTGAAATGCTGCCTCACTTGAAAGGAGTGTTTGGGCCCTTGGACGGTGAGGAGGGGGGAAGTAAAGGGGCAGGTGTTGCCCCTTTATGTGGTTGCATGGGAAGGTGCTGTGGGGGGGGTTGAGGAGTAGGGGGTGATGGAGGAGTGGACCAGGGTATCCTGGAGGGAACGATCCCTGCGGAATGCCGCCAGGGGGGTGAAGGGAAGATTTCCAGATTTCTGAATTCTCTCCCCATTTAGAAAATAGTCTATGCCTCTATTCTTCCTCTCTTCCTTCAAATAAAAGGTGTGGCTATGGGTACCCACATGGGCCCCAGCTATGCCTGTCTCTTTATGGGGTATGTGGAACATTCCTTGTTCCAGTCCTACTCTGGCCCCCCTCCCACAACTCTTTCTCCGGTACATCGATGACTGCTTCGGTGCTGATTCATGCTCTCGTCGGGACTTGGAAAAATTTATTAATTTTGCTTCCAATCTCCACCTCTCCATCATTTTCACATGGTCCATCTCTGACACTTCCCTTCCCTTCCTTGAGCTCTCTGTCTCAATTTCTGGTGATAGACTGTCCACCAGTATCCATTACAATCTTACCGACTCCCACAGCTACCTCGACTACAGCTCCTCACACCCCGCTTCCTGTAAGGACTCCATCCCATTCTCTCAGTTCCTTCGCCTCCGTCGCATCTGTTCTGATGATGCTACCTTCAAAAACAGTTCCTCTGACATGCCCTCCTTCTTCCTTAACCGAGGTTTTCCACCCACAGTGGTTGACAGGGCCCTCAACCATGTCCGGCCCATCTCCCGCGCATCCGCCCTCACGCCTTCTCCTCCCTCCAAGAAACATGATAAGGTCCCCCTTGTCCTCACTTATCACCCCACCAGCCTCCACATTCAAAGGATCATCCTCCACCATTTCCGCCAACTCCAGCATGATGCCACCACCAAACACATCTTCCCTTCACCCCCACTGTTGGCATTCCATAGGGATCGTTCCCTCCGGGACACCCTGGCCCACTCCTCCATCACCCCCTACTCCTCAACCCCCTCCTATGGCACCACCCCATGCCCACGCAAAGGATGCAACACCTGCCCCTTCACTTCCTCTCTTCTCACCGTCCAAGGGCCCAAACACTCCTTTCAAGTGAAGTAGCATTTCACTTGCATTTCCCTCAACTTAGTCTACTGCATTCGTTGCTCCCAATGTGGTCTCCTCTACATTGGAGAGACCAAACGTAAACTGGGCGACTGCTTTGCAGAACACCTTCGGTCTGTCCACAAAAATGACCCAGACCTCCCTGTCGCTTGCCATTTTAACACTCCACCCTGCTCTCTTGCCCACATGTCTGTCCTTGGCTTGCTGCATTGTTCCAGTGAAGCTCAACGCAAACTGAAGGAACAGCACCTCATCTTCTGACTAGGCACTTTACAGCCTTCCGGACTGAATATTGAATTCAACAACTTTAGATCTTGAACGCCCTCCTCCGTCCCCACCCCCTTTCCGTTTCTTCTCCCTCCCTTTTGTTTTTTCCAATAATTTATATAGCTTTTTCTTTTCCCATCTATTTCCATTATTTTTAAATGTATTCTACCCATGGTTTATTTCACCCCACCCCCACTAGAGCTACCTTGCTCGTCCTGCTTTCCAATCTTAATTAACACATTGTTTTATATAATATCACCACCTTCAACACCTCTTTGTTCTTTTGTCTATGACATCTTTTGGTTATCTGCTCCCATCACTGCTTGCTTGTCCCTACAACAACCCCCAACTTCTTCCCCCCGCCCACCCCCCCCACCCCCCCGTAAACCAGCTTATATTTCACCCCTTTCCTATTTCTACCTAGTTCTGTTGAAGGGTCTTGAGGACTGGAAACGTCAACTTTGCTCTTCTCCGCCAATGCTGCCAGACCTGCTGAGTTTTTCCAGGTAATTCTGTTTTTGTTTTGTAACCTTAAGAGAATCCTGGACTAGGACTCCCAAATCCCTTTGCACTTTTCTGAATTCTCTCTCCATTTAGAAAATAGTCTATGCCTCTATTCTTCCTACTAAGGTGCATGACCTCACACTTCCCCACATTGTATTCCATCTGCCACTTCTTTGCCCATTCTCCTAACCTGTCCAAATCCTTCTGCAGCCTCCCTGCCTCCTCAATACTACCTGTCCCTCCACCTATCTTTGTATCATCTGCAAACTTAGGTCCCTGCTTTGTCCTGTTTGTGTGTACAGGACATACCTGGGCAATTTTCCACATAGCTGGGTAGATGCCAGTGTTGTAGCTGTACTGGAACAGCTTGGCTAGGGGCACAGCAAGTTCTGGAGCACAAGTCTTCAGTACTATTGCTGGAATATTGTCAGGGCCCAAACCTTTGCAGTATCCAGTGCCTTCAGCCATTTCTGATATCGCAATGAGTGAATCAAATTGGCTGAAGACTGGCATCTGTGATGCTGGGGATCTCCAAGGTGGATCATCCTCTCAGCAATTCTGGATGAAGATTGTAACAAATGCTTCAACCTTTTACACTAATCTGCTGCGTTCCTCCATCATTGAGGATGGGGATATTTGTGGAGCCTCCTCCTCCAGTGAATTGTTTAATTGTCCACCACCATTCACTACTGGATGTGGCAGGACTGCAGAGCTTAGATTTGAACTGTTGGTTATTGAATCACTTAGCTCTGTCTATCGTTTGCTGCTTACGCTGTCTGGCATGCAAGTAGTCCTGTGTTATAGCTTCACCAGGTTGGCACCTCATTTTTAGGTATGCCTGGTGCTGCTCCTGACATGTCCTCCTGCACTCTTCATTGAACCAGGGTTGATCCCCTGACTTGATGGTAATGGTAGAGTGGGGGATATACCAGGCCATGAGGTTACAGATTGTGGTTGAGTACAATTCTGCTGCTGCTGATGGCCCACAGCACCTCATGGATGCCCAGTCTTGTGTTGCTAAATCTGTTCGAAATCTATCCCATTTAGCACGGTGGTAGAGCTACACATTGCGATGGAGGATATCCTCAATGTGAAGGCAGGACCTCATCTCCACAATGACTGTGGGGTGGTCACTCCTCCCGATACTGTCATGGACAGATGCATCTGCGGCAGCCAGGTTGGTGAGGATGGGGACCAGTATGTTCCTCCCCCTTGTTGGTTCCCTCACCACCTGTCACAGACCCAGTCTAGCACCTATGTCCTTTAGGACTCAAGCAGCTCAGTCAGTAGTGGTTCTACTGAGCCACTCGGTGATGGACATTGAAGTCCCCACCAAGAGTACATTCTGTGCCCTTGCCACCCTCAGTGCTTTCTCCAAGTGGTATTCAACATGGAGGAGCACTGATTCATCAGCTGAGGGAGGGCGGTATGTGGTAATCAGCAGGAGATTTCCTTGCCCATGTTTGACCTGATGCCATGAGACCTCATGGGATCCGGAGTTGATGTTGAGGATCCCAGGGCAACTCCCTCCTGACGGTATACCACTGTGTCACCACCTCTGCTGGGTCTGTCCTGCCGGTGGGACAGGACATACCCAGGGATG